>NW_006773367.1:1048222-1052748 GCF_000442215.2 Lipotes vexillifer | reverse complement strand
AAAAAAAAAAAAAAAAAAAAAGACCAGAAATCCTTATGGAATTGGTTAGTGATTACAAATTCTTCTTGTGATCATCTTTACGCATTTGAACAATTTTGACCCTTTTAAAACCATAAGGCATATTTCTTGGATAGGGAGGGTGGGAGGGAGGGAGACAAAGAGGGAAGAGATATGGGAACATATATATATGTATAACTGACTCACTCTGTTATAAAGCAGAAACTAACACACCATTGTAAAGCAATTATACCCCAATAAAGATGTTAAAAAAAAAAAAAGATTATTTATATTTGGCCACATTTAAGTAGGTTACATTTTAGGCTCCTAATTTTTTCCTCTCAATATTAGTTGTGACATCGTTCTAAACTGTTCACCTGTCTTTCTGAGGGTTTCAGGATACAGACAAGGAAGCTTCTGTAAGGTAGAACTTTGCAGAAGAAGCGGAAGACTGGCATTGAGGAGACCTGGGTTCCGCCACTCACTGTGCCATGAACACCACCATGCGGCCTTGTGCAAGTCACATAATAGCTCTCAATGCCAATTTCTCTCTCTCTTTTTTAAATGAAGCTTTGTACCAGACCGGAAATGTAAGTAGGTAAAGTAGCAAACAAAATATGTGTGTGGACCAGATTCCACTGATGTGTAATGCACGCCTGACTGGGTTACTTTTTTTAATAGACTTTATTGTTTAGAGCAGAGTAATTGAGGGGAAAGTTTAGGGGAAGGTACAGAGATTTCCCATATAGTTCCTGTCCCTCACATGTACAATTTCCCCTATTATCAACATCATCAGCATCCTGCACCAGAGTGGTACATTTGTCACATTGATGAACCTGTATTGATACATCATCATCACCCAAAGCCCATAGCTTACATTAGGGTTCACTCTTGGTGTTGTACATTCTGTGGGTTTGGACAAACTGATAATGACATGTATCTACCATTATAGTGTCATACAGACTAGTTTCACTGCCCTAAAAATCCTTTGTGCTTTGAGTATTCATCCTTCCCTCCCCCACCCCTAATCCCTGGCAACCACCGATCATTTTACTGTCTTCATAGTTTTCGTCTTTTCCAGAGTGTCACATATGTGGAATCATACAGTATGTACCCTTTTCAGATTGGCTTCTTTCACTTAAGAATATGTTTTTAACTTCCTTCCATGTCTCGTCATGGCCGGATAGCTCACTTCTTTTTAGCACTGAATAAGTTCATTGTCTGCATGTGACACAGTTTATTTATTCATCACCTACTGAGGACATCTTGGTTTCTTCCAAGTTTTGGCAATTATGAATAAAGTTGCTATAAACATCCATATGCAGTTGCTTGTGCAGACGTTAAGTTTACAATTTGGGGAGGTAAATACTAAAGAACGTGGTTGCTGGATCCTGGTTAGGTTTGTAAGAAACTTCTAAACTGTCTTCCAAAGTGGCTGTACCATCTTGCATTTGAAGCAGCAGTGAATGAGAGTTCCTGCTGTCCCACATCCTCACCAGCATCTGGTGTTGTCAGTGTTTTGAATTTTGGCCATTCTAATAGATGTGTAGTGGTATCTCGTTGTTTTAATTTACATTTCCCGGATGACAAATCATGCAGACGTCTTTTCATATGCTTATTTGCCACCTGCATATCTTCTTTTTTTAATTTAATTTTTTATTTTATATTGGAGTATAGTTGATTTACAATGTTGTGTTAGTTTCAGATGTACAGCAAAGGGATTCAGCTATACATACATACATATATATATATATATATCCATTCTTTTTCAGATTCTTTTCCCAGATAGGTTATTATAGAATATTGAGTAGAGTTCCCTGTACTATATAGTAGGTTCTTGTTGATTATCTAGTTTATGTATAGTAGTGTGTACACGTTAATGCATATCTTCTTTGGTGAGGTGTCTTTAAGGTCTTTGACCCATTTTTAAAACTGGGTTGCTTGTTTTTTATTGTTATAGATTTCTATTTCCAATCTGTGTCCCATGGAATTCAGTTGTTTGACATGTGTATTCTGTGTAACATGTATTTTGTGAGAGTGTTCCATGGTCAGATAATCATGGAGAATTCTACAGCAAGTAGAGTTAAACAGTTTCTCTTCAGCTCAACTTCTGAGACCTTTAATATCATCATTTGTAGGGCTCCAAGTCAGGAATTTGGTCAGCCTGGCCTCCCTAAATTATTGGATCTTCTCTTTTGCCCAGGAATTCTAGATGTGCAAACTACTTTTTATATCTTCCAGTTCTATTGTTCTGCATATAAGGATATGGATACACTTTTACTTATGTGCTATTCCTAAGTCAATTTAGTTGGATATAAATATAGATTATGCCACTCCATCAAAATTATTACTGTATGTACTGAAGTATTCCCAAATTTGGAAACTTTCTATTGAGAATATTAACTATCCCTTAGGTCCAGAGCATGTCCTGTTTTCTCCATAAAAATTTCCCTAATACTTATGGTCTACATTGATCTCTGTTCTCTAAACTGCTTTGACCCTTTAGGTCTTTCTATACAATTTATTCCCAAATATGTATTCCCTTATATAGCCTCCATTGTTCAATGTTTGCTGCTCTCATCTCTCAGTACAGAGTCTGCTTCTTCAGGAACGTGCCTTGTATAACTGCTGAGTGTCCTACACCTGGTATACACATGGATTTCAATTAAAACTGCCGAATAACTGTTTCTTTCCTAGGCTTTCCTTCTTTACCTTTTGATTAAATATATGTTAATTGAAAGCATAACAGTTCTACCTATTTTCCAAGTGGATCACTGTAGTGCTAAATTAGATCAGCTGGCTTTTAATATGCACTGAAAGCTGTTTAAGCACACCAAGGCACAGGTGTTCTTAAGGTGCAAAATTTACAGCACCTTTAAATTCTGCATTGTGACAATCTTTCTCAATGACTGATAGGTTGTCCACCTGCCAAAAAGCAGAGAAAATTTTATTTATTTATTTATTTTTTGCGGTACGCGGGCCTCTCACTGTTGTGGCCTCCCCCGTTGCGGAGCACAGGCTCCCGACGCGCAGGCTCAGCGGACTTGACTCACGGGACCAGCCGCTCGGCGGCATGTGGGATCTTCGCGGACCAGGGCGCGAACCTGTGTCCCCTGCATCAGCAGGTGGACTCTAAACCACTGCGCCACCAGGGAAGCCTGAGAAAATTTTATTTAATGATGATCAAATGCACTGTATTTTGACAGTGGAATAAACCATTTTAAAATATGATTGCAAAAGACAGACATATGCAGCTTTGTAAATATTAAACATATCATGGCCTACCCTTGGAGTCTTTTGTGATGATTAATAGGATTAACCAGCTGGATTTATCAGTATTTTGATTACAATGCAGGGGCAACCAAATATCTCTTAAAAGCTATCATCAGGGAAACCCAGGCCTTTCAGTCTTCTAGCTAGCAAGAATTGGGAGTTTTGTACAAATGGGTAACCTAGATATAGGAGCAACCAAAACACCCAAATTGGAAATGATTCATATGATTGCGGAAAACTCAATGCATGGTTTTACCAGGGAAAATCACTTTGAAAAAGAATAGCAAATGTACTAAACATCATTGAATTGAACACTTAAGACAAGTGAATTTCAATAAAACTGTTTTTAAAAAAAACAATTGCAGAATTTTAGTCAGAGTGGCATTGAGAAAACTCTTGAAATTCTTAAAGGAGAGTACTGCTCTGATGTGAAAGAACATACCATCTTACATGTAATATACAAATAAATATATTCTTTTTAAAAATTAAAATTTTTTGTTTATTTTTTGGCCTTGCCGTGCGGCACGTGGGATCTTGGTTTCCAGACCGGGAGGTGAACCCGAGCCCGCCGCGAGTCTTAACCACTGGACCACCAGGGAAATCCTAAATGTTTTCTTAAAGTCTCTGGCTGAATTAGTTGTCAGAGAATTTACAGAACTGACATCCTCATCAATTGTTATTACAGTAGATTTGTTTAAAATAATTGTTCACCATTTTGTACTGAAGGACAATTTCAAGTGTAGTGACTTGCAAGATACTTTTTTTTTAAAAAAAGCTTTTCATCATTTTATTGAAAACACAATGTGTTTATACTGGAGCAAGGCCATTAATTAATTCCTCACTTGAGAATAGACAGGAAGATGTTGCCATGCAAGGACATTCCTCAATAGTTCTCAGCATGCAAATACCTGAATAAAGGATGTGTTAATTGGCCTTGAAGGTTTAGGTTCCACCTATTGTGATAATAAGGAAGTGACATCAAAGAATCACTTGTGAGCAGCTAGCAGTGGAAGTTTCCAATCAGTCCCTCAAGTGTATATATGATGCCTTCTCTGCAAAGCATTCAAACCAGCTTACGGGATGTGGTCCACCCCTGAACTTAATGGGCAGTCCTAGGAGTTACCTTTTACTTTCGTTTTTTCATTTATGCTTCGGTCTTACAACAAGAGGATATGATCACCTGGGGAGACATCCAGTTTCTTTTCTAACATCACCTCTTGCAGTCATGTTTGATTGACAGTTAGAACTGCTGAGGT
>NW_006773367.1:1045898-1048212 GCF_000442215.2 Lipotes vexillifer | reverse complement strand
CTTTCCCTATTTTATGTTTTCTCGCACAAAACGCTTCAATCCCCCAGGCCGAACGGGGGAAGATGTTCAATGGTTGTCCTGAGTCACCGACAGCACTGTGGGTGGTTTGGTTAAACATTAAAGTGATGTTATTGTCATAGTGGTGACATTACCTCGCCATCTTCACAGTTTGAGTGAATCTCCAAAAAACGGTGATGTCATTTAACATTGTGAATGAGGAAAGTGAAGGGTGAAGAGAAGAAAGGGCCACTAGAGGTGGCTTCCTGGACAAGAATGGTCATGAAGCCAAGGAAATCTGCTACGGCTCAGCCCCTACAAAAACCGCACGCTCCAGACACTCACTCACATGCTAGGTGTTGCTCACAACTCCAGAGGCCTGAGAGAGACAGAGACAGAGAGAGAGAGACAAGAGACAGAGAGACAAAGACAGACAGAGACACAGAGAGAGACAGAAAGAGACATTCTGATTAGCTGTTTTACAAGCATTTATCACATTCATTCACAGATGATTTTTTTTTAAATAAATTTATTTATTTATTTTTGGCTGCGTTGGGTCTTTGTTACTGTGTACAGGTTTTCTCTAGTTGCGGCGAGCGGGGGCTACTCCTTTTGCGGTGCGTGAGCTTCTCATTGCATTGGCTTCTCTTGTTGTGGAGCACGGGCTCTAGGCGCGCGGGCTTCAGTAGTTGTGGCACGTGGGCTCAGTAGTTGTGGTTCGTGGGCTCTAGAGCGCAGGCTCAGTAGTTGTAGCGCATGGGCTTAGTTGCTCCGCAGCATGTGGGATCTTCCCAGACTAGGGATTGAACCCGGAACCCCTGCATTGGCAGGCGGATTCTCAACCACTGTGCCACCAGGGGAGCCCCAGATGATATTTTTTAATATAAATATTCTAGGGGCAGAATTAGCATACTGGGACCACACACACACACACACACACACACACACACACACAGAATTTTGAAAAACATAAAACATCCTGCATATGTAAAGTACGATTAATTACTTATTTTTCTACCCCCACTGTATTTCTCCTGCTTCCTGTTCTCCTTCACGTTGGTGAGGCTGAGATGCTCCCATCACTTCCCCACTCACACACCCAGCCCCAGCACCAGGCTGCCTCCATTGCTCACCCAATATGTGTTATCTCCTCTCACTTCTCCATTTTGCTGCACTCCCCAAACTGGGAGTGTGTGGCCCAGACAGTCCTGCTGGGCTTCTAGGGGTTTCTGTGTGTTTTCTTAATATCAAGCTGGCCTAGGAGAGAGGGCAGCAGGGCACGGGCCCCATGCCGTGCCCCCGTACTCATGGGGCCCCTGAGTTGGCCCCCTCCTGTCTGGGTCTGCCACATCACAGGCCTGGCTTTGAGTCTAGTTTGCGCTCTGTTGTGAAACATGGATTTACCCTCCAGGCCCCATGCAGCCCCCTTGCTCTTGGGGTCAAGGCATGCCCTGACCCCTGTCTTGGGATGGCAGTACTGATACTCTTTCCTGGTCTTGCGAGGCCCTGCTCCCGGGAGAGGAGCATGTTCATGCCCTGGTATGGTGCTGGAATTTTCCCCCCTGATCCCCCTTCAGGAATAAAGCACTGATCTTCTCAGCTGCTGGGTGTGCCGCTGGCAGAAAGCCCTTAGTTGTTGGCCCACTGGAGGACTTTCCTCAGCTGACCAGGGCCTCCTGACCCTGCCCGGGGTGGACTCATCCAGTGGCTGCTGGAGGTGGGTACAAAGGCCCAGTCTCTTCTAAGAAACTTGGGACAACTCTGAATGGGTTATCCCAGCTTCAGACCTCCTGGCGGGTTGTCTATGGCCCTCTGCTGCTCCGCTTCTCCCTCTGCCCAATCCTATCCCTGTCCTTCCTCAGGTGTTGATCTCAAGACACTCCGTAACTGACGTCCTGCAGTCTGATTTCCTAGGTTCAGAGTCTTGGGGAATGCAGGTCCCACACCCCAATATCCAGGCCTCCAGGGCTTTGGTAATGGCAACCTCTGCTTATCTGGTGTTCTGGATTCCTTTGCTGGACTCTGCCCATCCAGCTGGCCGCCATCCATCCAAGCATTTCCTGAAGTAACACTGAGTTCTGCTGCTTTAAATATTTGGAAGAAAGTAAGTTTGTTGAGGTTTCATGTATAAGCTTAAGGAAGATTTCTCCCTGTAAGAAAACAGAAATTATTATATTTTCTATGCCTGAGAGACCTTGATGCTGTATTATAGCTATTTTCTCTCTGATATTTTGCCCCAGTTTTCTTCCAGTTATACTGAGAACCTACTGAGTTTTCTGGAGAGAAACAAGACGCACCTCCACCAACTTTTAACCAT
>NW_006773367.1:990037-1045888 GCF_000442215.2 Lipotes vexillifer | reverse complement strand
CCTGCTCAGCCTGGCTGCTCTGGTTAATAAGCAGACTCTGAGTTTAGAAGATGCAAGATAAAATGCCATATGGAGAGACAGAATAAAGTCGATTGCATAACAGCGAAACTGCACTGACCACAATTTTATCTTTTCTTTAATGATCCAGAAAGCACAGTGAAATCTTGAAGAATTATGAGCATCTTTTATGGAAATTCCAGTTAATAGAGATTTGGAGGGACTGAGATATTGCTAAAATCTGCTGTAATGCCACATAGAAAGTGAACATCTAGACCCCAAATAGCCAAAGCAATCCTGAGAAGAAAGAATTAAGCTAGAGGCATCAGACACCCTGATTTCAAACTATATTGCAAAGCTGTAGTAATAAAAACAGCATGGTATTAGCATAAAAAACAAACATATACATCAACGGAACAGAATAGAGAGCCCAGAAATAAGCCCACGCCTATATGGTCAATTAATTTATATCAAAGGAGCCAAGAATATACCATAGGGGAAGGACAGTATCTTCAATAAATGGTGTTGGGAAAACTGGACAGCTATATGCAAAAGAATGAAACTGGACCCCTCTCTTATACCATGCACAAAAACTAACCCAGAATGGATTAAAGACTTGAACACAAAACCTGACACCATAAAAATCCTATAAGCTAACATAGGCTTTAAGTTCCTTGACGTCAGTGTTGGTGATGATTTTTTGGACTTAACACCAAAAACAAAGGCAACAAAAGCAAAAATAAACAAGTGGGATTATATCAAACTAAAAAACTTCTGCTCAGCAAAGGAAACGATCAACAAGATTAAAAGGCAACCTATGGAGTGGGAGATTATATTTGCAAATCATATATCTGATAAGGAGTTAATATCCCAAATGTATAAAGAACTCATAGAACTCAATAGCAAAAAAAACCCAAACAATTCAATTAAAAAATGAGCCAAGGATCTGAACAGACATTTTTCCAAAGAAGATATACAGATGGCAAACAGTCACGTGAGCAAAGATGCTCAACATCGCTAATCATTAGGGGAATGCAAATTGAAACTACAATGAGATATCACCTCCCACCTATTAGAAAGGGTGTTATCAAAAAGATGACAAATAGGGCTTCCCTGGTGGCGCAGTGGTTGGGAGTCCTCCTGCCGATGCAGGGGACACGGGTTCGTGCCCCGGTCCGGGAAGATCCCACATGCCGCGGAGCGGCTGGGCCCGTGGGCCATGGCCGCTGAGCCTGTGCGTCCAGAGCCTGTGCTCCGCGACGGGAGAGGCCACAGCAGTGAGAGGCCCGCGTACCGCAAAAAAAAAAAAAAAAAAAATGATGACAAATCAAAAGGGAACCCTTGTGCACTGTTGGTGGGAATGTAAACTGGTGCAACCACTATGGAAAACAGTATGGAGGTTCCTCACAAAATTAAAAATAGGTCTATCATATGATCCAGCAATTCTACTTTCAGATATTTATCCAAAGAAAATGAAAACAATAACTCAAAAAGACATATGCACCCCTATGTTCACAGCAGCATGATTTACAATAGCGAAGATGTAGAAATAACCTAGGTGTCCATTGATGGATGAATGGATAAAGAAATTGTGCTAAACAGTGGGTTATTATTCAGCTGTGAAAGAGAATGAAATCTTGCCATTTGCCACACCATGGATAGACCTTGAGGGCATTATAAGTGAAATAAGTACTGTATGATCTCATTTACATGTGGAATCTAAAAAACATAAACAAAAACAAAAAACCAGCTCACAGATACAGAGAACAGATTGGTGGTTGCCAGAGGCGGGACTGGGGGATGTGGAAAATGGGTGAAGGAAGCCCAACTTCCAGTTGCAAAAGAAATAAATTATGGAGATATAATGTAAAGCATAGTGACTATAGTTAATAACGCCAAATTGCATATTTGGAAGTTGTTAAAAGAGTAGATCTTAAAAGTTCTCAGCGCCACAAAAAAAAATTTTGTAACTATGTATGATGACAGATGTCAACTAGACTTACTGTGGTGATCATTTCACCATGTATACAAATATCAAATCATTATTTGTACACCTGAAACTAATATAATGTTATACGTCAATTGTACCTCAATTAAAAAAAAGAAAGTGAACATCTGGTACCATGATATTTTTGTCTCTGTGTTTAACTTGAGCTGTTGAATTGATTTTGAAAGCCACACCCATTTGCCTAACTAAACTCACTTGTTTGAGAGGTCATGAGGTGCAGAGAAATTGGTTAACTGAATAAATGGCTCTAGTTTTACCAAAAACTCTATGAATCTGGGTAAGCCATTTTCCCACTTTAGACCTCTGTTGTCACTTTGATAAAAAGAGGGAGATGGGTTGGGTGTTGCCATGGACTGAACATTTGTGTTTCCCCTGCCAGCAAATTCACATGTTGAACTCCAGTGCTTAATGTGATGGTATTAGCACCTCCAAATCCCTAATCCTTTGGGATTAGGTTATGAACAGGATTAGTGCCCTTATAAAAGCAATCTGAGAGAGCTCCCTTCTCTTCTACCATGTAAGGATATAGCAAGAAGTTGGCAGTCTGCAGCCAGTAAGAGAGCCCTCACCAGATTCCCAACCACACTGGCACCCTGATCTTGGATTTCCAGCATCCAGAGCTGTGAGAAATAAATTTCTGTTGTTTACAAGCACCCAGTCTATCATATTTTATTATAGAAGCCTGGACAGACTAAGACAGGTGTCAAGCTCTATGCCTGTGATTTCTCATAAGCTTTGCTGCATCACAGAAATCCTATTATGGTCCTTAGGGTCAAGTGGTTGCTGTAAACGACCTCCCAAACCTCCACCTCCATGTTACAGCTTATTGTCCCGTGTAGATTCACAGCTCACCTTCTGACTGGCATCTCCCCTCAATGAGGATAAGGCCACCTACGTATTCGCTGTGTTTCCCTTTGGAATATTTGTGTTTATTTGTTCTGCCCTCATTGAATGTTGTTTCAAACTCCCACGAAGGAAGAGTAAAAGAAGAAAATAAAACCTCACCAATTTTTAGTGGGAACTGTGCACGTTGTTATGACCACAGATGGTCTCTGCAGTTAGGTGCTTTATTTTAAATCTCAGCCCCATTCCGTGTAAACACGGGGAAGTTACTGAAGTCCCCTATACCTCGGTTTTCTCCTTAGAAAGATGGGGACAACAATTAGTCCCTACCTCAGAAGGTTGATGTGAGTTTTAAATATGTGTATAGCCTGATGCCTGGCACACAGTAGGGCTCAATGAATATAAATTTTGTTTTTATTATTCGACCTACAATATCATGACCACACATAAAATTATGAGGGGTTGGATGATTACTGTTATAGAGATATAATTAGAATAAAAATAATGCTTACAATTAAAGAGCATCATTTAGTCTTGGACAATAGCTAAATTATTAGCCTATATCTCATGTTATCTTTATGATCATGGGAGGAAGGAAGACCTAGCATTGACTCTAATATAAAGGTCTAGAGAAAGGATAACAATTGAATAGTTAACAGTTTATGAGCTTAAAATTCATTCCTCAGCAAAAATAGAACAGTACATTTTCTCACATACTCTACGTTCTGAGGAGGGAAAAAATAACTCACAGAGGGAAAAGGATAAAAAAGTGTGGGAGTGTTTCAAATTGGGCTGAGAAAGAAGAGTCTCCTGGTTGCTCCTTTGAAGTTAGATTGAAATGAGTCTATTCCCTACCCAAGAAATGAAGGCATGATTTGCAGTGTATGTTTAATTTTTGCTAAAAATATGTAGCTAAGAGAAAGCCAAAGAAATATTTTCATTTAGGAGAAGCCAACTTTGCTGTTGTTTTCTGTGTGGGTGGCTGTGTTTTTATTCTTGCCAATCAATAACCAAAATTCAGAGTCTCAATACACATTCCCATTAAATGACTATAACCTGTCTTGTCTTTAGGGAGGTGAGTGTTGAAAGCAGCAGGGTGTCCAAGGATAAACCTTTCTTTCTCTGGTTGAGGTGTGTATTTCCCTGATGTACAACCAAGAAGTTACTTCCAATGTTTTGTCAATGTTTTGTTCTGCTTGAATTTAAGCCCCATTCCTCTTGTGGGTTGCATGTGGACATAAACGAGAGCACTTGACATGTTATGCTTTGCATACTTGGAGCTGAGGTGGGAGGCATGCAGCGTGCTGGGGGTGGTCAGAGCACAAGTTCAGAATCAGAGAGACCAGGATGGAACTGTGTAGTTACCTTGTACTTCAAGCCGCAGTTTCCTCCTTTGTCAAGTGGGGATGTAGTAATACCCACCTCATGGGGCTTTTGTGAGAATTAATGAGGTAACACGTGGGGTATGATTTCATTGCGAGGTGGTATATAAGTAGTGGTTAAGGCTCTGGAGATTTCAAACTGCCTGAATCTGAGTCCCCATCTCCATCACTTAATAGTCATATGATATTGAAAACACTGGGGTTGGGGGCTTCATTTAGAAAATGGGGATAACGATAGTTGCTACCGCATTAGGGGGTGTTGAGATGATTAAATGAAATACCACGTAATAACGACCAACACGTGCTTGACTACTGTTGATTAGCAGTGTTTCTTCTTGGTCTTCTCTATTGAGAAGTCTGTATTTCTTTAGTCTTTTTTCATGGGGATTGTTTCTCAACCCTTTACCCTTCCTTAATTTCAGATTTTTCTGAACTCCTGTAGTAATTTTTGTACCTCTCTTACAGCACTTACCCACGGGATAGTTAATTTTACGTGTCACCTTGGCTGGGCTGCAGTACCCAGTTATTCAAACACTGGTCTAGATGTTGCTGTGAAGGTATTTTGTAGATGTGGCTAACTACTTTAGTTGACTTTAGGTAAAGAATATTACCCTGGATCATGTGGGTGGGCCTCATCCAGTCAATTGAAGACCTTAAGAGCAAAAACTGAGGTGCCTTGGAAAAGAAGAAATTCTGCCGCAAGACTACAGCATCAACTCCTGCCTGAATTTCCAACCTGCCAGCCTGCCCTACAAGTTATAGGTTTGCAGTCCCCATGCCTGTTCCTTCAAAGAAATCATAAATCTCAAACTCTCCGTCTCTCTCTCTCGATAGATAGATAGATATAGATAATAGACAATAGACATTGGTATATATATATATAAATAATATATATATATATAAATAAATATATATATATATATAAAAATATATATACACACATACACAGAACCAGTAGGAGAAGAGCCTACTGGTTCTGTTTCTCTGGAGAACCTTGACTAATACACACTGCTCCCTGCCTTTTTTTCCCCTTTGTATGCAGTTTAGTTTAGTTGTATGCATCATCTGTCCTCCTGGATAGGAAGCTGCTGGATGACATGGCGCATGCTACAGATAGATCTTTGTATCTGACCCAATTAGCACCTATGACTGTACTTACCCCATGGTAGATTCAAAGTCACAACCTTGCCTGCCCCCGCTTGGCTCTTTTCATTTGGATCTGCACAGTATTTTTAAAATTTTAAAAATTACTTGCCAATGTTAAACGAAAAAGGGGTATTTCTCATAAAAATTTGTGGATTCAGTTTCTCTTATAAAATCAGTAGATTAAGAAAGATGGAGCCCATGTTCCTCCATGGCAACAATTCAGGATCTTTTCCCGGACCAGGGCACGAGCCCGTGTCTCACGCGGACTCTCAACCACTGTGCCAGCAGGGAAGCGCGCAATTTGGGATCTTTATGGGGGTTCTTTGCCCAGGCAGAGCTGTTCTCTAATGCACTATGGACATCTGTGTTTGCCAGCTTTTTTTTTTTTCCTGCTATCAAGTCAACATCAATTTTCCTTGCAAAAGGAAGTTCAAGTCAGATCAAAGTCCAAGGAAAAGGGTCACTAGTTTGGTGTTAGGTTATTGTAAGCACAGGATCTTTGACAGCATAACCAGGTTAATGAACTTGCTGGGGTGCAAAAGGAAGTGAGTTCATCCTTCCCCCACCACAAGCTCTTGCAACGGGAGATTCCCCCTTCCTCGCCCCCAGACAACTTCCTGGGTTCACTCTATAGCCTCCTGGGCTGCTTCCATTCGCAAGAACAAGTCCCATTTGGTCAGTTAAGAGCTTTTCAGGTATTAAAACATCACGTTGAAGTCCAAACTTCTCTATCCCTCCATATTGAAACATCCCTCTTTCTGTAGCTGAGGCTGAGTCCGCTTGGGTCAGAAGTGGGGAGGGATGTGGGAATCTTCTTTCCCTTTATCCACCCATCACTCCTCCTCCCTACTTCTGGGTCTTTCTGGGTCAGAGCAGGGTTGAGGGGACCAGGAGGAACTCAGGGGTTTTGCTTGGTGGTCCTCTGAGCAGTGATCTCTTGACTCTGAATGTCCTGTGTCACAGGCATCACGTGCTGCTTATGAGGACCCCGTACAGGGCCGTTCTCTCTACACAGTTCCTGTCTGTGGTTGAGAAACACTCTGTCAGACCTCCTGTGGGTGGCCCCAGCGCCCCACCTTTGCCCCTGACCCACACAGAAAGTCCTCTTACTGGGAGATTGGGATTGACATATATACACTATTGATATTATGTATAAAGTAGATAATGAGAATCTACTGTATAGCACAGGGAACTCTACTCAGTGCTGTGTGGTGAGCTAAACGGGAAGGAAATCCAAAACAGAGGGGATATATGTATACGTATAGCTGATTCACTTTGCTGTATAGTAGAAACTATGTGTTTGCCAACTCTTGATGCTTCACATGTGTTTGTTATGTACAGAAGGATCAGTGATTGGGGAATTAATTTAAATTTGTATATTTTTATTGGAATATCCAGTTTATTTTTAAAGTTACGGTGGCCCAACTATTTGCAGGACCTTTAAGGTTATCTATCTATCTATCTAAATTAAATAACCTGATTATTTATAATCTGAAAGTTGAATTAAATAACCTAAATATTTATACTACCTAAATTCCAGGAAGCGAAAATGAATGCTAGAATGTTAGACCGGGGAAAGGGCCTTGAATGCAAAGTTCCAGCAGTGACAGGTTGTGACAGTGGTTTGCCCCAAGTCCTCTGAATGAAACCAAGGCCCTTAGTGAAATGCGCTGGTCATGGAAAACACATACATTTTTATGGTATCAAGTAGATTTAAAATTACTATAAAGACTCCAGACTACTTTGAGTTCAATTCCCCCTAGATCAGCCATTTCTTATTTTCAATTTGTTTACTACTTGTTTTATTTGCCTTGCTTCACTGTGCTTAATGAAATTATTCTGGAGCCTCTCTTGATTCATTTCAAATTAGAACCAGAAAAAATTAACCTCCAAAAACAGAACCACTATGGTCTGGTTTCTGTGAAATGACTTCACTGAGTGAAGTCATATTTTCTGAACTAGACTTCTGACTTCACTGAGTGAAGTCATATTTTCTGAACTAGAAATTTGTGACTCTTTGTTAAAATATTGAGCTGCTACCACTTCATGTATCACACACATGTATCATTTCATGTGTACATGTATTGAGGGCAATTCAAAGACAAGGGCCAGTCACATTTCTGGGTGAGTACGCATCGTAATGCAGAAACCAGAAGAAAGAAAATTGCCCACCAACACCTGCCTAGGGTGAACTAACAGGAGATGAAGGGCAGAGCTGTGACTCAGTGACAGCAAAGCTGGGGTCATCTTTAACCAACTTGGGCAACACTTCATTAAGCCACACTGGGCTCATTACTGGTAACCTCTTCCCCATATGCATTTGGCGCCTCTAGGATGGGATGGGAGGGCAAGAAGTGGAGTTAACAAGGAAAGAGCTGCCATAGGATCCCAAAGGGGCTTTACTGACTGTCTTGTGGATGTGGAGAGCTGTATGATGGTGGTACAAATTTTAATTATTAGCTGATGGAATTAACAGGCTTGCTCTGAAAGGAATTATAGTTAGGTGTCATTGGCTATGCCCCTGCCCCTCAGCCATACCACTTTAGCACATGCCACCTGCTAACACTGATGTCTCTTTGCCTGCGGGCTTTCTCTGTCTGCGTCACACAGTAGGACAGAGCGCCTGGGATGAACACATGCAGCCCTCCCAGCAGCTTTAACTAATGATAGATAGGAATGGTGTAGAAATACGCTGGTGGAAGGAGATAACTTCAAAGCACTAATTCTGTGCTGTTCCCTAAGGTTTCCCAGCAGGATCAAGTTCTAGTCGCCCACAGTAGTAACTGGCTTGAGATCACACCCTTTATTAGCCTCCTTCCTTCCCAGTTTCACTTCTCCACTCCCTGGCTTTTGTTTTGGGTGCCTTTAGGATGGGATGGGAGAGCAAATAGGTAGATCCCAAATAGATCACTTGCACTTGAATCCTTGTCTCAGGGACCGCTTCTGGGGGAACCCAAATCAACATAGCTACTATTTTTTGAAAGTTTCTCCTTTGTCTGTGGAATAATACCGTGAATGCCTGGGCTGCCATATGTTCCTTCATTAATTCATTGACTCATTCCCGCTTTCCAGAAAATATTGATGGATTGCCTATTTGATGCAAAATCGCTGAGCTAGGTGCTGGAAAGACAGTAGTGAACAGGTGTAAGTTTTGTCCCCTAGAGCAGCCTGTCCCATAGAAATAAGTTATATGTCACACGCGTAATTTAAATTTCCTAGTAGCCACACTGAAAAAGAAAAAAGAAGAAAAAGAGAGAAACCCAATATAGTCAAAATACTATCATTTCAATGTGTTCTCAGTCTTTGAAATTCAGTGTTTGTTTTATATCTGCAGCACCTCTCAATTTGAGCCAGCCACATTTCAAGCACTCAGTAGCCACACGTGGCTAGAGGCTTCTGCCATGGAGAACAGCCCATCTCCTGAGGTTATGGTTAGTGAGCATGAGGAAGGAGAGGGTCACCCAAGAGGCAATCACACAACAGGATGTTGGTCATCTGAGCTGGTGGCCTCCCAGCTTGGTGTGTATCTGAATTGCCTAGAGAGCTAATACAGGTCACAGAGTATAAGGCTCATGGCAGTAGGAGACAGCCTGGGACCAGGTATCTTCACTGAGTTCCCCAGGGGATCAGATGCATAGCAAAGTTTGTCTGCTACCGCCCTACCTCACCCCAAACCCAATCTCCTCACTCTCGGTTCTTTACGCAAGTGTAGGGGAGGAAAAGTAATTTTCTCTTCACCCTTCCAGGTTCTTGGCTGAGTGCCCCTTGTGATAAAAGACAGGTTAAAAAGAGAAAAATAAATGAAAGTTTACTAGCATGTACACCTTACATATACATAAGAGATGCCCAGGAAAACTGAGTAGAGCTCCCTGAAACGGCCCAAGCTACCACTATAAATATATCTTCAGTGAAAGACAAAAGAAAGGTGTTGGAGGTGTGGGGTGTGCAGGAGGCGAGCCAGCTGTGGGAGGGTACCAGGAAAAGCCTAGGAAAGGATAGTGAGGTTGTTCTGCAGACTTGAGTGGTGGCTTCTCCACTGACAAGTTTCTTGTGACTTGCAGCCATCCTGCTACTCCTGGTATAGAGGGAGACATCCCTACAGATGGAGATTTCCCTTATAAATGTAAATGTCCCTTAGTAAAGGATAACTTCTACTCTGTTTTCGGAACTTCTCCCGTGTCTGCAGTTTCTCAAAATAATCTTTATGCCAAAGATGCATATGCATATTTTGGGGTGGCCTAGTCTGCTACTGTGCACGAGACAGTTGTTCTCAAACTCTTTTGTACCTTGGATACACCTAGGAAGTTTTTAAAAATACTGATGCCTGGGTCTCATTCCAGAAATTCTAATTTAGAGGTCAGGATTGAGGCATGTCCATCAAGGGATTCAAAGTCTCCCCAGGTGATTATAATGAGCAGCCAAGTTTATGAACCACTGACCTAAAGTATGGTGTGTAACAGACAGCACTTACTTCGGGGGTCCAATTTTGTAAAAATATTATCTCTATGTATGTGTGCCCACAGGAAGGATCTTGAAAGACATGTACAAAAACGCCATTCCAGGAGATGCAAGTATGGCTGTAGAGGTGTTCTTTCCGATTTTTCTGTGCTGGGTGTGCACAACTTTTGAAATGCAAGCTAATGAAAAGAAACCCAGTGAAAGAAACTATATGAGTTGGATCTAGATTTATTTGGAGTTTTTCTTTGGGTTCTGCTTCTAATTCTCAACCTATTATGTCTGCTCTGCTCTTTGGCAATGCTTTCCTAAGTGTTTAACTTGGCCTTGAATTGAATGGTGGGGTAAATGTTACTCATCCTTGCCCCTGGAAGGATGGCTCTGGCAGCCCCATAGAGACCGCTGGAGGGGGTAAGAGGTAGGCAGAGAAACCAGTTAGGTAGCTGGCGTTAGGCTTTTCAGGACTTGGTTGCATTATGTGGGTGTGCCTTCCTGCACTGTTTCTGGACCTCTGGTCAGTGGGCCTTGAGGTTGTGGTTCTGAAGCCTCCTTGGCACCTGGGAGTCTGCATGAGGCTTTATGCTCGGTTGGGCTGTTGCGGATGAAACCCCCATGAAATGTCAGGCCTTGGCTTCGGGCATAAACCAACTTGCATTTAAATGAAATATCAAATGAATTTAAGGCTATAAACATTGATCTTCTCTGAGAACAGTTGCATTTAAGTCTGAGTGGTCATATTCAGAGGTGCTAAATTTTGTGTGTTTGTGTAGCTAATCCCTGATGTTTGAGATTGATCTGAATGCACTCACTCGGGCCCAGCCATATATTATGGAAAAGTAGTCTGTCTTCTCTTTCAGCTGCTGCGAAATGTGTTTAGTGTTTCAGTTTATTCATGAAAGTCACATTAAAGCACTTTTTAAAGTTCACTTTGAAAATTGAAATAAAATTAAGCTTAAACTTAACTTTAACTTGCTAACTTTTAAAAAGTTGTCTACACAGTGGTTTGATCTGTTCTGACAGAAATGACAAATTGAAGCCAAAAAGAAAGGGCATCATTTTCACTGTTGGATTTCATTGTTGTCTTCCTTGGTTTTCATATCCATGTTTATGTGTTTTGCTTTCCATTTCCTTCCCAGTGAACTCAGCCTGAATCGACAGACTGCTTTACAGCAGTCAGATGCTAAATTTGTTTTAGCACAGTGCAAACTAGTTTCATTCTTTCAAAATAGGCTTTTGTGGGACTTCCCTGGTGGTCCAGTGGTTGGGACTTCGCCTTCCAATGCAGGGGGTGCGGGTTCTATCCCTGGTCCGGGAGCTAGGATCCCACATGCCTTGCATCCAAGAAACCAAAACATAAAACAGAGGCAACTCTGTAACAAATTTAATGGAGACTTTCAAGGTGGTCCACATCAAAAAAATCTTTTAAAAAAAAATAGGCTTTTGTTTTGGAATATAAAATGGCGAGGGAAATAAATGCATGTAGCCGAGATCTTTACTTGAGCCTGTGACAAGGTTCAGATCTGTCTGAAGAGCTGTCATTAGGCGGTGATTTGCCTGAGTTGGTCTGCATCCAGCCTGTTTTGTGTTGCAGGAAGGGTGAGGAGGATTTTGGTGTGTCTGGGGAGAGATAGGGGCGTGGGGAGGGTGTTCTTGAGCCTGTCCTGTCTCTACCTTGCTGGCGTTGGGGAGTCATTGGTGAGAGACTCAGCTCCCTCAAGCTCCTGGTGACAAAATATGGCCCAGAGTCAGTGATGCTTTCTCTCCAGTCTTCGGAGAATATGTCACTAGACTATCACTGAGGTTTGGTCCAATCGGGAGCATTCAGAGAGAGCCAGACCATGGACTTGGACCTCCGTGTGATGGGCACTGGCAGCAGAGGCCAGTGTATCTCAGGGCAGAAACCATCAAAGAAGAGACCAGGAGAGAGAAAGAATGTGGGAGTCCCTCTTTGGGGATGTAGGGGATATAGCTAGGGGTCAAATTTGGAGCCCAGATGAGATACAAGTCGGGGACACTCAGACAAAACCTGTGACACTTTTCAGTCAAGGATCAGAGAAATATGGGCTTTTCCCATTAACCTGACTCCATTTATACCCATCTCCTGTATTAAAGGCAGACAGAATGGAATCACTTTTATTCAGGAGTGATGGTTTACATTAACAACAGAAATGCTTCCTTATCTGAATAGGTCCCTATGTGGGGAGGTCCGTGGTGAGAGGCTACACATCCAGTCTTTGGTTAAGGTTACTAGAAAGATTCCTAGAAATCTTGCATAACAATAAACAAGCAATGTTTGGATTTTCACAGAGGAAATGCCCTTGGCCAGCAGTCCTCCGCAGGAAATCTTCAGAAATGCACGTGACGCCCAAAGAGGTGTTGTTTTGGGAATACCTTGTAATTAGTTCCAAACTCTTACCAAACAGTGGCACAGCCTATAATTTCTGTGTAAACTCAGCTGTTTGAATCATGCTATGTTTCTTTCTTTGCCCAAGATGTGTCATCCATTAAGAAAACAATGCCTTTGGCTATACAAAATAGGCAGTCACCTGAAATTGCTGGAGGGAAAGGTTACTTTGTTCAATGGGGTTGGCCTGTTCAGGTGAGAAAACCGGGAGACTCAGAGTCTGGAAGCCTGGGTTACTCCCTTACTCATTGTGTGACCCAGAGTAAGCATCCTCTGTGCCTGGGCTTCCTGTCTTGTAAAATGAGGGCCTAAATCCAGGCTTTTATTCAATAACTACTTGTTGGGTAACAGATTTGTGTCAGCTGTTTCCATAAGACTTCCTCAACCCAATCATCACCACTTCATTTCTGATTTCCAAGGTCCACTTCAGTCCTAAGAGTTTTATGTGTCTGGGAACTTAAGTTTCAAATTCTGTGAGAAACTTACTTGATGTGTAACAAAAATGGAAACATCTCAGTTGATTTTCCTGATTTTAATTTGCCAGTTATAAATATTCATACAATACAGAAATTTATAGGATAAAAATCACTTGTAAACATACCTCTCAGCAATAACCACAGTCTGTAGTTTGGCGTAGCCACATCTAGGCCTGTTTCTGTGGAGACTCATACACATTTATTTTTCCTAGGGTATTTTCAGAAGTCTTCCAAATCTCTATATGTCTTTCCCCCACCTCATGTTATGTGGATATCTTTCCATGTCAATGTGAAAACTTTTCTTGTCAAGAAATACAGATCTACATCATCATTTTCAATGTCTTCAGAATACTCCATTATATGGTTAAATCATAATCTATATAATATTCTTTGTTGATGGACATTGGGGTTGATTCCACTTATTGTATGAAAACAAAGAGAAGATGACTATCATTGTATATCCATCTTTGTGAATATATATCCCCATTTCTCTATTTTTTTTTCCCCTTTAGATAAATCCCTGGGAGTGGAAATCCTAATTCAAAAGATACCCAGTGAGGCTGTACCAATTTACATTCTTACCACAATGTATAAGAGTGCCCGCTTCTCTAAACTCTAGCTATATTAGCATTATTGTCCTTTTTAATTTTTACCAAACACCAGACAAAAGGCATGGTGTCTTTGACTACTAGCAAAGTTGAATATCCTCTTATGTGTTTATTGACAATGTTATTATTTTCTTTTGTAAATTGTCTATCTATGACTTTCCTTCATTCTTTTATAGGAAAATATTTTCTTATTGCTTTGTAAAGACTCTTTCTATATTAAGGATAATCTATAAGTGCTAATACAGACAATGTACCTTTATTCTCAAATTACTCTCCTTCTAAATTAAGGCTTAATTCATTCATTAGTATATAATGTATAAAAGGAAAATTTGAGGTATGTTGAGAAGAGTAGATTGCTAGATGGAAAAGGTCAAACCTCATTTTATATAATAATTTATTTCCAAACTTTACTTTTTTATTTTCCTTTTATTTCACTCCCACTCTTTGTATACAACCCTTTCCTAGCTCCAGACTCCCATTTCAACTCCCCAAAAGTGAGGCTATTAAGATACTGAGTGATTAGAGGATTTGAACATTTTGAAAGAGAAGTGGGTGGTGACGGCATGTTATTGAAACTTGAAAGAAAGCCAGTGTGATATAATTTCACACTGGGAGCTGATCACTATGGCAACAAAGAACGAATTTTGAAAAATAAGGTTCAATATAATAGAATTTGGGAAGAAAACTGATTAAAATAAAAGGACAGTTTATCTTCTGTTTTACTCTTAACCTGTTTATCATATGCACCAAAACTCTACATGAGCACCCAAGAACATATTTCTGCTTTTTAATGCAAACACATTTTCATTATATTTACGTGGTATGAAGCCACAAGAAGGTAATGCTTTTGGTAATATTGCTTTTGTTTGTAATAATAGTGACAGTATCTCTTTGGAGTGTTTTACCTGAGAAGAAATAGTGTGATTTACAATATATACATAGCTTTGAATTCTTTTTATTTTTTACCTTAATATTTTCATCCACCCATTCATTCATCCAACAAATATTAATTGAGGCACTGTGCTAAGAATTGAGAATACAGCGTTGAGGAAAATTAGACCTGGTCTGTATTCTCAGGAAGCTTACATTCTATAGGAGATATTGTCACACATTCTTTGAAACATGAATTCAACAGTATCTAATGTTCCAGTGTATGTATATATGATAATTTAATTATCTTATTATTTCTTGGCATTCAGACTGATTTTAATTTTTTATGATAATAAATGATTAAATGATAAGCATATCTGTATATTAATCTGAGTTTCTGATTGTTTCCTTAGGATTGCTTCCTAGAAAGGGAATTACTAGCTTAAAATATCTAAACTTCTCTCTTTAAGAAGATAGAACTTTAAAAATGATAAAAATCACAGTCTTTCCCGTAAAAAGATTATCCTATCTATAACACAATTTCTAGAACTACAGCATGGCTAGGATAGGGCAATAAATTCCTTTATTTTATTGGTGTCTCCTAAAGTAGGTATGGAGTGCTGAATTTTGCTTTAGAAACCAAACCAAGTTTAATAAGATGTCAAAATTCAATACTACTCATTGTATAGAGGCTGTGTGGAGCAGGTCAGCTTTTGATCAGAAAGAAAAGAGATGCCGTATCTACGCATTAAGGTTGTGTTTGAGGGAAAAACATGGTCCAGTTTAGACGTTAATCTCCTCCTTCAGGAGCTTATTCCCAGAAGTCAACAGGCACATTAGGAATGTCAGAGTCCAGTGGTCTAAGGAGTCAGTCAAGAGGTGACTGCCTTATTGGTCTGTCATCACTCATGACCATAACTCCCTGTGACCAGTGATGGCTTCTTGCCACCCCGTTTTTTTAAAGACTTCTCCTTTCTTTTGTCAATTATGTCATTTTCCAAAATATAGAGTATTTATATGGAATGCATTTTATTTGCTCAAAAGACATTTCCATTACATTTTGCAAATCATTAGACCCACCAACGTAGTAGTCTACAAAATTTGCATTTGCAAGAACCAAAATTATAAATGCTGCTTCCTTTCGTTTGGCTCAAAATATATCTGTTCCAGTGAGTATTTCTCAATTAACTAACTTCTCCCTGATGAGGAAATGAGAGGAAAACTGCACAAGACTAGCACGCTAGTCTTGGGTCTGAATTTATATGACTTCAGGCAAGTCACTGAGTCTCTCTGCGTCTGAGTTTCCCCACCTATAAAATGAGGAGGTTGGACTAGATGATCTCCAGTCACGTCCAGGGGTCCTTCTTTTCATTTTCATGCCCTCACTTGTGGTTTATCCCATTTTACTCATTACCATACTCTACTTTGTAAAAGATCTTGAGAATCAAACCTGTATATATGCTATTTATGAGTGTTGGACATTCAGAACCAAAGCGTAAACTTCCTGAGAAAACAGTACTCTTGCTCCTCCTAGCTCCTCTCTTCTCCTCTCCCTCCTTCTCTTTATTTTTTTTTAAATTTTTAATTAATTAATTTTATTTTATTTATTTTATTTTTTGTTGCATTGGGTCTTTGCTGCTGTGTGCGGGCTTTTCTCTAGTTGCGGTGAGTGGGGGCTACTCTTCGTTGCGGTGCGTGGGCCTCTCATTGTGGTGGCTTCTCTTGTTGTGGAGCACGGGCTTCAGTAGTTGTGGCACTCAGGCTCAGTAGTTGCGGCTCGTGGGCTCTAGAGCACAGGCTCAGTAGTTGTGGTGCACGGGCTTAGTTGCTCCGCGGCATGTGGGAATTTCCCGGACCAGGGCTCGAACCCGTATCCCCTGCATTGGCAGGCTGATTCTTAGCCACTGCGCCACAAGGGAAGTCCTCTGCTCCTCTTTATATCTATTCCTCCTTCTTGTTCTGCTCCATATCCTCCTCCTCCTCCTCTACTGCTTCTTCCTCTTTTCTTCCTCCTCCTTCCTCCCTGTGCGGCTGTCTATCCCCTACTGTGGCTTTGCTGTGGTTTTGTTCAAAATTAGGTGCCTCGAGGAGGACAGAGCTCAGCCATCTTGGTATGTCATTTAATTTCTGTGGGCTTTGAATTTTGCTCTTGCCTCCTTTTTTAGCCTAAACTCCCATGACACCCCCTTACACACACACACACACACACACACACACACACACACACACACACACACTAGGTTGAACCATATGAAATCACTGTTTTTGCAAGTAAAAAGCAATTTCAGATGGTTCAGTCTAATACAGTTTTCTGTTTGGGAGCTATGGTTACCAACTAAAATCAATCTCTTTGTCTTCTCTGACATACCGCTTACATGTTTCTTCCTTAGACTAGAGCTCAGTCCCCTTCTCAGGGTTGGTTCCCTGTCCTGCTTCATCTCTTGAACCCAGTTCAAATGGACCTCCTTCAGGGCGCCTTCCACAGTGCTCCTGGCAGGTTAGGACAGCACTGTGATTTCAACCACGCACAGCAACCCCATCACCATCCCTTCCTATCTGTAGCTCCAGACACACATCAGTAATATACAAAAATATCAAAATATTAAATACATAAATAAATAACAAAGGCATGCAAGAAAAAGATCCTCCAAGCAAGATAAAGATCTCTCTAGACCCGAACACAGGATGGAGCAGTGAGCAGGGTTGCAACTAAGACTGGCTGTTCTCTGGGTCTGAGGGAACAGTTCAATGTCTGTGGGGTAATTGGGACCAAATACCTCATGAGAGGTGTATCAGGCACACTGCCTAAAACTGGGGAGTTCCACCAAATCCTGGCACAAACAGAGGCTGAGGGAAGTGTTGGTACCACCTGAAGGGGCAGTGTCATAAACTTATGAGCCTCAGTGGCAGAAGGAAACAGATGCAGCCTCACTCTAGGAAGGGGTCCAATCGACTAGGTAGCCGCAGTCAATACATCTGTGATACCTTAATATCACCTTCACGTGGGAGCCCTGAGATTCTCCATTAAGATCTGGATTTCCAGGCTTCCCTGGTGGCGCAGTGGTTGAGAGTCTGCCTGCCGATGCAGGGGACACGGGTTCGTGCCGTGGTCTGGGAAGATCCCACATGCCCCGGAGCGGCTGGGCCCGTGAGCCATGGCCGCTGAGCCTGCGCGTTCGAAGCCTGTGCTCCGCAACGGGAGAGGCCACAACAGTGAGAGGCCCGTGTACCGCAAAAAAAAAAAAAAAAAAAAAAAGATCTGGATCTCCCTGAAAGCACAGGGGTAGATTGTGGAGGAAACAGCAAAGTTGCCAGTAAGGGAAGACTAAACTAGAGAGAAGGGAACATATATACCCTTGAACTCCTACTCATGAGGAGCTCTCAGACTCTGAGTCCAAAGCATGTGAAGAAAGCTGATGCTGAAAAAAAGATTTACTCCCAAGGAAATGAAAATAATGGAGCAATCTGAAAATGACTTTAAAGTAAATATGTCTGCAGATGGCCAATAGGCACATGAAAAGATGCTCAGCATCACTAATTATTAGGGAAATGCAAATCCAAACTACAGTGAGGTATCACCTCACACCAGTCGGAATGGCCATCATCAAAAAGTGTACAAATAACAAATGCTGGAGAGGGTGTGGAGAAAAGGGAACCCTCCTACACTGTTGGTGGGAGTGTAAATTGGTGCAGTCACTATGGAAAACAGTCTGGAGCTTCCTTAGAAAACTTAAAACAGAGTTACCATATGATCCTGCAATCCCACTCCTGGGCATATATCTGGAGAAAACTCTAATTTGAAAAGATACATGCACCCCAATGTTCATTGCAGCACTATTAACAATAGCCAGGACATGGAAGCAACCTAAATGTCCATCGACAGAGGAATGGATAAAGAAGATGTGGTACACATATACAATGGAATATTACTCAGCCATAAAGAAGAGTGAAATAACGCCATTTGCAGCAACATGGATGGACCTAGAGATTATCATACTAAGTGAAGTAAGTCAGAGAAAGACAAATATCATATGTATCACTTATATGTGGAGTCTAAAAAAATGATACAAATGGACTTATTTACAAAACAGAAACAGACTCACAGACATAGAAAACAAACTTATGGTTACCAAAGGGGAAGGGGTTGGGGAGGGATAAGTAAGGAGTTTGGGATTAGCAGATACCCACTACTATATATAAAATAAACAACAAAGTCCTACCTTATAGTACAGGGAACTATACTCAATATCTTGTAATAAACTGTAATGGAAAAGAATCTGAAAAAGAATACATATGTATGTACACACATACATATATATACTCATACATAGACACATAGATGTAACTGAATCACTTTGCTGTACACCAGAAATGAACACAATGCTGTTAGTCAACTGTACTTCAGGGACTTCCTGGTGGTGAGTGGTTAAGACTCCGTGCTCTCAGTGCAGGGGGCCTGGATTCGATCCCTGGTCAGGGAACTAGATCCTGCATGCTAGAACTAAGATCCCGCGTGCCGCAACTAAGACCCAGTGCAGCCAAATAAATAAACAAATAAACAAACAAACAAATAAATACATGTTGAAAAAACTATACTTCAATAAATAAATAAAGTATGTCTAAAATCAAAAGAGACAGAGGAAGGAAAAACATTCATTTGAACCTATAATAACTAGAAAAGGAGGTGTCACTTTGTTCTTTGCTAATTAAAGGTCTGAGGCTTAGACAGGTTAAGAAACTAGCTCAGTGTCCCACAGCCAGTAAGTAGGAGAGCAAGGTGTCACAGTCAGAGGTCTGAGTACAAAGCCAATTAGTTAAGCACTGTATTATTATCCCCATCAGTGTCAGGGCAAAAATGTCTTTGCCTGTTTCAGACCATCCTGAAGGAAGAAATACAATAGCGTACTTCTTTAAAAATAATTTGGGGCTTCCCTGGTGGTGCAGTGGTTGAGAATCCGCCTGCCAATGCAGGGGACACCGGTTCGAGCCCCGGTCCGGGAAGATCCTACATGCCATGGAGCAACTAAGTCCTTGCACCACAACTACTGAGCCAATACTCTAGAGCCCGCGAGCCACAACTACTGAGCCCATGTGCCACAACTACTGAAGCCTGTGTGCCTAGAGCCCATGCTCTGCAACAAGAGAAGCCACTGCAATGAGAAGCCTGTAACGAAGCCTGCAACGAAGAGTAGCTCCTGCTCGCCGCAACTAGATAAAGCCCACGCACAGCAACAAAGACCCAACGCAGCCAAAAATAAATAAATAAAATAAATAAATTTATATAAAAAGTAATAATTTGGGCATGCAGAGATTTGGCCTGCACTGTATGCTGGACTAGAAAACGATAATTCATTCCATAGAATTCCAATTCAATAAATATTTATTGAGCATCTACATCTTGTCCAGCTCCCTGCTAAGTGCTGTGAGGCTGGGTGATGGTGGTTGGGAGAGAAAACAGTAGAATTTGCAGTCTACTGGGGAGAAGGACCTGGGCCTGTCCACCAGTTTACCATAATGTTCAGCAAGATGTGGCTACATGGGAAAAGGAATGGTGCAACCAACCAGACAATCAGGATGTCAGAGAAAGCAGTGCCAGCGGAGGCATTCAAGTAGGGTATTGAAGCACGTGCACGATCTGGATATGGTGATCTGCCATGTGAGAGAACTGCAGGGAACAGGAATAACTTGCCAAAAGGAAGGAGGCAGGGAAAACAGAGCCATTTTCAGGGCCCAGTAAATATACCAGAAGTATACTGATTAGCTAATCTAATCGCTATACCAGATTAGCGATTAGAGAGGATTCCACTGAGGAGGTGGGAGAATGCATTTGTATAGATCAGATTAAGACCAGGCTATAGCTATCCCTTGCTTAGTAAGGGTCATTCATTCCTGCAAATCTTGCTATAAAGTGAAAAGCCATTGAGGGAAGAAAAATTTCCATTAATTTTAATAGGAAAAATTAGAATGTGTTCCAGACCAGCACTAAGATGCCAAAACCATGTGCATAGGTAGAAAAGTATATCACTTGAGCAATGATACTTTTATATAGGTCCTAAACAACAATCTGAGGGTCAATAAATACAGTTTGTCTATGATGCGCTAAAGGTTTTGGTCCCCGAGAAGGAAGACGATGGCTCCTGGTGGTTGATGGAGGAGAGACACCATGAAGTCTTTTTCTCTCTTCTGCTCCATTTTCTTCACCAATTTTTCTACCTTTTGAGGGCTCATGATTTTCTTGCATTAAAACTGCACAGCAAAATGAAATTTTAACTCAGAAAGGCATTTCTGGGGCAAAATGAAAGAGCTGTGATGAAACACCTGGAAACAGGCTGCACAGCACAGGGGGAGGAGTTGTTGGAGGTGGCACTTCTACATCCCTCTGGTGTATCTAGGCAAAGCCAAACATCTCAGTCATCTGAACGTGGAACACGATCCTAAATCATCCCTCACGGGCGTCTCTGGGTAAACTCACGGGTATGGAGTATGGCTTTGCCTGAACTGTAACGTTGAGCAATTTATTTGCTATTTAAACTGTGGGGTTAAAAGTCATTGTGTTAGAAAAAAAGGAATTGGTTGTTTGCAAAGTAAACCTTTTCAAGAGTCTTTAGTGTGAAGTATAGCTGATTCACTTTGTTATACAGCAGGAACTAACACAACATTGTAAAGCAATTATATTCCAATGTTAAAAAAAAAAGTTGTCAACGGAACAGTCCTTAACCTTGTGAAGCAGGTCTGTGCTTGGGAGAGTGAAAGCGAGGTGGAGGTTTCTGGTGAGGTAACTCAGCTCTTCCTCTTGGAGACAGATGCCACTACCAAGAAATACCTGCTTCCACCCCTGTGCAGGTAACCTCCCATTGTACTTGGAGGTAAACAGAGGCAGCTGCCTCGGTCCTCAGATACACTGTGGTGGCCTTTTTCTGTCAACACCTAAAGAATGGGATGTTTGAATTGCAAACAATTATGTATCACATATTCATAATATTTGTGGTCTTATGAAAAGTGTGTTACCTCTGTGTGTGACCTCCTCGGTAAATACCTTCTGAGGCCCTGGCAAGCTTGTTATCAAAATAGCATAACAAAATTATCAAGACCAATTCATTTGTTACAACAAGAGTTGTTTGCTTGATTTTCTAGTTTGATATGTAAAGTAAGACAAATATTGACTTCACTGTTCAACTTGATGCTTCCAGCCTATATACCACTAACCTCCTAATGAGGGGACATCTGCTTCGAGTGGTTGTTACGAATGATATTTGGGGAACTGCAGGGAGAGTTCCACGAATAACAGTTAACATTTCCCCCCTTTGTTGATTTAAACAGGGTTGTGCTCACCAGAGCTGGTTTTAAAATGAGGAAAGGGAACTCTCAAAATAAAATGCTGTTTGTTGGAAGCTTTCCAAATCAACATGGTTTTATTTTGTTAAAAAAAAAAGAAAAGGTATAGCACAGGAAACTATACCAGTATTTTGTAATAACCTATAAGGGAAAAGAATCTGAAAAAGAATATATATATACATATAACTGAATTACTGTGCTGTACACCTGAAAGTAACACAACATTGTAAATCAACTATACTCCAACATAGAATAAATATTTTTTTAAATGCAAAAACAATTTCTTTTTACATTTCTAGGTACATCCCTTTCTCTGCATGTTTCCCCCAGCTCACAGGGGACATATTCTGTTGCAAAGAACCTTAAGACCTTAGTCCAATGTCCCATCCCTCTGTAAAATTATTTCTGTCTTGTGGCCACCCATCCCCTCCCAAATACCTCAAGCAGTGCATTACATATTTGGACAGTACTGACTATTGACAAGTTCTTTTAAATATTTGCCTAACAATCTGTGTTCTTTTACTTATTGCTACTTCTATCTTCTGGTGCCACAAAGGAAAATGGTTTCCTATTTTACTCAATAACCCTTCAGATATATCTTATATCACTTCATATCGTTGTTGTATGTTTTAAATGATTACTTATTTATTCAATTCACTCAGAAAAGAAATTTTACTTACTACCTTATCAGAAGCCGTACTTGAGACTAGGGGAGTACAACAGGAGGGAAAATGATGCCGTCCCTAACCTCTTGAAGTTTATTTACAGTTAAGTTTTTTTTCCAGGTCAAAATTTCTCATAAGAGTTTTTTTCAACTCAGTAGCAAAAACTAACAATCCAATTAAAATATGGGCAAAGGATCTGAATAGATATTTTTCCAAAGAAGACCTCCAAATGGCCAACATGTGCATGAAAATGTGTTCAACATTAATAATCATCAGGGAAATGTGAACAAAACCACAATGAGATATGACCTCACACCTGTTAGAATGGCTATGATCAAAAGGACAGGAGATAAGTGTTGGCAAGGATGTGGAAATAAGGGAAGTCTGGTGAACTGTTGATGGGAATGTAAATTGGTACAGCCACTGTGAAAAACAGTATGGAAGTTATTTAAAAATAGAACCACCATATGATCCAGCAATCCCACTTCTGGATATATATATCCAAAGGAAATGAAAATTAGAATCTTGAAGAGATATCTATACCCCCATGTTCATTACCACGTCATTCACAATAGCCAAGACATGGAAACAACCTAAGTATTCATCAATAATAAATGAACGGATCCATGGATAAATAATGGATAGTATTATTCAGCCATGAGAAGGAAGGAAATCCTGCTGTTTGTGACGACATAGGTAGAAATGTTGGAAGTTCATTGACTATCTGGATCATTCCCAAATAAAATAAGATACTGAAACATTACTGAACATAGGCTTCCTTTCACAGAAAAACTGAAAAATTTTAGGACTATTAATAAATGTGTTTGGTGCCACACTGAGACATTTTCTATAAGAAAGCACATGTTTTTAGAAATTATAAATAGCATTTATAAGATTGTCATTCTACAGAATGCTAATGTAAAGGACAGTTTATAATTGATTACTTCTTCGTTTTTACTAGAAATTAAGGTTTTTAAAGGTTAAAGATTCTAATTAAAATATTCTAATTAAGACTACTAAAAATTAATTGGGAAAACATCACTGTATGCAAAAGAAAGAAGATATAAGGCATGGAAGTGCATTTTGTCAAGGGTAAAAAAGGTCATTTTGTCCTAAAAAAGAGTTTACAAAAAGAAAAAAAGAGAAAAGGACAGAATCTGAAGGTGAAGAGAGAATCTTTGAAGTTTTGTGGAAAAGAAACCCTGGGAAAGGGGTTTTATATGTGATCAGAACTGACTAAGATTGGAAAGAATTTTACTAGTAAAGGTAAGGTGGTACAAAGTTAGAATTTGGTTTCTCTCTGTTAAGAGGACTAAGTTTTCTTAGACTATTGTTCTGATGTTTTTTCCTTTTTTATTGAAGTATAGTTGATTTACAATGTTTTATTAGTGATCTGCTTTTGATAACATTATAAAATCTCTTTACCTTTTAAGTAATCTGTTGCAACTCTCTGTATTTGCCTTTGAAATCTTTTATTGTCACTAGGCTAAATGAATAAGTATTGTTTCACAGTGACCTATGATCATATTTGACCAAGTGTTTTAAAACCTTTTGATATCTTTGATAAACTTCCTTAAATCAAATTCTAAATGAAGTTATTTTGACCTCTAGCTAACTTTGACATGCTTCAGAGAGCCCCTGGAACATCTCAGAGAGATATTAAACTAATTAGGCTTATTTAGTATGTTAAATTGCATGGGAAACATTGTCAAATGAGTGGTTATAAACCTTCTGAGGTTATATTGTATGAGTAAATGTCATTACTATAAATGTTCTAGAAATTATATGGAATTTCTAATAATTGAATGTGTCCTGGTATAATGTTATTGGTCATAATTCTAGTTAACATTTTAATAATTTATGTCCAAAAATAAAATTTCTTTGACTATTACATTGTAATCAGGCCTTTAACTGTGACTTTTTGAGTCTTTTGTCATTTACAGACAGTTATTGTTTTACTATGTTGCTTTTGCAAAAATCCTTCACCTTTGAGAAGAACCATAGAAGGAACTTTTTGACAAGCAAGGTTTCTGATAACTTTCAGATCATACCACTGAATTGGGTAATAAAGAATTCTAATGTAAAACCTAATGGCTTCATAAAATTGTTAACAGAAGATCAAGATCAACAAGAATTAGATAGAGCTGAATGATAATTTTTATGAATTTTTTTTCTGAAATATAATGGCTTTAATCTTTGTTTTCCAGATACAAGGGAACCTTTCCCCTTAAGCTAATTATGGCTTACAGCAATTTGGTAAATTATACCTCTGTGAGCAGAATTGAAACATTTTTTCTCTCTAACTGATCCCCCCACAATCTAGAAGCTCTTAATGAGATTGTTATTTTCATGGCAATATAATTATTTGCATAAGTATAATGAGAATCTGTTTTTCTTATAATAGGACATACTTGGAAACACTGGTCATATTGTCATGGCTTTGACTGGAATGTCATATTTGAGAATGTGAGAATGTGCATAGAATCAGGTAAGACCAGATGGCTTTAAAGAACTAAGGTGGACTTTATGGAGCCATAAAGCTCCTTGGAAAAACAACCTGATACCTTGCTTACAGGGTTCCCGGAAACCTTACCAGGTAAATAAGAAAGGTCACTTTCTGGCAGGTACAGGAACCTCAAAATATTTTGAGAACCTCGAGAAGAGAGGAACCAAAACAAATCTGTAGATATTGTAGGAGAAATCTGATGACAAGTCCTTGGCATGGCTCTCCTGGTCTTGAGAGATCTTTTAAAAGTTCAATCTGAGATTCCTTATGGAAAGTTCCAGCAAAGCCAATTTAAAAGACTCTATATCAGGACTTCCCTGGTGGCCCAGTGGTTAAGACTCCACCAAAGCAAAATAAAGCAAAACAAACAAACAAATCAAAGAGCCTATATGATCAATTATATGTAGGTAAATAATCAGGCCAAGTTTATTAAAAGCCAGAATTATTTTGCAAGCAAATTAGTCTTAACTTGGCCATATTTGGAAGAAATGAAGGTAATTTTAGAGAGAAAAAATTATGCTTCAGTGGATATTAAATTCTAGTTAATAACTGTCTTTGAGGTTTTGTATTTAGCCTAAGTCTCACTTCCTAGATGGCTCCTTGTTACTATGTTGCATTATTGTAAAGTTTAATTGAATCATTAAAAGGACATTCTAAACTTAAAAAACAAAACAAAACAAAACAAACAAACAAACAAACAAAAACAGGGTTCTGCTCACCAGAGCTGGTTTTAAAATGAGGAAATGGAACTCTCTAAATAAAATGCTATTTATTGGAAGGTTTCCAAATCAACATGATTTTATAAAAAAAAAAAAAAAAAAAGAGAGAGAAAAGGTATAGCACAGGAAACTATACCAGTATTTTGTAATAACCTATAAGGGAAAAGAATCTGAAAAAGAATATATATATATACATATAACTGAATTATTGTGCCATACATCTAAAACTAACATGATATTTTAAATCAACTATACTTCAATTAAAAAATGCTAAAAAAAAAAGAAAAACCATAATAAACAAACAAAAACCAATACAGAAAATGAGGAAGTCCTGCCACACTCTGTTCTTAATTGCTATTCGCAGGCGATTCCACTCAGTCTTCTTCTTTAAGGTGAACATTCTGACTGAGGGTTTTTCCCAAATGTGCTCAGAAGGAGAAATCAAAGAAAATACAAAATGGGAGAGAAATTCTGAGTTACTATCGTGACAAAGGGAAATAGATAAACTAGTCATTAATCTTTAGTAATCGGTTTTTTCTTTTCGGTCATTTTCAGTGTCTCTCTTCTCTCCAGTTTCTCAAATACAGAAATAACCAGGTCAAACCCTGTGCAGGCTTTACAATTGGCTGTTGCTCAGAAGAAAAGGGCAGTAAATCTGCAGGTCTTATCTCTGATTTTGGCTGAATATTTTTTCTTTCATCTCCATCAAAATGAAAGCAGATGTACAGTGAGGTTGAACTTCACATTCAGAGCTGAATTAAATAATAACTCAAGAGAAATAAGAGGGCTTCTCTAGGTTTACTGACACTTGACTACTCTATTAAATAATTAGTTAGGGCTTCATCATTTATGGTTAATCATAAGGATGATAATAATTAGTTATGCAGAAGTGACACATGAACCTTGAAGCATCGTGGCCATCCTCCCTACTGAGATGTTAAAGAGCTTTCAGGATCTATCTAAATAAAGGCTAATTTAGTCCGAAGTAACTATGGGCAGTGGAGCAATTATATCAAAGGTATTTGCATCCTTGTATATATTGTAGCTCTCAGACCTGGGACCCCTTGAGGTGTACGTATTTTTCAATCTTAATGTAGAGCACAAATTTAGCCCCAGTTTATATTCAGGAAGACTCTGATTGAAGAATTCTTAATAACTAATGCGTGAAAACCAAGACTACACATGTATGTAATGGCTAGACAATTATGTTAATGGTTAAATAATGTTCTACCACATATTTTAATTATACATTTTATCGGCAGGTTGCTTTTAGAAGTGGCTTTCTCAAAACAAGGCTGAACTTGTTATCCTCATTTAGCAGAAAGGGGGGCATATGGAGCAGACCTTGCTCAAGGTCAGAGAAGCAAAGTGGGAGATAGAATTCACAGCCCTTGAGCTTGAGTTGTTTGCTTAGTTCTTCTTCGTTGCTTCTGGTCTGTTGCCTAGAAACAGCGGTGCTTCCTTACCCAGTATCATAATATCTGCAGAGCATGCTGTATATCAGTGTGGAGTTTTTAAGTGGAACTCAAATTCTTCTTAAGTCAGTTCTTTGAATTCTGTATGTGGCAGAAAAAAAAAGAAAAAAAAAAGAAAGAAAGAAAGAAAGAAAAAGAAAGAAAGAAAGAAAGCAAGCAAGCAGAAGTTCTTCTGAAAAAAACATAGTTTGTGGAGGTTGAATTCTGTCAAGGTTTGAAAAAAAGAATTCTTCTCCCAAGGACTTATATAGTGTCACTTTTCTTTTGGAGTTTCCTTTTCTTTTTATTTGTTATTTACCCTTTTAATTTATTTTTTTGTCTTTAAGAGGTGATATCAGTATATCACAGCCAAAAGGAATCGGTTGCTCCTAGGAGAGAACAGTAACGGAAGAACTTTGAAAGCAACAAGAATAATAGCTGATAATAATTGGTCATTTACTAGATGCCAACACTGTTTTCAATATTTAGCTTGTAAACGGTGGCATCAGAATTTGAGCCTAGGACTCTTGACACCGACGTGCAACCATCAGGCTCCTGACACTACCTTAGGATAGTGCAGTGGCTATGACCATGAGCTCTGGGGTCAGCCTCAACATCCTGTCCTGGCTGTACTCTTTATTACCTTGGACATATAGTTCTAATGCTCTGGTCTTTCTTCTTCAATGAAAAAAAGGGAGGGTAATAGTATTCACATTTAATACAATTGTTATCAGGTGTCGACTGACATAACGCATGTCAGGCACCTTGCACGATGCCTGGCACATAATAGGTGCTCGTGTTAGCTATCACCATTATTATCTATATTATTAATCAGGAAAGATATCTGCATGGGAGACAGAATCTACGTGCAAAATATGGCAGCCTTTCAGAATTGGAAGGGATCTTTAAGTTCACTGTTCAACTTCATCAATTTCTAATGAAGAAACTGAAATGGGAAGGGCTAAGTGATTCATCCAAGGTCCCCAAATTAGACAACGCCAAAGTCAGTAGTGGTCAATATTCTCAAGATGTGTGAGCCTTCAAGAGTTGGAGGGTGTGTGTGTGTGTGTGTGTGTGTGTGTGTGTGTGAGCAGAGGTAGAGGGGGGACTGCAGAAATATAATGGGAGATTCAGACCGCTTTGAGAGCCAAGCAGGGAGGTGTGCACGTGCGTTTGTGTGGTGGTGGGAGCATGGGTTTCTGGAAAGCCAATTTGGTGTAGCATGGAAACTATGGAACACTACAGGATTTGAGTATGCGGAGAGTCCTGTCTATGAATACAGCTGATGGACAATGAAGGATGCATATAAGGCCCAGCCATGGAAACAGGATGTCAAGCACACCGGAAGGAGGACCTCTCAGGTTACCAGAGAAGGGGTCAGCAGGGAGGATGGGGAATACAGAACCCCTGCTACCCAAGGGACCGCATGGCCATGCCCGCTATAGTCCAACTGCCACCCAGCCCATTTACAGAGGCCTCTGCTCCCTCTGTAGCCCAGAGAGATCTATCTCTGGACCCTGCTGGCTGCTAGGTCAGTGTCTGGGTGCTCAGTACTAATCACTGCAAAGAGTCTGGAACTTACTGATATTAGCAACTGAATTTGCCAATCATAAATAACTTTATAATACCCAATTTCTGCCTATCTTGGACATTTTCCTAACTGCATCTTATAGGATGTGACCTTGGGAAGGATATCTAAACACATGTAAAACAACTAAACACAATCTCCAAAACACTAAGGTTTTACTCCAAGATCTTCATTTACAGAATTTAATTCTAGCTCTAAGCTCTTTAAGAGAATAAATCAGCTCTAATCTGTGGCTCTTCATCCATTACCACGCTAACTTCTCCTTGTTGAGTATTGTCTGGGTTTTGTGTGGACAGGTGGGAGGCACCTCTCTTAGTGAGGATTGTGGGCCCTACAGGTGCTCACACAAAGCAGCGTTACTGGTGGAGCTGGGTTGGAAGACCACAGAAGACCACAGCCGCACCTGGGACAGCTATCAGGAGTGTCAGCCTTGAGGGACAGGTTGAGGATGGACAGGCAATGACTACTGAGATGGGACAGAAACACTGGTGAGGGGTGGGAGGCTTGCTGGGGTGAAGCTTGCAGGACCGATTGCAAACAGACACAATGTGTGTGTGGATATGTTACAGAAAAGGAAGCCATAGGTTTCTTTTACTTTCCACCTGATGGAAGCTAAAGGTTTTTTATTTTTTTTAATTTTTTATACATTAAGACATTTCAGAGCCCTCCTTTTGAGAGCCTCTCCTGAAAATGACCTCTTTGGGCATAGGGCTGTACTCCAGATTCTCCCCCAGGATTAAGCATGACTGCATATAACAGAAGACCCCAGTATGCAACCTAACAAACCAGAGGTTTGTTTCTCCCTCTTGTAAGGAAGTTCTGGAGGTAGGCAGTCTAAGGCTGAGATCAGGCAGTTGAAGCTCATATCACAGGGAGCCAGGCTCCATCAGTCCTTCCGTTCCACCATTTCAGCAAGCATCTTCCATACTCAGATGGCCTCGTGGTTCCAGAGGGCATCTGGAACTTGAGCCACTAAATCTGAGTTCCTTGTGGAATCAAGAAGGAGAAGGGGAAGCGTGGAGGGGTACACCTTTCAGCTGAGTCAGTCCCCTTTATGAAGGATCAAGGGAGCACCACTTCACCTCTGTTTACATCTCATTGTTCGCTCCTAGCAGCAAGGAAGCCTGGGAAATGTAGTCTTTGAACTAGGCTATACTACAGTTCTAGTAGTGAGGAAGAAGGGAAAATCGATACTATAAAGGCAACCAGTGGTCTCTGCCACCCCCACCCCACCCCATTACACTCTTTTATTCATGCCTCTCCTTACTCTATATCAAAAGTCTCCTGACTTGTCTCTGATTCCCAGCTCTTTTCCTAGAATTTTTTTTCTAACATGTTAGTGGCTAGGAGGGCTTAATATGCAAGGTTGCTTCAACGAGGAACTGTTAATGGCAGAATTTCAGGTAATTATGGAGACCTGAAGATAAGGTGAGGGGAAAGGAGAAATTATTAGGCGAATGTACTTTACACATAGAAAACCTCTTTGTAATGTCACCTCCTTCCCCTAATCTCAGGGACTTGCTTGCTTTCCTTCCCCCTTTTCTGTGATTTTCAGAGCTGGATCAAACAGTGCTTCTCACCTCCAGGCTTTGGGCTGCTCTGATATCCAAGTCAGTGAGCTTTAACCCTGGCTATGCTTGAGAAATACCTCTCTGTCCATAACCCATGTATCTGGGCTCCATCACAATATCTGAGGTTGTATTATGGTCATGTTTATTTTGAAAGAGCACCCCAGTTTATACTGGTGGGCATTCTTTGTGAGAACTACTGTTTTTAGGCATTTCTGGTTAATGTGGGAATTTTTTTTAATGCTTCAGCCTCATCTCAAAAATAATGACGGGGACTTAGCATTGAGAATGACACCCACCCCAAATCCCATTAGCCTTGCCAGGGCAGCAGTGCCTGTTGGAATATGGAACATCTGGAGTTCTCCATCAGTGCCAGAATCACAGAGCCCTGTCACTGAGTGGTCCCTACGCTGAGAATGAGGAACATCTGTCTGAGATGCTTAAAATGGATTCTGCAGTTTGCTGAACTAGACTTTCCTTGAACCCAGTTCTAAAATGGGTGGCTATCTTGATTATACACAGTTTACCATAGTGAACATCTGTTATTTGTGTCTGGGAACATCTCTTCCTTTGGGACCTATTTCTCATCCTGGTCCATGTGGTTCTGATGGGGCTACACATCAGAAGACCCTGTTACCATGCCAACCACAGGATTGGCACACCACATCAAGCAGGGTCAATCAGACTCTCTTTTTCACAAATTTGAATCATTAACAAATGTGGTTGGAAGAGAACCTGAAACTTACCATTCCTACTTTTTCCAAAGTTTGGTTGTTAAGAAGTCCTTTTGATTTTATGTTACTGAGTTTATTCCCAATTAGCCCCTTTTTTTCTTACTTGGGTTAGTCGGAATTGATTGTTGTTATTTGCATCCAAAGATCCCTGAATCACACAAAAATTGACAGGAAAGAGAATGAAGGGGTGGGTTGCAGAATATAGGTCCTCAAGGAATGGGGATTATAAGAATTCGTTATTAAATCAATTTTAAGAGAATGAGAAATTCTGGGAGCGTAGGAATAGGATGGTTTCTAACATCATTGGATATTTTAGCTGTATCAGACTTTAAACTTCCTCAAGACATGGGATAAAACTCAGAATCTTTATGAGAGTGTGATTGAAACCCATTATTGTGTAGTCATTACCAAGAGTTTAAAAATAACGTATAACGAAGAGAAAATACCATAGTACATTACATATAGCTGGAGTAAGAAATATTTCACGTAATTTTTCATTCAACTGTATGTATGTGTGAACTTATTTGTGATAGAAAATTTATTTTACGTGAATAATGTAGGTTATGGCCAAAAGTGCTTGAAAAACACTGAATACTTATAGCTTGCTTTTGGCTTGTGGACGTGGGGCTAAAAATAGCTAAAAAAATGAAATTCACAGACTGACTCTGCAGGTTGCTAATTTAAGTACCAGTTTAATTTACAATCTGACCAGGTCTTTTACTAAACATTAGGGCTTTGACCAGGGACCTCGATAATTGGAATGGGAAATATGGTGAGATTCAAAATGTTTTCAGATTCTCCAAACTTTCTAAAGTCAGCCTTTCCCTTAACAGATGAAGCCACATCTTCTATGTAGAAGAAAGACAATAATTTTCCACATGCCCCATCTCTTACTGATGCTCCAAAGATCACCAGGATTTAAACACAGTATGGTTTAGGAGGATGAAGTGCAAAATTTAGACACTCTGTTTAGGAGAATCTAAAAGGATTTGTAAATTTATATCCTTAAATGTCTAGATGGATTTTTCTGAAACGGATTCTGAGGCTGTTTCACCAGGGATGCGACTCTATTTACATGGGTGTACTTACTAGAAATTCAGCATAAAGTGGGCTACGGTTAGCTAACCAGCTGTGGTTCTACTTGTTTTCTGGGTTAATTTATATAATCTTGGATTAAATGCTGGCCCTTACTAAATGACACAGAAAGACCGATAAGGGTCTTATAGGCAGGAACAGTAATTTCAAGAGTTTGTCTAACAGACGCTGACCTGGATCTATCACGTATGCCTGGCCTGCCCCCTTATTCTATCTCCAGATAGGACTGAGAAGAGTCTCCCTCTACCCTTGCCATGAAGACTGTGTTGATGAGTGTGTTGATGAGAGAAGCATCACAATATTTAAAAAGAGCTTTACAACCTGTTCTTGAGAGATCAAAAATGCTGATGACAGGGCTCCCCTGGTGGCGCGGTGGTTGAGAGTCCGCCTGCCGATGCAGGGGACGCGGGTTCGTGTCCCGGTCCGGGAGGATCCCGCGTGCCGCGGAGCGGCTGGGCCCGTGAGCCACGGCCGCTGCGGGTCCGGAGCCTGTGCTCCGCAGCGGGAGAGGCCAGCAAAAAAAAAAAAAAAAAAAAAAAAAAAATGCTGATGACAAATGCTGCAATTGAATCGGTTCCTTGATCTCACTGTTGCTGAAAGAAGCTCAGAATGCCTGAGTTCAAATGACAGCAGAAGCCAAGTGGATACGGTCATTTCATTATGCAGCAGGGTAAGCACGGTGTGAAGAATTTAAGAGATTATCAGACATGTATACATTTCTGGCTGTGGTGTTTAAATTACAGGCTCCTTAGAAATGAAATCAACAGGCAGTCCATGGATGAAAGGAAAACTTGGCTCAAGCTATTACTTTAGAAGATGAGACTTCTCACCCAACTACATAATATGAGTCAGTCAAAAAATCTAGAGCCTCTTGAATGAAGGTGTAGCTGAGTACCATCGATGAAAGGATGCACAATATTACTGCATGCGTCTAACAAGATCCTTCTGACATTCTCCCCAAATAATTGTGCCTATTTTATTGGGAAAACTATTATATGCTAAGATTAAATGAATTCTCAGTAATACAGAATGTCAGTTTAGTTTACTGATCAGAGTAATTGGCCAAACCCACTGAATAGTACCTAGAAAGCAAAATTTTATTTCTGGGGGAATTTCAGAGATTATGTCACAGTCAGATATTTGAATATGAATGTCTAATGGTCCTTGATTGCATTCTGATATGTTTTCCAGCTTGGCAAATGCAAAAAGTGGAATGATCCTGTATAATAGTGGTAAATTATAAATTTAATTAGGTGGTAATTTCCATTGTGGATGCACATCACACTGAATTTTATTACTGGAGCAAATTTATAAAGCTCTTGTACTTGATGGGCAGCTATTTAACTGGTATATTTTTTATCTGTTTTGATAAATGGAGAATACCAGAAATATCTTGCTTTCACCCGACAGGTCAGCAATATACACTTGCCATCTTGCCGCAGGTATCAACTCTGGCTCTGTGCCCCATCCTAATCCATGAAGATTTGCAACCAAATTATCATTCTAAAGTATAAACCCCTAATGCTTGCACTGATGACATTAGGCTGACAGACTGTGGAGAATAGAAAGTAGCAGGTTCTTTAGTTACTCTCGTAAGGCACATGAATCAAAGATATTGTAAAATAACTTATATAAAGTTTCTGGAGTTCTAGCGCTCTGGGGAATATTAGGTTATTATCTTTTTCACTAGGAAACAGATGCTGCTTAATATTAGGTCTCCTACCACCAAGGAAGAGGCATGGTTCAAAATGAGCCCCTTTGGATATTGTGTGTTCTATTTGGACCAATTTACCAAGCGGACCCCCCAGCTGTCAACCTTGTATGAAGCCTAGAATAAGGTATGACTCTCCAGTGGAGCTGCTTTTATTTTCCTCTTTTGGCTCAGAACATTCAATGATTTCTAGAGGATCTGTGGCGTATCAGAATGTATATGAAGCTCATGGCAAGTCCTTATGGGAGAATCACTACAAAACCCCCAAGGAATACTGAGCAAAGTCATGCTCCCGTAAGCACGTAACGATTCTCTTTTGAGAAACAGCTCTTGACTTGTTACTGGGCTCTGATCTAAATGCATGATCATGAACCGGATACTACCTGACCACCTCCCTCCTGCGCACACAAAGTCAGGCCGCAGTCATGGAGTGTAAGAAGCAGCTATAGGAGTAGGCCTGGGCTGGCTCTGAAGACACAAATAGGTTTCATGACCACGTGGTTCAGGCTCCCAGCCTGCCTACTCCATCCACACATCTGTCCTTCCTTCAGCCCACACTTGTGCCCACGTGGAGAGCTCCCTGTGACTGAAGTTTAAAAAAGAAACCCAACTTGATCCTGTTCATAGATACTCCTTCTAGATGCCAGCCTCTGCCAGAAGTAGGTAATAAAAGCATTTCAATATGAGGGTAGTGAGGAAGGGAAACCCTCCCAGTGGGCAGGATTTTGAACAGTATATCTCTTTGTTCACTTTCCTAGAAGGGGAGGTTATCTGAAGTAATAAGGATTTACTCTGATTTCTGGATGGTGGTTCTGGCCAGATGATCAGGAGTTTGGAAAGAGCAAGATTGGGAGATTTGGACAAGGAGGTCTGGAGAAGGCACCAGTCTTCTCAGAGTGGGTCCAAAGTGTGAGAATCTTTGTGTCTCATTTGGATGGTGGCAGAACTTGTCTGGAAGTTCTCTGAGCTTCCCTGGGTATAGGATGAAGAGAACCTCACTTGAGAGGGCCGTAGGAGACATTCAACTTCAGGGAAGGGCATGGAAGTGGAGGCAATAATCATGAAGGCACTGTGGATGGAAGGAGCCGCTCAAAGTCTGGGGAGGGAGGAAAAGAATGAGAGTCTGCACTGGCGGAACACAGTACAGTGTAGGAGACTCTAGGCTTAACAGGGAGCTTATATTCTGGGTTTTGACCAAGGCTAATAGAGAGGTAAGACATGGAGGGTTTAATTTGCCGGAGGGAGTCCTGAATCAGCTAAGAGTTAAATACAACTAGGACTCCAGCTGGAGAGGGAACTCTGACATCTGTAGAAGGATCCAGACATGGACAGGACTGGTGGTCCAGGGCTTCAGGGAGGGACTCCAGTCTGGGGGTTGACACCATCAAATACCCTTTTTCTTCTTCTTTCTTACTAACATAACCTGGCTTTTGTTCAGGATGGCATGCGCCCCTGCCCCAAATCACTTGATTTCTCAGTCTCTCTAGCAATAACCATGGGACGTAAGTCTGAAAGTCCATTGGTAAGGCTTCTTGGAAAGCTATTATTTTCCTGTTAAAAAGAAAGACTCCACAGGCATGCACTGCTTGTCCATTGACTGGCTCCCTTTCTCCTGCCTGAACCCAGTTGTGTTGCCACCTTGCAACCATAGGATCAATGCTTCAAGCAAAGGATGGTGGAGAAAAAGTTAGGGGAAGCCTAGGTCTTTGATGATCTCCGCAATCTACCTACATCAGCTCTGCACTTACCCCTCTGGGCTTCTTGTTTAATGAGAAAATTAACCCCTCACTTGTTTAAGGCACAATTGTTGAGTTTCTGGCACATGCAGCTCAATGTAATCCTTGCTGAAAAAGCTCTGTGGGTGAAGATGGACGCATGGATAGAGGCTTGAAGGACTGGAATCTAGTCTCCAAAAGTTGAATTACTTTTCTTTCTCAGTGTCTCATTGTTGGACCCTGGACAAGATGAGAAGGTGATATTAGGGCAGAGAGGAAAGGACACTAATTCAATTGCCTGGTGAGGTATGGGCTTATTCTTATGCAATCAGTACAACAAATAATTAAACGGTAGCAAGGCCTCTTGGCAGTCAGCAGCCCCAAATCAGCCATATCTCCATGCTCCTGTATATTCTGGACTCTATCTACATGAGAATCCCGACCTGGGGAGGTTTAAATCATGGAAAAGCAGAGGAGAAACAGTGGGCAGAACTACACATGCCCAGGATTACCAGTCAGTAAAGTCACCTTACCTCCTCGGGGGCAGAGTGGATAAGAGAAGCCTGTATTGTGCTCTGAAGCAAAGAGAAACATGAGTCCTACTGCATTCACACTTAGACTAAAACTCTAGTTCTAAAAGTCTGCCAAATCCTTTCTTATGACTTGGCCAACAGGTTAGAGACCTAGGCCCCTCAGGGTCCATACCTTATTCCATCCATGATGTTTACGAAAATGTATGTAAATCATCAAATATGCAGAGCCTGACACATAATAAATGTTCAGTATGGTAAGAGAGCATCATTATTTTCTGTTGCTATTATTAGTAAATATGGGAGGCAGTTTAGTGTAGTAGAAGACTGACACAGAGACCTGGGTGTAATCCCAGTTCCTCTCTTAGTAGCTAAACGACTTGGAGAAGCCATCTTCTCTAGGGGCCTTGTTTTCTTCATCTGTGAGGGTTTGATAATCTGTGTGCAGTGTACAATTCTAGGAGTCACCAGCACATAGAAGACAGTGTAAAATGTATACCCTGGGGTTGTGCAGTGTGAAGGGCCTGCAGCTGCTAAGTTCCCTCTGTGGCGGAGCCCAGTAAGCATTGTGACGGAGCCCAGTAAGCATCGTGACTTGCTTGGCTTGGAGTCAATGCTGTCTGATTGCCCTCCCCCTAGTCAAGGTGTAATCCATTAGTCAATGGGATGTGCTTGAAATCACTGATGAAATGCCCACCTGGGAATTAGCCAGCCCAGCTGTAATGAGCTTTAGGCTGGTGAGATTGTACTATTTTTCGGGTGGGAAGCAGCAAATATATATCTAAGAGGGAAGCAGAATGCTTACTCATGTTCTGAAGTTCTAATCTCTACAGGAGATAGCCAATCAGGCTAGCCACTGGGCTCTTGAATTCTGAGCTTTCAAGACCCCTGGAGATAAGTTCTGACAGGCTACTGGAACATCAAAGGAGATTGGGTGGAAACAGGAGGGGTCAGCTGATGCTGAGAAAAACTTGAGGCTCCTGTACACATACAGGGGAGTTAACTATTGGGATGGTTGTCTATACATCATTCACCTCACCTTCCTCACCACCTTGCTTATTGTCTTCTTGTGGCCATCTTCACTTCTTTCCTCTTTTGGCATTAGCTTGATGTTAGTCATGAATCAGAGTTCACTTAGATACAATATTCTAGGAGTGGTGTGTAGCATAAAAGGGTAGAGAGCAGATCGATTCCCCAGTGTCATTGGAAAATATACAATCCAGATAGCTCTTTAAAAAGTTAATGGCCTGGGCTTCCCTGGTGGTACAGTGGTTAAGAATCTGCCTGCCAGTGCAGGGGACACAGGCTCGAGCCCTGGTCCAGGAAGACCCCACATGCCATGGAACAACTAAGCTCGTGTGCCACAACTACTGAAGCCCGTGCGCCTAGAGCCCATGCTCTGCAACAAGAGAAGCCACCGCAATGAGAAGCCCGTGCATTGCAACAAAGAGTAGCCCGCGTTCGCCGCAACTAGAGAAGGCTTGCGGGCAGCAACAAAGACCCAACACAGCCAAAAATAATAAATAAATGAAATAAATTAATTTAAAAAAAAGTTAATGGTCCACTTTTGGTCAAGTAACAAAAGTAGAGGTTGGAAGAAGGGTTTTTTTAAAAGGAAATACCTAAAAAGCCTGCCCCTTATTGGAGGTCCTTTTCTATGATGCACTCTGCTGCTATCATATTCTATCTACTCCAGAGTGGCCAGACTACATTTTAAAACAAATAACGTGGGTGCAATAACCCTGCGCATTGCATAGTAAGGTGTATGTTGCTGCTACAAACTGTTATATCCATTGTCTCTCCACCTCCCTCTTATGCCCCATTAAAACATCCTGTAAGTACTTCCCATTAATTGCCAAATACATTAATAAAATAAGCCTACTCTGCTGCTACCATATTCATAGCAGGTGTTTGAGTGGATGTTTCTGCTTGTGCAGGGACCCAATGATTCGTTGCAGGGAGACTTTAAAATAGAGTTAAATAAAGTTTTATTTTGGTAAATGTTTAACAACTGATTCTCTAGAAAAAAACAAAACCAAACCCTAATTTATAGCATTTGCCAATATCTGTGGTGTAAAAACTATCACTGTGGCCAATTTCAATCTACCAAAGTGCTCTCCCTGGATGCAGAGTTAGGAAGACAAGCACATAAGCAGCTCACATGAGCGGGTATGAGCCGCTATCTCACCACCAAACGAGTTCCAAAGCTCACTGTTTAATGCAGGAGAATTTCATACATCTGCCAATAATCCTGCAAAATCCAAAATCCAAGAGGATTTAGTTCAAAAGGTAAAGTGTTCAGAAAACAAAACCAAAGCCAAAAGGGTTCGGTTCCATCAACTCACAGATATGATTAACTTGAGCTTTTGAAGAAACAAGGGTTGGAGCAGAAACCACAATCCTTTAGCAAAGTGTCTGGAAATTATAGTAAGCACCAAGTTATTACTTGTAAAACTTCAATCATATTTGATTATTGACTGTACTCTTATTTACTTAAATATTTTAGTTAATTTTATTTAACTCATTTAAAAAACTTAGCTTCATCCCAAGCAACTATATTCATTAAAGCATGGAGTTGGGGAGCTGATTATGTTTTCAAATATACATTTAAACAAATATATAACCTTAAGTTAAACATTCATCGTTGGGGGAGAGAGATAAATTAAGAGGTTGGGCGTAACATATACACACTATACATAAAATAGGTAACCAACAAGGACCTACTGTATAGCACAGGGAACTATGCTCAGTATTTTGTAATAACCTATAAGGGAAAAGAATCTGAAAAATGTGTGTGTGTGTGTGGTGTGTGTGTGTGTGTGTGTATAACTGAATCACTGTGCTGTACTCTTGAAACTAGCACAATACTGTAAATCAACTACACTTCAATTTTGAAAAATTCATCAGATAGGACCTAAAATCACTTTGCATACCACCTCTGGTATCTGAACATGTACTTGGGCCATACTTTGCGAAACAATGCACCAAGTAAATGATGTCCATTATTAATATTTATCTTTGGAGGCTGAATATTGAAAGGCTCCCTGTAATAATGCAGGTGGTAAATTCTCAGTACTATATTTAGAAAAATCATCAGAAAACTTGGCTCCAAGTACCCTGAAAAACCTTTAGGAAAAATATATTTGACCTTTCTCTAAAAGGTCACTGCTGCTAAGCACATCTTTCTTCTGGGATGCTGACTAGATTTCTTAGATTTTATTAAAGCACCTATCTTGGTGTGGGTGGAGGTGGAGGAACGCTTTCTGTTTGTCTGACATGTTAGTAGCATAGGAAGCAAAGGGAGGACCACAGGACTGTATACAGAAGCGTTTGTGAATTTCCTTCCCCTGCACTTAAACATCTGCCGGGGGTCTGTGCTGTAGGCAATACTCCGGTAAACTGGAAAATGAGGAGCTCTGTGTTTCCACCTTGGGCCTGCCGCCTCCTTGCTAGGTAATCACTGGGCAGCCGCCCAAACAGGTTTCCTGTTTGTCAAACCGGTTAGAGCAGGAGCCTGTCTCCAATTATGGGGAAGATCAGATTTCAAAAATGGAACATATTTTGCCCATCCTCCCTCCTGAGTTGATCAATGGTAATTATTAACGACAATAACACATTGCAGGTAATTTTCTTTGAATTCATTGATTTCTAACCATGTTAGAGAGAGCTCTTCCACCGTAAATCTGGAAGAGACGTACTATGCTCTGGCATTAAATTTTTTCCCCCTTGTTCTAAAGGAGGCTATAGGGTTCAAACTCAGATCGAAATCAAAACCCAGATTCTTCAGGTGGTTAATTGAGTGAAAAGAAGAGTTGCTCATAATCACCAGCTATCTCCTGATTGCAGGGTTATCTGTATTCATCCATAACTAGTAAATTCATAATTTATGAGGCCCTACACAGCCACTTGCCTTAACAGCCTTCATTTTAGAGAGCCAAAGGATGCTTAACACAATATTTATTAACGTTGATATGCCTTGATCAACCGTTCTGAAGTAAATGCCTGTAGTAAAGGAAATACTTTCTAATTCATCTCTGCTGAATCTGACTTCACTGAAGAAGACAAAACAGTTCAGTGCATTTTCAACCCTCCAAATATCAGCTGGTATGTAGCTGGTCCTCTAAAATGTCACATTTCGCGTTCAATGATTCCAACGTCTTTCTTGACAACAGGTACCAGAACTCCCAGTTTCTCAAGAGACCAGTCTGGGAAAGAGACCAACAGGAAGAGGACCGTTGCCTCTGGCAAGATTTGACCACAAGTTTAGAGCAGGTTACAGTCATGGTTTCTGTGAAGGAGGCTGTTCCTGGATCCGAGAGAAGGTCGGAGTCAGCAAATTTGAGCAAAAATGGCCACGTGGATGCCACAGAAAGGTCAAATGCACCACAGAGAAGACTCCCAAGCAAAATCGATTTAACTCATGGGCAAGTATGATCTAAGCAAAGACATAACAGTCTCAAAGATTCTGACTTAAAATCCTCTTGGAGTAGGAGGGAAAACTACAGTCTGTGTGATGCATGGGGTTGGCAGTGACGTGGTTAGACCTGATGTTACCACCTAGCTTTGTGATATTAGGCAAAGCACTTAACTTTTTCTGTTTTCTAAGCAGAAAATGGGTTGGACAAAATACTTTCTAAGATACCCTCTAGTTCTATGGCTCAATTATGTATCTTTACTTCTGGAATCTCACTGATTCCTCTGAACAATTAAGTCACGTTTCCAACTGGGATTGTAGTATCCGGAAGTTAATGATATGGAGATTAAGAGTTTCTAGAGTCTGCATTTTCTTCCCCAAGGCGTTTCAGTACTCCCTTCCTTCTGGGCTTAGAATTCACTGCCCAAGAATGCCATGGATCATGCCTTAACTCCTTTCTGCTTAGTCTCACCAATGAAAAATGGAATATATACACTGGCATAGAAAGAATGTAATAAGCTTTGGAGCCAGAGAGACTTAGGTTCAAATTCCAGCTCAATCACTTACTCTCTGGGTGATGTTAGGTAAGTATTCAAGGTATCTTGCCCTGTAAAGTGGGGATTAAAATGTCATGCCATGTGGAATTGTTGAGAGGGTTAAATGCCCTCCGTATCTCAAGAGCATTTAATGGCACAGTCATTTAAAACTCACCTTTCACTCCATTCTCAGAGATTTCCACAATCACATGGATGATCCGTCTTTCACGTTAGAAGTTCAGTTCCTCTTCCTCTTCACGTCCATTATTTTCTTTTATCCCAACTAAACTATCGACTACCATGGTGAAAACATGAGCTTTTCATCATCCTGAAGTGCATGATCCTTGAAAATCAACTTCAGTATCCCATCCTCTGACCACCACCTTCTGTCTCCCTTATTCTAGAGCCTCCACTCCAGCAATTCTGCAGCCTCAGCAAGGACTCTAATCCTTTGGTCCTATTATATTTTCACTCTCAGGGATTTATCATATTTTCATTTCCTTCCTACTCAGGTTAGAGTCTGTGGTCCATTCTCCTCTTGCACATGCCATGAACTTCGTAGACCCTCTCCCCAGTGGCTTCTCAGCAAACCTGAAATCTTGATTGAATGCAGCTCTCCACCTCCTCTGCGCCTTCACTTGAGCAGCTAGTTATGGCTGGAAAATAGTGCATAACTGCCTTGACCGTTTCTTGCTTTTGTTTCTTGCTTTTGTTTCATGATGACAAATCTCAATTGTACACTCAATGTCAACCTTGTTAAGCTTTTCTAATGGCTTTGTTTTCTCAATATGTAATATGACTGCTTATACCTTCTTCACTCCCCTCAAATCTTTTACATTCCTCTGTGTCTGCCTCATATTCAGTTGAGGAAATGAAATCCCTTAAGCACACGCTCCCTCATCTGCCTGTGCCTTCCCGTTAATGACTATGAAGGAGGGCCAGCACCTCCACTTTACTCTTGGGTTTCATCTCCCCTTACCTGCTCAAAGGCTTTATTTTTGCAGTTACTGACCCTCCCCATCCTCCCAGTCTTCTCCCCACCTTGTGACCTGCTTTGTGACAAGCTTTGAGCTGGCTCTGGAGAACAACGAACAAGACACCATTCCTTCCCTGAGACTTTCCCAAACAGATGCCTAGAGACTAGCTGTAAGACCATGTGATTTGTGCCTTTCTTGGGGGAGGTGCAAAGTTCTAAGTGGACACAAGTAGTTCAGGGATACATTGGGATCAGCGAGTGGGGGTCAAATAATTCCTGTGTTCAGTGGAGGTTTAGTGGTGATGCCATAAATCATCTTTGCTTATTTGGGGGTGCATTAATTTTCTCATTGTTATTAATGATAATCTTACTCTTATTAGGGCCCTGGACTCCTTTTTTACTTTTTATAAAGTGAAATCCTTCTCATTCATGTAAGATCAGTCACCTAAATTGATGGAGATCATTAATAATGTCTGTTATGTGTGTTCCAAGTTTTTTTTTTTTTTTTCTATTTTTTACATGGTTACTCACATTTTATCACATAGAAACTTTCAAAATGGTATGCAGTCAAATTTACCTATTGCTTTATAATTTTGTTTTGTTGTCATGAAATAAGACCTTTCTTCTCCAAAGCATATTTTCCCATTCATTCATTAATAATTATTAATGGAATGCCTATACTGACTCAAGAATTTTTGTTGGCCCTGAGCATATATACAAGGCAATCTCCTTTGGGCAACTTGTAATTTTACTTAGGAAAGGGAGAAAATATCATTTGAATGATAATTTAGGATTGTCATCAAGGCTTTGAAGGACATAAATGAAGTGATAGGATTGACACCACCTGGGGAAGGGGTGAAAGGGCCACTTGAGATCGAATGCTAAGAGATTCGAGACAAAAAGGATGAAGAGGAGCCAACCCTCCATGTCCCCTGTGGGGGAGGGAAAGGTACTTAGGCAGAGGGAACATGGAGGACAATAGTTCTAAAGCAAAGCAAACTGTGGTGTATAGAAGCAGTGAGGACAGATTGTTGCAGATGGAGTTTTGTGAGCAAAGGAAAAGTGTGCTGAGATGAGGTTGGGGGTTAGACAGGGCCTTGTGAATGATGAATTCTAAGACCAGTGGGAAACTACTGAAGGATTTTAAGTAGATGAGGGCACAAGAGTACATGTGGTCCCCAGCAGCTAAGTTGACATCAGCCCTGCCTTAGTAGGGACTGCGGGTAAATTCACTTGATGAAAACTGTCTACAAAAGTCAGGGAAATTTTCCAGAATATTTTTGCCTGGGGACCCAGAGCCACATCTTTTATTTCCATACTTACTGTTTAGATCAGGAGTAATTACATGAAAGTATATTATATTATTATTCTGCTTTCAACAGAGGGATGTATTTAAGGTATTACACTGGAGGTTCTGCTTTAGGGAATGCTCTATTTTCAAAGTAAATTGCAAGATTCTACATGGTTCATGAACTCAGAAGCAGGATTCTTTCAACAGACACGTGTAAGTGAAGACTATGAAGAAGATGCTGTGCAGTAAACATAGTTTTATAAGAAGCTGCCTTTGTTCTCCGGAGTCTAAAATCCATCAGTGAAGATAAGACAAGAACATAAATACCTACAATATGTGATAAGGCTCTGAAAAGCTAGAGTCTCCTCTAGTTCAAGAGAAAGCTATGCTTGAGGACTGGGGAGACCAGACAGTGTTTGAGCAGGTTCTCTGGGAGCTCTACGATAGATGCAACCTAGGGGGGAGCATTTCTTGCTGTAGGAAATGATGCTATGAAAGTCAAGAAAAGTTAAGGATATGTGTGTAAGCCAACAGTACAGCTGGATGAAGGTTGAGGTAGATCCAAGGGATTAGTGAGATACATGGCTTCATGGTGGCTGGTAGAGGGCAGCACAACTGGCAAGGCTGTAGACTCAGGGTGGGCCACTACCTGAGTCTGTGTATTTGAAATTGAATACTAACTCCTTGATTCTCCTGGGCTCTGTTTGTCCTCTGCCCAGAAATCCTCGGGTCCCTTTTAACATACAGCTTGCACTTTTTCCCAAAGGGATCTATGTGCTTTGATCTCCAAAGATTCAGATCTGTTTCTCTTTTTCAGAGGACTACCCTCAGGCTACTGTAGCCATCTGACCTTCAAGATCAAAGAGCTAGACGGTCAAGTCCCTCTCTGGCTCCTTGCAAAAGTAGACTGTGAAAGCTCCCTGGCCTCAGGGCACGACAGCTCTGAGGCATAGTTTACCCTCCAGAGTTCCCTGCAGGATGAGGCTGAATCTACTCCACGGGACTTTGCCTGAAATTGTGTCCGCACTTGGCTTCTTCCTCTTCTTTCTGCTTCCCCCACTTCTCAGCCAGGCTCCTTAATAAATCACTTGGAAAGGAATTCTTGTCTCCAGGTCCACTTCTGGGGAAGCTGCCTAAGATGATGGCCAAGGGCTACTTTCATTTCTCCAGCTTGTAAAGGACTGACCCAGAGTGAGAAGGCTTGTTGAATGGCCCTGAGGACCACTGAGAAACAGCTTTAGTGGAACAGCAAGACACAAGCCAAATTGTAAGGATTAAAAGGAGTGGGTATCGTGGACAATTTGTCCTCCTTTTTGGGTGTCCTACACTTTCTGAAACCCTTGCAACGTTTGGGGTATTTCTGGCCTTTTGCATCTCGTCTCACCAAAAACAAAGCAGAACTCAGAAAATTGAGACTCCCAGCCTCTCTTGGAAATGTAACTTCAGCCACCTTGGGTCACCAGCCATCCCCCAAAAGTATTTTTAATAAATTCCTCTTCTGAATACTTGGAGTCAACTTGGATTGTTTGCAGATAGGAACTCTACCTGAGAGAGTAGAGAATGAGAAATTGTGGCCAGTGTGGATGGGGGAAGAGGAGACTGTCTACTGGACTCTGGTAGCCTCTACGACGGCCCCTGTGGTCATTGTCTTTTAGTGTTCATGTACTTCTGCTGTTCCCTTCCATGTTGAATCAGGGCTGGTGTGTGGGACCAATAGAATATAGTGGAAAGAGTAGTGTGTGGCTTCCAAATCAGTTTATAAAGGAAGAACTGACAGATCAATTATAGCTTCTGCATTGGAGGATGATCACACATACAGTGATAGCTTTGGCAGGGAGGATGACCTTCTTTTCTCGAGATAGGAAGAAGGGGGGCATAAGATCGTTAGGGTCAAGGATGAGCATAAAGGAGGGGTAGGCTGAGAATTTCACTTTCTCAGCAAAGTAGAGGTCAAGCAAGATCATCTGCAAAGACTGAGGGGGGCTGGAGTTAGTGGGTCTATTTTTTAAGCTAACATTTATTGAGGGTTGATTCTGTGCCAGGCATTCTGTTAGCTTCTTCCATGTATGATCTCATTTAACTATTCTATCAACTCAACAAGACAGGAGCTGTTCTTTTCTTAATTTTATAAATGACAAAGCAGAAGCTAATAGTAGTTAAGGAACTCAGCAGATGAACCGGTTCTGTTGAACATTGAGGGCAAACTCTTCCTCACTCGCTACACCCCTTGAGCGGTTTACTTAAGGACACCTGCTGTGAGGAATTTAAAAAGTGAGTCTATGTGAGATAAGCCAAAAAGAAAAGGAAAAGATTTCTTCAAGAAAATATAGGACACTTGATATTCACAATTTCAACCACAAAAATAGCTATAAAGATAAATAGACTTTTTCCTAGCTGTTTAAAGAGGATTTTTAATATCCCCAAACAGCCAGATATGTCAAGAAAGAGAGTGGATATTGTTCTTTTTTTTGTGGATATTGTTTTGCATGGCAAAATATAATGAAGCTTCGGACCTCACTTCAAAAAGTTTTGTACAGGGCTTCCCTGGTGGCGCAGTGGTTGAGAGTCCACCTGCCGATGCAGGAGACACGGGTTCGTGCCCCAGTCCAGGAAGATCCCACATGCCATGGAGCGGCTGGGCCCGTGAGCCATGGCCACTGAGCCTGCGCGTCTGGAGCCTGTGCTCCGCAACGGGAGAGGCCACAACAGTAAGAGGTCCGTGTACAGCTGGAAAAAAAAAAAAGTTATGTACATTCCAGTTTCTTTTTTGGAAAGGCAAAGCTACCAGGACACTATGAGGAGCCTACCTCTATTCATATCTAATGCTCTACATTACAGCAACAAAAGATAACTGCTTCTTTGCCAAAAATGTGGGCAGACATATCAGCTTTTGGGTTTGAAATTTGATTTATGCCATAAGAAGCCAAAGGTAGAAAGTAAAACAGTAAGAGCACACCTTGTTTGTAAAAACTGAGTTGGCCAGGTGTTTTAAAGCTAAAATATAGTTAAAATCATATGATACTGGAAGAACTGACAGATCAATGAGATAGATTGTCTGTCAGACTCCTGAATATGTCCTAGGAGATATATATATAATTAAGGAAACATCACAAAAAAATGGCAAAGGACGTGATGTTGGTAAAAGCCAACATTGTGCTTGATCAGGAATGAAGTTAGGATAGTAACTATCAGCTCTGCTATTTCACCTTGTTCTGGAAATAATATAGCGATTAATTATGTGATTTTTAGTGGGGAGGCTCTTTCTAAGCATACGTATTATGCTTAGAAATCACAAAGAAATCACAAAGAAAAGATTCATAATTTTGACTACAGTATATTCAATTTAAAATTTAAAATGTAAAACATTTATATGACTTTATAAACAGTTAAATGGCAATTGGAAAAAGAAAATGATAAGATAAAGAGTTAATGATGGATGATGTTAGCATCTCTGATTATAGTAGCACCCCAACAAAAAAGCAGATCAAGACCAAGGAGTATAGGAGATTCACAGAAGAAACCACACTGGCTATCAAAGAAATGCAAATTAAAACAATGCAATGGTAATTGTCATCCAAGAAGCTGGGGAGTTGAAATGGCTGGTGAGAGTGTGATCTGCCTGCTGAGGTTCTGGGGGGCTTGCCGCACATTATGATACACAATAAAGTTCTACATTGTGTGTCAATCAGGTGTAAAGTTCACACCACTTGACCCCACAAGTGTACTTATGAAATTCTATAAAGAAGAAATCAGAAAATCACAGAAAGATTTGTACAGAAGGATGTTAATCACAATGTCATACATAAGGGTTAAAAAAGTCTAAAAATATTCAAGAATATGAGAATATTTCAATAAAATATGGTTCAGTCACACAGAATATTAGGTCATTAAAATCATTCTTGAAGAATTTTTAGGGGTATGAGAATAATCACGACTTGTGAAAAAAACAGGATACAAGGATTCTTCATTCTCCCAATTGTGTAAAATAAAGAATTCCACTGGAAACAGCATGGGACATCCTCATGTACAAAAACAAAAGTGCCAAAATGTTAAGGGTTTAACAGGCGGAGGTTAAAAGTCAGGTGATTTTAATTTTCTCCTCCATAGCTCTCTAGATTTTCTGTAGTAAGCATATTATTTTCTTTTATGATAAAAAAAATTTTTTTTAAGTAAAATTTTCCATGATCCATGAAGATGGGCCATTGGCCTTTCTGCAGTCAGTAAGGTTCCAACCTGGGCAGAGAATTAGCCTGTTGTTTTAGCTCCAAAACTAAAGCTTGGGATGGGATGGGGATTCCCAAGACATCTAAACTCTGGTTACGGATCATTTAGATGAATTCTATCTAAGTGTCCACAAATTCTTTCTCTATACAAACTCAGAAAAGTGAGATGACAGCAGATGTCAATTAAAGGGTCCTCCACCGGTTTCAGTCTGATGCTGCCCAAACATTAATGCACACGTGAATCAAATAGAGGTGTTGATAAAATACAAATGCAGTTCAGTAAGCCTGGGTGGGACCTGAGGCTTTGCATTTCTAATAAGCTCCCAGATAATGCTGATGCTGCTCGTCAGTGGACCACACTTTGAGAGGACAGCCCAGCATTCCCTGCTTGCAAATATATAAGATTTAGAAACAAGTTCATTCAGCAAGCATTAATTAGATGAGTAATATGCATCTGGTGTCTGGGAGCCCATATCTGGGGAGACTGTTCTGGGTTTAGGGAGTCATTAGGACATTAACAAATAATCTCATGGTGCATGTGCACTCACAGGAGTGTGTACATGCATATACATCTTTTGACATGTGCATTTTGTGTATTTGTGGTGAACTTCTTTTAGTAAATTCTTGGGCATTTTGCTTCATCTTTCCTGATGGTGTTGCATTAGAGCTCAAAAGAGCAAACCACCAATCCTTTTCCCTTGTCAGTTTTTCCCCCCTGTTTCACAAAATCTGGTCTCTGCGTGTGCGCTCAGTAATAAGAGAAGCCAAAGCTTCCTATGGGTCCTAGGAAATGCATTATCTAATCTAAAAATAGACAAGAGCTCATTGTCTCATGCAGAAGTAAACCCCACATACTAATCCCGCAGAAAGTGATCTAGCCTTTTAAAAGATTTATTAGTTCCTGATTTTCTCTCTATGCATGACTATTTTTCATCTCATTCTGTGATGGATAAACTGAATTAAGCAAGAGCTAAATAACTTCTTTTCAAAGATATACAAATCTTTGTGATCTAGATCTTCAGTTTTAGGAGGCCTCAAGGTATTTGGAGACTCAAAGCATTAAAGGAGAAGAAAGAGAAAAGTAACTGTTATTATAGAAACAGATGGGTTCCTAGCAGTGATGTGTAGTAAATGTTTAAGAGTCAACCCTCAAAAACTAGGAAATAATTGCCAGGGCTTGAGGAAAGGGCTTGTGTGTGTGTGGGTAATTGCTAATGGGTATGGGTTTCCTTTGGGGATAATGAAAATGTTCTGAAATTTGATAGTGGTGATAGTTGCACTACCTATTGAGTTCACTAGAGATCAAAAAACAAATAATCTGATTTAAAAATGGGCAGAAGAATAGACATTTTTCCAAAGAAGATATATAGGTACATACAGATGGCCAACGGGTACGTGAAAAAATGATCAGTATCACTAATAATTAAGGAAATGCAAATCAAAACCACAATGAGATATCACCTCACATCTGTTAGAACGGTTATTATCAAAAAGACAAAAAATAACAAGTACTGGTGAAGATGTAGGGGAAAGGGAACTCTTGTGCACTGTTGGTGGGAATGTAAATTGGTGCAGCCACTGTGGAAAATAGCATGAAGTTTAAAAATTAAAAAAATGAAAGTACCATATGATCCAACAATTTTACTTTTGGGTATTTATCTGAAGAAAATAAAAACAGTCACTGGAAAAGATATAAGCACCCCTACATCATTGCAGCATTACTTACAGTAGCTAAGATATGGAAGCAACCTAAGTGTCCATAGATGGGTGAATGGATAAAGAAGATGTGGTACACACACACACACACACACACACACACACACACACACTCAAACACACACACACACAAACAGGAATATTACTCAGTCATAAAAAAGAATGAAATTTTGCCATTTGTAATGACACGGATGGACTTTGAGGGCATTATGCTAAGTGAAACAAATCATACAGAGAAAGACAAATGCCATATGATCTCATTTATATGTGGACTCTTAAAAAAAAAAAGACAAAAAGCCCTAGAGCTCATAGATACAGAGAACCCATTGGTGGTTGTCAGAGGTGGGCGTAAGGGGTGGGCAAAAGGAATGAATGAGGTCAAAAGGTACAAACTTCTGGTTATAAAATGAATAAGTCATGGGGATGTAAGGTACAGCATGGTGACTATAGTTAATCATACTGTACTGCATATTTAAAAGTTGTTAAGAGAGTAGATCTTTTTTTTTTTTTTTTTTTTTTTTTTTTTTGCGGTACGCGGGCCTCTCACTGCTGCGGCCTCTCCCGTTGCGGAGCACAGGCTCTGGACGCGCAGGCTCAGCGACCATGGCTCACGGGCCCAGCCGGTCCATGGCATGTGGGATCTTCCCGGACCGGAGCATGAACCCGTGTCCCCTGCATCGGCAGGCGGACTCTCAGCCACTATGCCACCAGGGAAGTCCTAAGAGAGTAGATCTTGAAAGTCCTCATTACAAGAAAAAATTTTTTTGTAATTATGTATGGTGATGGATGTTAACTAGACTTACTATGGTGATCATTTTGCAATATACACAAATGTCAAATCATATTGTACAGCAAAAACTAATATAATGTTATATATCAATTATATTTCAATAAAAAAAGAAATGCTATGCAAATATATTATTTAAGTAATCTCCTTTTTCCTATTTTCAATGGGAAAGCTGACCAATGGTAGAAAACTGCTTAGCATTTGATGTTGCAACTAAGATTAGTCAGTCTCAACTTCAGGCTGAGTTCAGAAGGATGGGGTGGGAACCAGGGGTGGGAAGAGACTGAAGGAATGTTCTCAGCATGAACAACTCTCAAATAAGTTGTTCTGATCAATCTCCAAAGATTTATTAGGATATTCTTTCTTACAGTGTGTAAAAGTTTTCCTTCTTTCCAGAACTTGTGCTAATTTTAATTTTTGGACCTACCTCTCTATATTCTCTCAGTGACAACACTTTATTCTATTACATATTGTCTTGTTAGATTTCCCTATTATTCTATGACATCCTAAGCTTTCTGAAAAAGAAAAAATAATTAAACAAGAATGTGAACATATTTACTTGCTTAAGTTTAAAAAAAAAAGAAAACATAATGTAAAGAGTTACACCAACATATTTAAAATGTTCTCTCTAGATGGTAGCATTTTGGATGTACAATTTTCTATATAATGTAGATGATCTACAGAAAGCAGGTATTATTTGTATAATCAGGAAAAACTGAAAATCTGCATATAAAAATTTGAATACTCCATATATTGACATTTATATGTAAAAAAAATATGAACAACAACAATACCAGAAGAAGATAAAGCTGTAGGTTGGCATGGTTCTATCTGGATGTTAGATGCATTGATGATTTTTTTTTCTCCTGTTTTTCTTTCCAAGTTTCCTGTGATGAGAACACTTTTTTTTTTTTTTTTTTTGAAGATGTTGGGGGTAGGAGTTTATTTATTTATTTATTTATTTTTGCTATGTTGCATCTTCATTTCTGTGCGAGGGCTTTCTCTAGTTGTGGCAAGGGGGGCCAGTCTTCATCGCAGTGCGCAGGCCTCTCACTGTCGGGGCCTCTCTTGTTGCGGAGCACAGGCTCCAGACGCGCATGCTCAGTAGTTGTGGCTCACGGGCCTAGTTGCTCCGCGGCATGTGGGATCCTCCCAGACCAGGGCTCGAACCCGTGTCCCCTGCATTAGCAGGCAGATTCTCAACCACTGCACCACCAGGGAAGCCCCGAGAACACTTTTAAACCTTAAATATATTTATTTTTTAAAAGAATGCATTGCATATAAATGATATAATGTAGTTGCTGTGAATGTGTTTTGTTTTAAATAATTTTCATAAGTTATTTCTATCTTTTCAACTTTTTAAACTTAAGATGAAACTGTAGGTTACTGTGTGTGTATGCATGTGGGTAAAATTTAAAGTAAAATTGTAATCATTTTTTTAATGTGTTTCAAGAATCGCCATGTATTTGATGCTTCATTCAAAGAAATCAGCCGTCCCTCAGGGTCACTGTCTCACTGTTCAGCGGGTGCTGGCTTCCAGAGCCTAAAGGGGGAACACTGGTTTTTCAATAACCACAGGTCAGGTACAGGCTTCAGAACAGAATTCTGACCTTCCGCTTTATAGGGGAAAATGCCCTTTAAGATGTGGTCTCTGGGCTGCTCAGATCATTAATTTTAGTTTAGCAAGGTCATGGCAAAGAAAACAAGTGGTGACTTGCATTTTAATTTTAGTGTATTAACATTTCTTCAAGTTTTCTTTTGAAGGAATGGTGGTTTTTATGGAGTTAATGAAAAGGAATTCTGATCTTTGTTTCTAATTAATTTTTTCTATTCTCACTTGCATTTTATTTGTGAAAGTCCTTCCTAAGCTACATCTGAATGGAACAAGAATTCCCCGGGGACATGGGGTACTTTCTCCTTATTTAAAAATCTACTTGTGAAAGAAAGCAGCACAGAACAGGGAAACTAGGAATTAATGTGATTGCACATTTGCATTCTGTATCCCAAAGAACTCTTCTAGCCAAAAGCTATTTTGTGTAAATTATGATGGCTGAGCCCTTAGGATAGAAGCACGGAGTCACTTGAAACTTGCATATGGCATAATTCGATGGCTCCTTGCACTATTTTGCTATCTTCATTCAATTTCTTTGCTGACATCCCAGAAACTGGAATCTTTTCATAAATCAAACTCCTTTTAAGAACCCGTGGGTGTTTCCAAAGCTGCAACAAAATTACTCTTTGATTTTCCCATTTTCTGTATCTTTCATGAACTGTAGCCACAACCCCAAGCCCAGGGAATTCTTTTCCTTTAGCTAAAGAGACGCCATTACCTAAGCTTCCCTCAGGCTCTTGTGACATGAAATGGCAGGACTTTTATGAAAATGTGTTCAGTGTTGCTGAAGCATTGCCTTTGGCTCTTTTAGTCGCTGGAGTTCTGTGTTTGTTCAGCTGGAGAGGTCAAATGATTTGTTCTTCCAGAAGTTAATCATTTATGACAAATTTGCTTGGTTGACACATGAGCTCTGGGTTGCAGGCTAGCTGCAGAAGCACAGACGAGTGCATTTGCCTCTTTAAAAACGTTCATATTCTTCAGGGTACCTCCCCCCATCCCCTTCATACAGTAGCCTCAGGCCACCAGTGTTTTCTTGTCACCTTCTCTCCACCATTTCCTTCTGTCCCCTTCTGCACTCCCCTTTTCCTTGGTTGTCAATTAAAGGCCCAGAACTTACCTTCACCTGCCAGGGCACATCAGGGACTCAAACCTGACTTCTCACGCTTGGTTGGAGGTGGATTTTCTGAGGAAGCTTAGCTTCAGGGTCCCTGGATTGTACTGGCCTTAGTAACGTGTTCGCAACGTCACATATTGTAAAAGGTACAAATGTCAGATACTTTGGCCTCTCTCTATTCCAGCTTCTCCTCAGGTACATCTCCCCTCATATGGCTGGAGGTCAAGTGGCCGAGGCATTTTTGGGAACCGTCTAAGGGAAAGTTCAGTTGGGGACCCATCTAATTTGGGTTTAGTGGAATATACTTATTTGGTTTGCACTCCTGTCTGTCTACAGTTCAATTATTGCTCCTGTCCTCAAAGAGGAACGGCCCACTCTGCTGCTCTCCTGGTGGAGAGACACCAGAAGGCCTGGTACCCTAATATGTGGGAGGCGGGGAGAAGCACGTGTGGAGCATGCAGCCGGTCTGTGAAAACTCATTCATACTGGAAAGCTCATATGTGAAGGAAACTTGATAGAAATCTTCCCAAGTTTGACAATTCCTAAAACATTCTCAATAACAGTTGTGATGCTTTAGAGATTTCTAAGCTCTCAATAAAAAAATTTGATCAACGATGCTAGAGAAAAGATCTCTGATCTCGTATTTGCTGCTACAGAATCTTTGTCATATGAAGAGGTGATCAGAGAGCATGTGGCCAAAAATGTAGGAAGGAAGTATTTTTGAGATGTGTCAGGACTCTATTTTTATAATTCGTTAATTTTTATATTATTTCCTCCTGGGTTTTATGATGCTTGTGATATTCACCAGTTTTCCAAAATTTTTATTTTGTTGTAATTTCTGATTTCCTTCACATCGTACCCAATTTTGTAACCTTTTTAAAAAAGAGGAATCCTGAGACTGTTTAAGCTTTAGAGGCTTCAACACCTACATCTACCCCTGGTTTCAGCTGTTTGAAACCCACTGTGATGCTTCCGAAAAAATAATTTGTTTAGTAAAGCTTCTAAATCAGGAAGTTTCAACTTGTAAGTTAAAACCTTGAAGGCAAAATTCCTCCTCTTCATCTGTCTCATCTACTGTGTTCCAAGGTACTTGTAACCAATATTCTGAGCCTGGAGAGAAGTCCATCGATATTGGAAACTGCTATTCTGAATCCCCTCTCAGCTATTTCTGGCTTCTATAAAATGAGATTTCAGCTTAGAGGACATCCATTTCCACATGTTAGAAGAACACTCATAAAAATATAAGGCAACAGTCAGTAGGAAGGAAGCCATGTCACAAGAATAATTTGGCTGTTTCTTAAGAACACTTAGTAACTGGGCACAGCCAAATTCAGTGTGTTTGTCTTCTAACAGATCACAATACCAGGTGGCACAGAAAAAGGAGAGGAAATGCATGTGGCATGTTGCAAAGGGGATTGCCATGTTATGCAAAAAGCATGGATCCCAGAGGAGGCATGTGCTGTCCTTGCTGTTCAGATGGGGCTTGTCTGGCGCTTGGTAGCAATGACTGGGAGAATATCAGCCTGGAAGGATCTTCTCCCGGGGAAGGAACCTTATGGTGCCACTTATGCGTATAGGTCCCAAAGGATAAATGGCTTTGGGACATAGAGTAATTCAGATCCCATTATATTGTTGTGGTTCTCAAACTGAAGGACCAGCAGCACCTGGAGGCCTTGTTCAAACAGATTATAGACCCCACCCCCAGAGTTTCTGATACAGTAGGTCTGGGATGGGGCTTGAGAATTTACATTTCTAACAAGTTCCCAGGTGATGCTGATGCTATAGTCCAAGTTCCACAGGAACCACTAGAAGTTGATCAGATGTGCCCTGCTCCCCTTTATTCAGAGTGTGTTCTAGCAAGGAGTCAGCCACCAGCAATTAATGTGTTGGCCAGGGGCCCTGAAGCTAAACTTCCTCAGAAAATCCACCTCCAACAAAGCGTGAGAAGCCAGGTTTGAGTCCCTGATGCTCCCTGGCAGGTGAAGGTAAGTTCTAGGCCTTACATGTTGGCAGAGAAGTGGGGAAGCTTTAGAGTGGAAAAAATGGAAACTTCACGTCCAGCAGAGCACCATGCACTTGTTATCAATGCTGAGGGAGTAGTGTACCATGCATCTTCCAATCCCAGGGAGAGACGCTGAACACTTCTGGCCATTGCATCTCAGTATCGGAATCGCTAGATGGAATGGATGGAACAACACTCTACTCACATAGAGAAGAGACAGAGCGAGATCAGCTCCAATAGTGGGTGTCCATCACCCATGGCCAGCAGAGTGTGGAAATCTCACACCTTAACTCCTTGGACTGAAGATGGCTCATCACTTTTGCTCACACATCATTGGCAAAAATCAATCACATGATCCTCCTAGATGCTTAGGGTCTGGAAGTTAGAGAGAAAGACAAGGATACATAGTAAGCACTAACAGTTTCTACAAGAGAACAGCACGTACACAGATCATAGGCAGCAGGTGGTGCTGCATTTTTGACAAGCCCTAGGTAGGCAGAAGCATAGGACACAAAGCGTTCCGGGCAGCTGTTAGGACTGGAGAGGAAGACAGGAGTCCAGCTAATTTGGGAACTTGGGAGCCATGTTGGAGAATTTGTGCTTCACTCAAATGACAGTGGGAGCCATTGAAAGGTTAAAAAAGGGAAGTGTTGAGATCAGATTTGTGGCTTTTAGGTTGTTCTGGTTTCATCCTGGATAATGGGTTGAAGCAAGGAAAGATTGGGCAAAGAGAAAACAATGAAACATGTCAGTATTCTACAAAATACAGTACTAATGAATTCTTCATCTTCAGTTGACAGCAAATACTTAGAGTTCAACATGAAAGTAGTATTAAGCAACTTCAAAGTTATCTGCTTCATTTAATTTTTTTTTTGATTGCTAGTTTTATCATGGTTCTATTCTGCTTCAGAAAAAACCGAAACTGAATCTTCCTTTGGAGCTTAGATGTTTGAGCATGATAATTTTTTCTTAGGGAAACAGAATGCCTTGTACTTCTAATGTGATAGGGATCCGTTTTATTTTGAGTGGAAGGGAAACTGAGATCCATAAACCTGTAATTAATTGACTTGGCACAGAAAATCCTCACAGTGGGAGAAATCAACCCAAAAATTTGGAATTCAAGTGATAATAGATTCTAGCTGCTCTCTGGCTTTGTCACAGTGTTGTGTCTGTTTTTGAGTAAATTGCTTACATGCCTGAGCATTCTCTTGGCTGCCCCATCAGATACAAGGGAGGACCAAACCTCAGATTTACTCTGTAGGCATAGGAGGAAAGCAAGGTCAAGTAAGTATCTTCCAAAGGGCATCAGTGAAGTAAATGCATTCTTCTAAGCATGTTTGCTACATAATCCAGGAAACATAATCAGATCAC
>NW_006773367.1:968996-990027 GCF_000442215.2 Lipotes vexillifer | reverse complement strand
AATCAGAAAGAGTCTTTTTTATCTGCCCATTTCCCCACCTTCCCACCCCACTGTTGCTTTTATCATTCCATACAGGATAATGACTTATCTTTCTGATTTAACCACAGGGCATCTTACTGCACTGAAGAGTCTGGTATTCTCTTTTTTTTTTTTTTTCAACTTTTAAGAGTAATGCAATACAGTTGGTTTTGAGAGCTTCACTAACTCTATTGCATTGTTTTCTCATGAAATAATTCCTGTATCTGCTTATTTCAAAATGGTTGGAGTTACACATGTAGTCAACAAATTGAAAACTGTTTACTTCTTTTGCAGACTCTTGATACCAATGGTCTCTTTAGTGCTTTTCAGGATGTAAAACAAAAACAACAACAACAACAAAACTGGTGAATGCCTGTGTTCCTTTTTTTTTTTTTTTTTTTTTTTTTTTAAGTCAGGGGAGCATCGGGAAACACAATCCATGGAAAAGATCCAGGCCTCAGTTCTGTAGCCCTCTGTTAAGATCATGGCCGCATTATTTCCAGGTCTTGGCTGGAAAGATTAGACTTATTAAAAATCTGCTTTTCACATTCTCTTAAGATTTTTAGAAAGCCTAAAGTTACAAGTTAATAGATAAAGATTATGAATTTGTAACTTCAGAGGGCACTTCTAGTTCTTCATGAGGCTCTAACTACGTGGTGGGGATGGAAATTTAAGGTAAATGTCATATGTGAATAGAACCCTTAAGATTTTATTTTTTTTACCTGATTATAAAAGTAGCTTAAGCTTATGCTCATTGTCTTGTCCATTTGGGCTGCTATAATAAAATACCACAGACTCGTTGGCTTATAAACAACAAACATTTATTTCTCACAGTTCTGGACTGGGAAGTCTAGGATTATGGCACTGGCAGGTTCCGTGTTTGCTGAGGGCTTCCTAATTCATAGAAGGCACGTTTTCACCATGTCCTCACATGGTAGAAGAGGAGAGAGAGAGAGCTCTCTGGGATCTCTTTTATAAGGACACCAATCCCATTCATGAGAGTTCCGCCTTCATGACCTAAGGACCTCCCAAAGGCCTGCCTTTGGGCATTAAGATTTCAACATCTGAATTTTGTGGGGACACAAACATTCAGACCATAGCACTCATTGAAAACAAAAAAAATACAAACAAGTAGAGAGATTTTAGAAAGCTTCATCTAATGTAGACTGTATTTATATAGTATTTCACTTATTTTAGCAGGACCACTTCCTCCATGTCATTAATACTTCTTTGCAAATATACTTTTAGTGGCTATATAATTATTGTCTTATGAAATTTCCATAATTTAATTAACCATTTATCTATTGGTTGATACTTAGGTTGTTTCTACTTTTGACAATTACATATAATACTGCAATGAATACCTTGGTGTGTACATTTTTTGGTCTTTATAATATCCATAGATTCCATAAATTCCTAGAGTTAAAAGGCATAAACATTTTTAAGACATTCTTTTAAAGTTACCATTAAGATTTTTAGGAGATTTTTCTTATTTAACCTGTTGATGCAGTAAATTGACCTCATTTAAATAATAAAGTAGGAAAAATTTGAAAGAGATGATACCCACCTAATTGTCTAGCATGTTCATAAGGTTAAATTAGGTAGGATACTGGTAACTCAATGCAGAAGAGCACATGAATATTAGTAAGCCGGCATGTGCAAAGGTCCAAAGGCAGAGGAGAATGGTGACAGAGCACAGCAATGAAGGGTTGAGGAGCCTCCATGTTCCATTTCCTCTGTTTTCTTGCCGCATCTTGGCCACATAGGGTTCTTCACCTGGTGGGATGACTCAAACCTTCAGTCATGTGGGGTCTGAGGCCTTGGTTGTTTTGTCTTTATTGTATTACCTCAGTTTTCCATTGACCAGAAGTATTGGGCCAAGAATTGTCAAGAGGTACCCCACCAACCTTCTGAGTTCCAGACCTACTGAGTCACAGCATCCAATGTCTTCCTGTCACCTTGTCGGTACAGAGACCCTCTCCTCTGCTTTTGGGGTCAATTGTATGAAGAGCTCACACTGGCCATGGAACAGTCTCAGCTTCTCGTATAGAAGATCCAAAACTGTATTCCTTGGGCAAAGAATTTCTCCTTTGCGCGTTCAGACTACCAAACCCTTTGATCCCAAGAGTTGGAAGGGAAGATAAATTTTCCCCATGAAGTAATCTGGTATAAAATTGAAAGTGGCCATTTCTACCCCCTCCCCTTGGTTCCCAAGCCTAGGCATACTGGCTGTGGGGAAAAGAGAGAGAAGGCACACCTCTTTTAGAAGTAACCCATTGCCTCTCACACTCATGAGTCAAAACCCAGCAGCATACCAAAGCTTACCGCAAGGAGCCTGGGAAATGTATTCTGGCTGTGTGCTGGGAGGAAAAGGAGATGAATCTTGTGAACACACAGCAATCCCCACCACACCTCCCTTGCCTCGACCAATTCAGTTGTCGCCGCTCTTTGCAGTCTTTCTTCCTTGTATATGTTTCAAAATGATGACGCAGTTCCAGTTTCATTAAAGATGCATTAAATACAGCTTTAGTGTTTGGTTTGTTTCAAAGAGAAGACAAGTCACTCCTCCATTTTTAACCAAAAACCTGGACACCATTGGTTAAGCTACCTATTTCTTTCAGTGGCCACATTCTAGGCTGCTGTAGATCTTCACATTTGAAATAATTTAGGTTTTTGCTCTTGGCATGTCGATTACTTCTTTAGGTAATTAAGTATAATTAATATAAATATAACTTGGTGCTGCCAGTTATGTTTTGAAAATACCTTAGAAATGATTTTCTTTACTTTGTATACAAAAGTACCCAGAGAACTCCAAGGTCAAACACTAAATTCAATCTTGTAAGTTTTGAATGGAAATCTTCTGTGTTGCTAGCAAAAAAAAAAAAATCATGAACAGTGGTTTTTCGGATGAATTCTTAGTATTATTCTTAGCATTTATTCTTAGTATTATTTATTAGTATTTTATTATTAGTAATCTTTTGTGTTGTTGCAAAAAAAAATCATGAACAGTGGTTTTTCATATGAATTCTTAGTATTATTTTATGTAAGAACTTCCAGCTAAAGCCCCTTTGGTGATAAGAATTCCTCAGCCAAGTCATAGCTGAGTCAGAAAACCTGGTGTAACCACTTCTTTGCCATATGGCAGAGCCAGAGAGAGGGTGAGGAGGCATCTCAATCAGCACTTATTTATCAAGTGCTTCGTGGTCACCGAGCACGGCCTGGAAACCCAGAAACCCCTGCTTCCTGTAATGATGGCTGCTGTTAAGGGTGGGATTCAGCATATTTGAAAGGCCAGTAACCTTTGGTGCAGGTAATTTAAAAAGTTTCATAGAACCCTTATAGAAAGACTTTAGCATCAAATAAAGACTTTAGCATTTGTTCATTCAACTTCTTTTTGTAAATTTCAAACAAGCCTGATGCTCTTTTGAAAAAAATCTGTCTAGACACAATGAAGGGGCTTTTGGAAATTAGAAGTATGCCAAAGAAATGGGTTTTTGGGGTATAATTGAAATAAAATAATATATGAGATATAAATATATATGATGTAAATAAATACATGTATAAAATAGATCAAGAGGGAAAGATTTTTAATTGGGAATTTTTTTTTCAAAAGAGCTTAAAAAAAGAAATATTTATTTATTTTTCTTAACAATTCACAGAAACGCAGAACTCTTTTTAAAACTGGGTATCCTCTTATTTAATCAAGTGCACTTTTGTAGAGATAAAGTTACTGATACTCAGGCAAAATTGCTTACTGATAGGAACCAAAGATGTGATTGCTTTAATCGTTATCTGGAATAGTTTTTTTTTTTTTCAATAGACCTTTATTGGAATATAATTGCTTCACAATACTCTGTTAGTTTCTGTTGTACATCGAAGAGAATCAGCCATATGCATACATATGTCCCCATATCCCCTCCTTCTTGCGTCTCCCTCCCACCCTCCCTATCCCACCCCTCTAGGTCATCACAAAGCACCGAGATGATCTCCCTGTGCTATGTGGCTGCTTCCTACTAGCTATCTATTTTACTTTCGGTACTGTATATATGTCTATGCTACTCTCTTACATCGTCCCAGCTTCCCGCTCCCATCCCACCCCCGACCCCGTGTCCTCAAGTCCATTCTCTGTGTCTGCACATTTGAAACCATACGTTTGTGTCCTGTGTTTATGTGGTGTGTTTACAGGTTTTTAATTCAAAGCCTTTCAGCCTTGCTTCTTTTGGTTCTTGAGATACTGCAGTAATACCTGCCCTGGGCCCAAAATATGTGGCATGTTAGGAGGCACAGCGTTCTGAGATACAAGGTTACATGTCATGGGATTGATACAGGAAGTCTTCTTACATGTGGCTATTCCTCGTTTGCCTTTTTTTCCTCTTTCTCCTCCACCTTTTCTACTTCCTCTTTGTTCTCCCTTTTTCCGTGGTTCTCTTTTTCTTACCATCATCCATTTGTGACTCCATGAGCCACTGTTAACAGGCTCTGGGGGTGGGGGATTTTAAACTGAGGAGAGTATGGGACTTCCCTGGTGGTCCAGTGGTTAAGACGCCACGCTTCCACTGCAGGGGGCATGGGTTTGATCCCTGGTTGGGGAGCTAAAATCCTGCATGCTACACGGTGAGGCCAAAAATTAAAAAAAAAAAAAAAATTGGGGAGAGTAAATCTACTTTCAATTATTGGGAGAATGAGCTGGACTCTTGCAGGGAACTCAGTCTTGGTATGAAGTGTGTCCGAATTCTTGATTGTCTTGAAGCTATGAGATGCTGGGAGAAGGGGCTTGCAGTGGGGGTGGCCCTGGGTTGTGCCCAGACTGCTTCTCTCTCAGGTCGTTCCCCGTGCGTTCTCCCCTGCCTGCACGCCTCTGCATGACTCGCCCTCATACTTCCTTTAGGACTGAGCAGTGGCTTATCAGAGGCTTCCCCGACCACCTTACAGAGGACAATGCCCTCTCCATCCCCCAGCCATGCCTCTTCTGCTTTCCCTGCTTTATTTTTCTCCATAGAACTTATCAGCCAGCACTCATGTAAGCTACTTGTCTCACCTGCTAGAATACAAGACTTTGGTCTGCTCACCTCTGTATCCCAGCATCTGGAGTAGTGCCTGAGCACGGGAGGTACTCAGTGGGTGTTTGTTGAATGAATAAATGGACAGCGTCCCTGAAATTTAAAAGATGCTACTGCCCTTGCAGATGTTCCCATTGACCTATGGCTTGTGCATTGATAAAGATCCAGACATAGCAGCCTTGCTAAATAGTGCATATGGGTAAATTTCTCCTTAGACTTTTGGGCATAGTTATTCTTTTCAGGGAATGCCAGTGTGTGAGTCCTTCTCCTTTATCGTCTCCCTACTGTGGACACCGGCCTCAGCTTTCTTGTGGTGAGTAGTCTTGTCCTGAGAGCCCACGGGAGGATATATTTAGGAAGAGGATGTGGAGAAGGTGTCAGAGATGCTTTGATTCATCAAAAAATATGTAGGAAGAAAGGGTTGATTGTCGGAGCAAAAATTAAAGCAGAGAGATCTAACATCTGATGCTTTTATTTGGTGAGTTTGTCTTTTTCATATTTAATCACAGTTTTGAAAGGGACAAATGAGGAAAAGTATGACGATGCTAACTGTGGTGGTTTAAAACCATGTCCACATATTCTTTGATACTCCTCTAATCAGGAGTCTAATTTCCCTTCCCTGGAGTATAGGCTCACTTCTGATGATGAGAATATGGTGAAGCGGCACAGTGATCCCAGAGGCCAGCCTTAAAAGGCGATCACCTGGCTCTTTCTCCTGGGATTCTTGCTCTCAGAACCCAGTTGTCCTGCTGGGAGAAGCCCAGGATGCCTGGGGAGCCACGGGTAGCTGTTCTGCCCAGCTGAGCTCCCAGCCTAGAGCCAGCATCACCGGCCAGAACTGTGAGTGAGGAAGCGTCAGGAAGACCCCAGCCCTTGTCCTCTCTGACAGCAGCCTCGTGATAGACCCCGAGTAAGAACCACCTAGCTGACCCTGGTCAACCCATGGAAACCAGTGAGGCTGACCTTTTACCGTTTTTTTTTTTTTTTGCAGTACGCGGGCCTCTCACTGTTGCGGCCTCTCCCGTTGTGGAGCACAGGCTCCGGACGCGCAGCCTCAGCGGCCACGGCTCACGGGCCCAGCCGCTCCGCGGCATGTGGGATCCTCCCGGACCGGGGCACGAACCCGTGTCCCCTGCATCGGCAGGCGGACTCTCAACCACTGCGCCACCAGGGAAGCCCGAGACTGATCTTTTCTCCTCCTCTTCCTCTTTCTCTTCTTCTGAATGAAAATTGTTGCTGTTTTATGTTACTAAAGTTGGGCTGGTTTAATACACAGCAATAGATAACGAAAACACTCATCAATGGCAGAGTTTAAAAAGTGATCAAAGGCCTCATACTAATCTCCTCTTAATATTTTTTCTTTCTCCTTTATTTTTTATATGTCTGTAAGAAAGTGTCCTGATGATAAAACATGAGTGGTGGTGCAGAGGTGGGTTTTGACTAAGCATTGCCCCAGAGGGTCCAAGACCGTCTGACCTGGCCACATCCATTAGCATCTGTGAGCAGGACCAGGTTACAAAGCTGAAGACGTCCCTTCAGAATCTCTCCATAGGGTGGTTCTCAGGTAAAGGGTGAGATACACTTAGGTGGATATTTGCTTTGTTTCTTAAGATAATCATGAATCATATGCTTTGGTGCAGTTTCTCTCCATGACTTTTATTGGACTTGGGGTTGGGTTGTGTGGTATCGCCTGGCAGTGTGCAAATACCAAGTTTTCGAGGTAGGTTTTTGTGAGGGAGAGGACAGCTCTAGATGGCAAGGGCAAGAGGAAAAGTGGAAATCATGTAGGAGGGAGTAATAATAATTATTAACTCCCATTGTACCTGTTGTCACATTATTCTTTTTTTTTTTTTTTTTTTGAGGCTTAAACAACAAAGATTTATTTTCTCACAGTTCTGGAGGCTAGAAATCTGAGACAACGTGTCAGCAGGGTTGGTTTCTTCAGAGGCCTCTCTCCTTGGCTTGTAAATGGCTGTCTTCTCCTGTGCTTTCACATGGCCTTTCCTCTGTGCCATCTGTGTCCAAATTTCCTCTTCTTATGAGGACATCAGTCGTACTAGAGTAGGGGCCACACTAATGACCTTATTTAAACTCTCCAAATATAGTCACATTCTTGGGTGCTTTCTTCCAAATTACTGCAGCAGGTAAGAGCAAACAAAGCATTCTTCCAAGCAGTTAGTCTGGATTGACAGTCCCACTGACAAAGGAGGGGACCAAACGGTCCTTCACACCGGTGTCGGCAGCCGGAGCTGACGCCTCTCACATCATTCTTTTTACATAATATATATTTTACCCTATGAGTACCATTCAAAGATGTTCAAAACCACTTTTCTCACTTTAAATGGTGAATTTTCTGTATCATTATATTTGCCGTTATAAAGTCATAGCTATTTTATATCTGGTATGAAGCTCTTAGCAATACCTCACTTAGGCATCTGCCCCACCTTCTGAAGAAAGAACTTTTCTTGGTTTCCTTAGAGTCTTGCAGATGAGAGGAAGAATTGAACATTTGTGAAGTCGTCTGGAAAGACAGAGAGGAGGGAGATGATCAATGCCAGGGGGGCTGCACTCCCTGGTGAGAATTCTGGAATACTAAGAGAGGGGTCTGCCTGACTGATACTCTTCCAACCTTTGCGAGACAGGCAAGGAATAGCTTTGAGATGGAATGGTTGGGGGCTCTTGGCAGAACTAAGGAAGGAGGAAGACCATTCCCTGGTCTGCTTTCCTTAGTCATTCTCTATTTTTTCCACATTTACAGAAGCACTGTGCCACTGCAAGGGGAAGACAAGATGAGTAGCTCAGTTGACCATCTGCTTATTGAGGACATTCTAGGTGCTGGGCTCTGGGGGGACAAAGCTGAGTATGACACAGTCCCTGCCCTGAGACAGATTCATAACCAGTGATCTGTATATAACATGCTGAGGGAGTGCATGGGGACCCCTCCAATGCTGTGGCTTAAGGAGGCCACTCTTACTGATTGATTGGAATGCTGATGTTAAAATACATTACCTACTACCTTAAGGTACATTTGCTTTCTCACTCTCTTGAGATCATACTCCTGTCTTGTCGCTTACCACTTTTTAGGATGATCTGCACCATTTCTTAGGAATGTCATAGAAGGGATTTGTGCATGTAACTAAATAAAAAAATCATATTTGAGGCTTCCTGGGTGAGGCACCATATGAAGACTCCCATCAGTATCTTCTCATTGAATCCTCAGAAAAACTCTACTGAGAAGGTTCTATTATTATCCTTGTTTTACAGATGTGACAAACAAGGCACAGAGAGCTTCAGTCACTTGCTCAAGGTCACACAGCTGGCACTTGGTAGAACCAGGATTTAGACCCAGTTCCAGAGTCCGTTCTTCGTACTTCTGCTTCCAACTGAACGCTGGTGTCCCTCCTAATCATGAGATTTTATCGCTCAGGTCATAAACTGATCCACTCATGGATCAGTACCTTGGCATCACTTGAGGGGGTCCCAGGTAGCTCTCAGGAGCACCTCCAGAGAAGGCAGCTGGGTGCGGGCTTACGCACATGGGTCAGAACCCTCACCCTCTTAGGACTTGGAAGCAGGGGCCACATTGTGCCCACCCTGAAGCTCTTCCAATTTTGGATCAGTATCCTTTTCCTTTTAGCCAATGTCAGAATTTAATTTGTTTTCAGATGCTTGTTAGGGTCACAGTCCAGCCAGAACCCTTTCTTCTTCATGAGAATCCAAGCTAGCTTAGCCATGTTTGGCTGCCCCAAATATGTAAGTTGGAAAACAAAGATTTTCCAAATACTGTTCCAGGATGTGTTCAGTGTTCAGATACCCTGAGCCACAAAAAGAAAAAAGTTATAAGATGCCTGTGGTAGGTAAGGTTTTCACAGTTTTCATCTAATTTTCACACTCACAGTCAAATTCATTCTGAAGGACTTTTCCATCTTCTGGCATTCGTATATGATTGTGTAATATTGTGAAATATTACCAAAGTTTTCTTTTCCTGGTATTTCCTTTTTTTTTCTTTACAGGTCCCCTTCATTGATACTCAACCTGATCCGGCACTAGAATCACCTGGGGTCTTCTACAAACTAACCCTATCCGGGCTTTCGCCCCCAGAGTGCATGAATCAGTATCTCTGGGGGCCTGGCCCAGATATGGTGTTTTTTTTTTTTTTTGCGGTACGCGGGCCTCTCACCGCTGTGGCCCCTCCCACTGCGGAGCACAGGCTCCGGACGCGCAGGCCCAGCGGCCATGGCTCACGGGCCCAGCCGCTCCGCGGCATGTGGGATCCTCCCAGACCGGGGCACGAACCCGTGTCCCCTGCATCGACAGGCGGACTCCCAACCACTGCGCCACCAGGGAAGCCCCCAGATATGGGTATTTTTGAAAAGCTCTCCGGAGAATTCTAATGTGGAGCCAAATTTGAGGACCACTGGAGTGACTAGGGGGGATGCTTATGCAAGGGATAAAAATTCAAAGAGAGAAAAGAAATATATTCTTGGGTTTAAATTTTAGCAGACCAGCAGGGAAATGGAAAGAACACAAGACAGACATGGAAGAAAACAGCATGAGTCACAAGGAAGCAAGGCTTCCTTCCCCCAGGAAAGAAAATATTCCTTAGGTTGTAAGAAAAGTGACAGGGAGAACCAGAGGGAAAGTGATGGGGCTCATTTATTTTGTGGTCTTGGTGACCCATCTAGACACAGGGACAGACCTTGATGGGGCACCAGGCAGGGCAATGGACATCTTCACAGACCCCTTCATGGACAGACCCATAGAAGATCCGATGCCACCTCCCTCCCTTGCCCCAGTCGCTCAGCACAACAAAATCTTCTTACACCTTTGATGCCATTCTTAAGAAGGAAGGAGGAATATTGAATTTTGATGGAGAGGGGGGCTCAAAACAGAAGTTTTAGGTTGAGTTATAGAAAATAAGGAATGCTAAACATCTCGCATACCTGCTTCTGACATGTATACACATTGCATTTGGGCCTATCTTTTGGCAGAAAGAATAATGAGGAAGCCTCTCCTCTGTTGGTCCTGTTGATTCTGCTCATCATCAGTGGATTTACCTTTTGCCACCTGGTAACTGAGTCTTTTATGTTCTCAGCAGAGGCCCAAGGAAATAACAACAGTGGTGATTGAAGGTTGATTCTAATCACCACTTTAGTATGAATGTACTCTACAAAACTGACAATGTTCCTTTGGGTAGCACTGCCAGGTAGTTCTGAATTTAATATCCCATAATCTCACCCACTATTAGAAGCAATTTAATGAATTGAGAAATTTAAAATAAATTTCATTTGTATATTGAATATACACAAATAATGTGTATTCCCATTATTCTAATACAAGGGAGAGAGAAAAAAAAAAAAGAAAGTGTTGTAAAACACCTCCATTTAGTCCTGTTGCCCAGCTACCCAGCTCATTTCAGAGCAACCAGTGTTACCAGTTTCTGATGTGCCCTTTGGAGATGTTCAATGCAAACAGAAGCAAATGTGCAAGCATTTTCTTATTTATTTCTCTTTTCCTCCATGGCAGCTAATATAAATTGATCTAGACTTTGATTTCTATATCAGGACATGAAGGGATCCTTCATTCTTTTTTTTTTTTTTTGGTGGCAAAGTATTTATTTATTTATTTTAACATCTTTATTGCAGTATAATTGCTTTACAATGGTGTGTTAGTTTCTGCTGTATAACAAAGTGAATCAGCTACATATACATACATCACTGTATCTCCTCCCTCTTGCGTCTCCCTCCCACCCTCCGTAGCCCACCCTTCTAGGTGTACACAAAGCACTGAGCTGATCACCCTGTGCTATGTGGTTGCCTTCCAATAGCTAGCTATTTTACATTTGGAAGTGTATATATGTCTATGCCACTCTCACACTTCGTTCCAGCTTACCCTTCCCCCTCCCTGTGTCCTTAAGTCCATTCTCTATGTCTGTGACTTTATTCCTGTCCTGCCCCTAAGTTCATCAGAACCATTTTATTTATTTTTTATGGATTCCATATATATGTGTTAGCATACAGTATTTGTTTTTCTCTTTCTGACTTACTTCACTCTGTATGACAGTCTCTAGGTCCATCCAACTCACTACAAATAACTCAATTTCATTTCTTTTTATGGCTGAGTAATATTCCACTGAATATATGTGCCACATCTTCTTTATCCATTCACCTGTTGACAGATACATAGGTTGCTTCCATGTCCTGGCTATTGTAAATAGAGCTGCAATGAGCATTGTGGTACATGACTCTTTTTGAATTATGGTTTTCTCAGGGTATATGCCCAGTAGTGGGATTGCTGGGTCGTATGGTAGTTACATTTTTAGTTTTTTGAGGACCTCCATACTGTTCTCATAGTGGCTGTATCAAGTTACATTCCCACCAAGAGTGCAAGGGGGTTCCCTTTCTCCACATGCTCTCCAGAATTCACTGTTGGTAGATTTTTTGATGATGGCCATTCTGACAGCTGTGAGGTGGTACCTCACTGTTGTTTTGATTTGCATTTCTCTGATGATTAGTGATGTTGAGCATCTTTTCATGTGTTTGTTGGCAATCTGTATATCTTCTTTGAAGAAATGTCTATTTAGGTCTTTTGCCCATTTTTCGATACGGTTGTTTGTCTTTTTGATATTGAGCTTCATGAGCAGCTTGTATATTTTGAAGATTAATCCTCTGTCAGTTGCTTCACTGGCAAATATTTTCTCCCATTCTGAGGGTTGTCTTTTTGTGCTGTTTACAGTTTCCTCTGCTGTGCAAAAGATTTTAAGTTTCATTAGGTCCCATTTGTTTATTTTTGTTTTTATTTCCATTTCTCTAGGAGGTGGGTCAAAAAGTATCTTGCTGTGATTTATGTCATAGAGTGTTCTGCCTATGTTTTCTTCTAAGAGTTTGATAGTATCTGGTCTTACATTAGGTCTTTAATCCATTTTGAGTTTATTTTTCTGTATGGTGTTAGGGAGTGTTGTAATTTCATTCTGTTACATGCAGCTGGCCACTTTTCTCAGCACCATTTATTGAAGAGGCTGTCTTTTCTCCATTGTATATTCTTGCTTCCTTTATCAAAGATAAGGTGACCATATGTGCATGAGTTTATCCCTGGGCTTTCTGTCCTGTTCCATTGATCTATATTTCTGTTTTTGTGCCAGTACCATACTGTCTTGATTACTGCAGCTTTTTAGTATAGTCTGAAGTCAGGGAGCCTGATTCCTCCAGCTCTGTTTTTCTTTCTCAAGATTGCTTTGGCTATTTGGGGTCTTTTTCTCCATCTGTTGAGATCATCATATGGTTTTTATCCTTCAATTTGTTAATATGGCTTATCACATTGATTTATTTGCATATATTGAAGAATCCTAGCATTCCTGGGATAAACTCCACTTGATCATGGTGTAGGATCCTTTTAATGTGTGTTGGATTCTCTTTGCTAGATTTTGTTGAGGATTTTTCATCTCATATTGACCAGAGATATTGGCCTGAAGTTTTCTTCCTTTGTGACATTTTTTCTGGTTTTGGTATCAGGGTGATGGTGGCCTCATAGAATGAGTTTGGGAGTGTTCCTCCCTCTGCTATATTTTGGAAGAGTTTGAGAAGGATGGCTGTTATCTCTTCTCTAAATGTTTGATAGAATTCACCTGTGAAGCCATCTGATCCTGGGTTTTTGTTTGTTGGAAGATTTTTAATCACAGTTTCAAGTTCAGTGCTTCTGATTGGTCTGTTTATATTTTCTACTTCTTCCTGGTCAATCTCAGAAGTTTGTGCTTTTCTAAGAATGTGTCCATTTCTTCCAGGTGGTCCATTTTATTGGCATATAGTTGCTTGCAGTAATCTCTCATGATCCTTTGTATTTCTGCAGTGTCAGTTGCTACTTTTCCTTATTCATTCCTAATTCTATTGATTTGAGTCTTCTCCCTTTTTTCCTTGATGAGTCTGGCTAATGGTTTATCAACTTTATTTATCTTCTCAAAGAACCAGCTTTTAGTTTTATTGATCTTTGTTATTGTTTCCTTCATGTCTTTTTCATTTATTTCTGATCTGATCTTTATGATTTCTTTCCTTCTGCTATCTTTGGGTGTTTTTTTGTTCTTCTTTCTCTAATTGCTTTATGTGTAAGGTTAGGTTGTTTATTTAAGATGTTTCTTGTTCCCTGAAGTAAGATTGTATTGCTATAAACTTCCTTCTTAGAACTGCTTTTGCCGCATCCCATAGGTTTTGGGTCTTCGTGTTTTCATTGTCATTTGTTTCTAGGTATTTTTTGATTTCCTCTTTGATTTCTTCAGTGATCTCTTGGTTATTTAGTAGTGTATTCTTTAGCCTTCATATGTTTGTATTTTTTATAGATTTTTTCATGTAATTGATATCTAGTCTCATAGCACTGTGGTCAGAAAAGATACTTGATACGATTTCAATTTTCCTAAATTTACCAAGGCTTGATTTGTGACCCAAGATATGATTTATCCTGGAGAATGTTCCATGAACACTTGAGAAAAAAGTGTAATCTGCTGTTTCTGGATGCAATGTCCTACAAATATCAAGTAAGTCCATCTTCTTTAATGTATCATTTAAAGCTCGTGTTTCCTTATTTATTTTCATTTTGGATGATCGGTCCATTTGTGAAAGAGGGGTCTTATGTACCCTTCTATGATTGTGTTACTGTCGATTTCCCCTTTCATGTCTGTTAGCATTTGCCTTATGTATTGAGGTGCTTCTATGTTGGGTGCATAAATATTTACAATTGTTATATCTTCTTCTTGGATTGATCCCTTGATCATTATGTAGTGTCCTTCTTTTTCTTTTGTAATAGTCTTTATTTTAATGTTTATTTTGTCTGATATGAGAATTGCTACTCCAGCTTTCTTTTGATTTCCATTTGCATGGAATATCTTTTTCCATCCCCTCACTTTCAGCCTGTATGTGTCCCTAGGTCTGAAGTGGGTCTATCGTAGACAGCATATGTATGGGTCTTGTTCTTGTATCCATTCAGCCAGTCTGTGTCTTTTGGTTGGAGCATTTAATCTGTTTACATTTAAGGTAGTTATAGATATGTATGTTCCTATTACCATTTTCTTAATTGTTTTGGGTTTGTTATTATAAGTCTTTTCCTTCTCTTGTGTTTCCTGCCTAGAGAAGTTCCTTCAGCATCTGTGGTAGAGCTGGTTTGGTGGTGCTGAATTCTCTTAATTTTTGCTTATCTGTAAAGGTTTTAATTTCTCTGTCAAATCTGAATGAGATCCTTGCTGGGTAGAGTAATCTTGGTGGTAGGTTTTTCCCTGTCATCACTTTAAGTATGTCCTGCCACTCCCTTCTGGCTTGCAGAGTTTCTGCTGAAAGATCAGCTGTTAACCTTATGGGAACTCCCTTGTATGTTAATAATTGCTTTTCCGATGTTGCTTTTAATATTTTTTCTTTGTATTTAACTTTTGATAGTTTGATTAATATGTGTCTTGGCGTGTTTCTCCTTGGATTTATCCTGTATGGGACTCTCTGTGCTTCCTGGACTTCACTGACTATTTCCTTCCCCATATTAGGGACGTTTTCAACTATAATCTCTTCAAATATCTTCTCAGTCCCTTTCTTTTTCTCTTCCTCTTCTGAGACCCCTATAATTCAAATGTTGGTGCCTTTAATGTTGTCCCAGAGCTCTCTGAGATTGTCCTCAATTCTTTTCATTCTTTTTTGGTTATTCTGCTCTGCAGTAGTTATTTCCACTATTTTATCTTCCAGGTCACTTATCCGTTCTTCTGCCTCCATTATTCTGCTATTGATTCCTTCTAGAGAATTTTTAATTTCATTTATTGTTTGTTCATCACTGTTTGTTTGCTCTTTAGTTCTTCTAGGTCCTTGTTAAAGGTTTCTGGTATTTTCTCCGTTCTATTCCCAAGATTTTGGATCATCTTTACTATCATTACTCTGAATTGTTTTTCAGGTAGACTGCCTATTTCATCTTCATTTGTTTGGTTTTTACCTTGCTCCTTCATCTGCTGTGTGTTTCTCTGTCTTCTCATTTTTCTTAACTTACTGTGTTTGGGATCTCCTTTTTGCAGGCTGCAGGTTCAGAGTTCCCATTGTTTTTGGTGTCTTCCCCCAGTGGCCAAGGTTGGTTCAGTGGGTTGTGTAGGCTTCCTGGTGGAGGGGACTGGTGCCTGCTTTTTGATGGATGAGGCTGGATCCTGTCTTTCTGGTGGGCAGGACCACGTCCAGTGTTGGGTTTTGGGGTAACTGTGACCTTATTATGATTTTAGTCAGTCTCTGTGCTAATGGGTGCTTTAGTGTTCCTGTCTTGCTAGTTGTTTGGCACAGGTTGTCCAGTACTGTAGCTTGCTGATCATTGAGTGGAACTGGGTCTTAGCGTTGAGATGGATATATCTGGGAGAGTTTTCGCCATTTGATATTACGTGAGGCAGGAAGGTCTCTGGTGGACCACTGTCCTGAACTCGGCTCTCCTACCTCAGAGGCTCAGGCCTGACACCTGGCCAGAGCACCAAGACTCTGTCAGCCACAATGCTCAGAAGATAAGGGAGAAAAAGAAAGAAAGAAAGAAAGAAAATCTTAAATAAATAAAATAAAGTTGTTAAAATTGAAAAAAAAATAGGGCTTCCCTGGTGGCGCAGTGGTTGAGAGTCCACCTGCCGATTCAGGGGACTCGGGTTCATGCCCCGGTCCGGGAAGATCCCACATGCCACAGAGCGGCTGCGCCCGTGAGCCATGGCCACTGAGCCTGCGCGTCCGGAGCCTGTGCTCCGCAACGGGAGAGGCCACAACAGTGAGAGGCCCATGTACTGCAAAAAAAAAAAAAAAAAAAGAAAAGAAAAAAATATTTAAAGAAATAAAGAAGTAATAAAAAAAAAAAAGAAAGAGAGAAAGAAAGAAGAGAGCAACCAAACCTAAAAACAAATCCACCAATGATAACAAGTGTGAAAAGCTATACGAAAAAAAAAATGAAGAAACAGACAGTTGGAACCCTAGGACAAATGGCAAAAGCAAAGCTATACAGACAAAATCACACAAAGAAGTATCCACATACACACTCACAAAAAGGGAAAAAGAAAATATATATATATAAAATAAAAAGAGGAAGAGAGCAACCAAATCAATAAACACATCTACCAATCATAATAAGCTCTAAATACTGAACTATGATAAACATAAAACCAGAAACAAATTAGTTGCAAAAAACAAACCCCAAGTCTACAGTTGCTCCCAAAGTCCACCACCTCAATTTTGGGATGATTCGTTGTCTATTCATGTATTCCACAGATGCAGGGTACATCAAGTTGATTGTGGAGATTTAATCCACTGCTCCTGAGGCTGCTGGGAGAAATTTCCCTTTCTGTTCTTTGTTCGCACAGCTCTTGGGGTTCAGCTTTGGATTTGGCCCTGACTTTGCATGTAGGTCACCTGAGGGCGTCTGTTACCTGCTCAGACAGGAGGGGTTCAAAGGAGCAGTTGATTCAGGAGCTCTGGCTCACTCAGGCTGGGGAGAGGGAGGGTTACAGAATGCAGGGTGAGCCTGCAGTGGCAGAGGCTGCGGTGACTGCAGCAGCCTGAGGTGCACCGTGTGTTCTCCCAGGATGTTGTCCCTGGATCACGGGACCCTGGCAGTGGTGGGCTTCACAGGCTCCCAGGAGGGGAGGTGTGGATAGTGACCTGTTCTTGCACACAGGCTTCTTGGTGGCTGCAGCAGCAGCCTTAGCGTTTCATGCCCATCTCAGGTTCTGCGCTGATAGCCGCGGCTCACGCCTGTCTCAGAAGCTCATTTAGGTGGTGCTCTGAATCCCCTCTCCTCGCACACCCCAAAACAATGGTCTCTTGCCTCTTAGGCAATTCCAGACTTTTCCTGGACTCCCTCCCAGCTAGCTGTGGTGTGCTAGCCCTTTCAGGCTGTGTTAGTGCAGCCAAGCCAAGTCCTCTCCCTGGGATTTGACCTCCGAAGCCCGAGCCTCAGCTCCCAGCCCCCACCCGTCCCAGCGGGTGAGCAGACAAGCCTCTTGGGCTGGTGAGTGCTGGTCAGCACCCATCTTCTCTGCAGGAATCTCTCCGTTTTGCCCTCTGCACCCCTGTTTCTGCACTCTCCTCAGTGGCTCCGAAGCTTCCCCCCTCCATCACTGGCAGTCTCCGCCCGCGAAGGGGCTTCCTAGAGTGTGGAAACTTTTCCTCCTTCACAGCTCCCTCCCCAAGGTGCAGCTCCCTATTCTTTTGTCTCTGTTTTTTCTTTTTTCTTTTGCCCTACCCAGGTACGTGGGGGAGTTTCTTGCCTTTTGGGAAGTCTGAGGTCTTCTGCCAGCGTTCAGTAGGTGTTCTGTAGGAGTTGTTCCACATGTAGATGTATTTCTGATGTATTTGTGCAGAGGAAGGTGATCTCCACGTCTTACTCCTCCGGCATCTTGAAGGTGCCCCTCCTTCATTCTTTTTTATGGCTGCATGGTATGTTGCTGAATGTATACCTCAGGATTTATTTAATCACTATGGATGGGCAGTTTTAGATTGTTTCCATTCATTAAGTGTTTTAAAAGAATGATTGAAGATCTAGGATCCTCTGAAGACCTTCAACCTCCTCCTTCTGTAGTATGACCAGTTTGATCATGATGTATATGTATGAGTTTCAATTACTATGACTTTATCAGCATTTCAGTTCATTTAGAAAGGATTTTAACTTTACACATTAAAAGACACTTTGTCACAAATGTTACATTTAGACTCATGAGGTTTTATGAGCTTTTTCCCCCTGCTCTTTGCTAACCTCATAAGGTTCTTATGTTCCCAATTTTTGCCATTTTGGATAATGTCTGTTTTAGTGCAATTGATAGTATGCTTCAGTGTGCTATCATGCGCTTCTACTACATCAAAGTAGAAAACTTAGAAATATTATTAACAACAAAGTCATTTTCCATTAACAAATAGAAAAGTCTTGCTAGAGAAACACATCATACTTTCTGTTATATATTTTTTATAAATAAATTCAATGTATTGGCCTCATTAGGTGTTAAGATTTTAAGCAATTTGTGGGTGAAAATGATGATATCTTCCTTCCCTACAACTGTCTGGTTGTGTTTTGAGATTCCATATTGATGTTAATTAGATTTAGAGCTATGGATTCTTATCATTGGAATGGACATGAAGAACACAAGAACTGGCCATTAGTAACATACCTGGGACTCCTCTCCCCTGACCAGTAGCTGCCTTTGCTTGGAAACTATCTGGGGGAAGGAAATAACCACCCCAGTAGGAAGATCATTCCACCTCTTTTGTTTTTTTCTAATTTTTATGCTTAAATATAGTTATCTTCTTTTTAATCAAAAGAACAGCATATCATACCAGCTCTTCTGGTAACAGAGGGATTAAGCTAAAAACAAATGATGGATGATATAAATCTAATATCAACAGAAATCTGAAAAGGCATGAGAAGAATTTTCAAAAGATGTTGATTTCCTTCAAACCCAGGGTCATCAGTATCAGAAAAAACATGTTAAAATTTTTCTTTTCCTTGACTGCTCCTTAAAATTCACCCAAATGATCCTTTGGATGCTAGGAAGATTCACTAAAGTTTGGAAGCATAATCTTATTCTAAAGATCATGACTCCACATTCTGTTACTGTCTTCGTACCTTATATTGCTGTAAGTTAGGACAGGGCTAAAGGTAAAGAGCTAGGTGATTTCCAGGTGACATTTGAAAATGAGATTGCTACAGTTGATTTAACACTCAGAAATTTTACGTTCTTCCATGGGTAATATGGGCATAATAATTATAGTGATGCTACATTTATACATGGTGGCCATTGTTTTTGAGTGTCAAGGATCCATCTTCTACTTGCCTGAAATCACACCTCAATTTTCCTTTGGAAAACAGTACCTCTTCTATTGGATATAATGCTGATGGGACTGGTGTGCAAGGCATCTCTCATTCAGCTGTCATAGGGTGGGCATGTGTTCTCAAGTTCAATCACACTTTCTCCTTGGAAGCTGAATTTTAGGCAGAGAGGGTAAACAATTAGTATTTAGTCATTCATTCATTGATTCATTCAAGGGTATTACCCCAGAGATACTAACATTTAGCTCCCTCATGGGATCTGTTTCTAGCTTTGCCTCCCATTCTGTGAGCCATTCAATAAACTCCATTTTTCTCTTAAATTGGCTTGATCTGGTTTTGGTGCCTACAATCCAAGAACTCTAATGGATACAATGATGAAGACAGGATATTGCTTATGAATAATTTAGATCTCCTCGGATGATAGCCACACTAGGAATTCTATTTCTTTTGCAAAGGTTTTTAACAACAAACCAAATAAATCATTGTTGGAAGTTTAGTTATGGGATCTTGAACAGCAAATGGACTTGGGCAAAACCATATTAATAAGCAACTTACACAAATATTTCTACAGGTCTATTCTTTTGGGATTATTTTATACTCTCCCTTGGATGAGTTATTCAAGTTGTTGGTACTGTCACTGTAGCTTGGAGTTGGGGACTGGTCTGGACCTGGCAGATTTCACAGTGAAGGGGAGGAGCTGTTCACCCAACCCTTATGCTGTTTTTCTCTGGTCTGGATCATTTGTGTTCCCAAAACCCATCTCCAGATTCCATTCTAGACTTTGAGACCCTTTCTCAAAGCCTCTCTTTATCACCTTCATGAAGCCCCACAGATGGACTCAATTGATCTGTGGAAGCAGCATGGATGTCAATTTATAATTTTAATTTTGAAAATAAACTTTTTTCAATAAGTGAGAAAACTGACCTTACACTATTTGATCTCTGTATTTCAAAATCCTATCTATTCCTCAAGCCTAGTGAAAATTCCAAATATTTTTGTAACACTTTTCCAGTTGACCACAGTCTCACATGCTATGATATGGTTAGTCTGTACCAGTTTTGTTGGCATTGCTTTATAATCTGGGCCTTTATTTACAAATTTTATTTCTTTTCATTGTCCTTTAGCACCTAGATGTCAGGGATTTGCATCTCCTATGGTGGTGGGCCTGAGTGAATGGCATCATTTTGCAGCTCCCTTCCACCCTCTGCCCCAAACCACTGAGCTCAAAAATTGATGAACCCTATTACTAATTGATGGCATTCATGGCAATGAGATTTCATGACAGAAACAGCCATAGGGAAATAAATATTCTGGAAGCATATCAGAATCAGGGTGTCTTGGGCTGTGGTCCATGGGCCATTGCAGTCCACAGACACGTCTCAAAATACGTGTTTAAAATAATTGGAATTCAAAGAGTTTTAGCAATGCACATGCTTTCCATTTCATTGCAAGACCCACCTCTCCCCTCTGCTCCCACCCCCATTTACACATTTATATTACTTGATAGGCTCTGAAGACATTTGAATTTGGGACCCTCATTATGTTTTAAATCTTGTTGCTATATCTCCAGACACTCTGTGTATCTGCCCATAGACCTCCATATTTCTCTAGTGTGTGTATTTAAAACTCCTTGACGAGAGTGATGCTGAACTATAGACCACTACAAAGCTAGGCCTTCACTAAATACTAGCAACTGTTGATGTTGAACTTGAGGTTGCCAGGCCAGCCAACCTGGGCCATAGATCAACAGCCAGCTTTCCAGCTATGAAATCATGCTTCAGCCTCAGGATGAGCTCTTCTCTTCTATAAACTTTGCAAATATTTGCTCCCTCAATTGTGCTTTAGTTTTTCAGAAGAACAAATAGCTTGAATAAAAATTATATTTGTCAAAGTGCTTGTGTGTAGTGAGCCCATAGCCAACAAGAGTGGCATGACCATCTGGGTGTCTGTGGACAAAACATAAAGGTGCTAAGCTCTGTGATTGTTTTCAGCTACTGAAGTAGATGTGCAGACTAACTAGTCTACAAACTAGACATGCTAATAAAGACTAGACTAACCAGCAAAGCTTTTAGGAGAGCTTTTTTTTTTTTTTTTTGCGGTACGCGGGCCTCTCACTGTCGTGGCCTCTCCCGTTGCAGAGCACAGGCTCCGGACGC
>NW_006773367.1:968345-968642 GCF_000442215.2 Lipotes vexillifer | reverse complement strand
GAACCCGTGTCCCCTGCATCGGCAGGCGGACTCTCAACCACTGCGCCACCAGGGAAGCCCTAGGAGAGCTTTGAATCGTAGCCAGAGCTGTGCTCACCCAGGTGATGAGTAAACGTAAGGGACCCTCAGAGGCTTCTTGTGAATTCTTTCCTCAGGTAGAGCTTGTCCTAAGATACATACCGTCTTTCTTTGTCAAATGACCTCAAGGCTCAGACTTGTTCTGAGACAGGCCAAAAAGGGTAGAGGGAGAAGTGACGAACCAGCAAAGGTGGCAGATGGCCTTGAGAAACAGTAGCA
>NW_006773367.1:951304-968335 GCF_000442215.2 Lipotes vexillifer | reverse complement strand
ATTCCTGGAAGATCTTTCACCTGGCGGTTTGGGGTTAGTAGATGCAAACTATGACATATAGGATGGATAAACAACAAGGTCCTACTGTATAGCACAGGGAACTATATTCAATATCCTGAGATAAACCAAATGGAAAAGAATATAAAAAAGAATGTATATATATGTATAGCTGCATCACTTTGCTGTACAGCAGAAATTAACACATTGTAAATCAACTACACTTCAATTAAAAAAAATAAAAAGAAGATTATTCAGTACCTCAGAATGAGTTTTAGAGAAGTAAAAATAAACAGAAAAAAGCAGAGAAGGAGGAGAGCTTTTACAAATTTGTTTTTACAAATAAGACATCATTATCTTAACACATATTAGGACTCGATATATATATGTTGACTATTGATAAAGGAAAGCCTTTTCTAATTTTTAAAGTCAAATACTGTGTTCCGTATATTTGTTTGTTAGTATTTTACATTTACATACCATCTCACAGATTATATTCTTTCACTTATTACTCTGTTTTGAAAACAATCCAAGACACATAGGTAGGGATATATCCTTAAGCAGGAAGACAATCGGCTTGAGATGACCAGTTGGTCCCTGATGGCAGGTCTGGGGCTCCCACTAAAGCTTCCGACATCCATTTTACAGCTCCTTGTTTCTGAGATGAGTTTCAGTGCATTTTTGAGATGAGGATTAATCATTAAATAACATTCTCATCATGCACATTTGGGTTTATCTCTTTGCATTCCCCAGTTCTGGAGGACGAGGGGAGAAGGCAAAATGCAAGGCTGGCTCTGCCTCTGAGGGGCACAATTGCTGTGGTTGCCTGACTGGTCACCATCAGACCTGTGTTCACTCTGCCTGGTTTCATCCATGGCACTTATGAGGCGTGTGGTGTTTACACTTCTGTGGAGTAACAGCAGGTCACCCAGAGTTATAGTTTACCCTGTGTTACTTTTCTTTAAGGGCAACATTATCTATTAACCACCTTCCCTTTGCCTGCATCCAAGCTAGGTGTTGTGAAGAGTAGAGATGTAAAACTTCTGAATAATTTAAAACCATGTTTTTGTTTTTGTTATTTTGCAGTACGCGGGCCTCTCACTGCTGTGGCCTCCCCCGTTGCGGAGCACAGGCTCCGGACGCGCAGGCTCAGCGGCCATGGCTCACGGGTCCAGCCTCTCCGCGGCATGTGGGATCTTCCCGGACCGGGGCATGAACCCGTGTCCCCTGCATCGGCAGGCAGACTCTCAACCACTATGGTAAGGAAAAATCTGTTTTTGCGGGAAGTGGGGTAGGGGAGGGTGGGAGGGAAATTTGTGGGCTTACGTCTTCCAATTCTCGTAACGGACATAAATATGCTAGTGCTAACTTAATTTGCTCATAAAACTCTTTTTTAAACATAAATTTATTTATTTATTTATTTTTGGCTGCATTGGGTCTTCGTTGCTGGGCGTGGGCTTTCTCTAGTTGCGGCGAGCAGGGGCTACTCTTTGTGACGGTGCGCGGGCTTCTCATGGCAGTGGCTTCTCTTGTTGTGGATCACGGGCTCTAGGCACAAGGGCTTCAGTAATTGTGGCACACGGGCTCAGTAGTTGTGGCTCACGGGCTCTAGAGCACAGGCTCAGTAGTTGTGGCGCACGGGCTTAGTGGCTCCGCGGAAAGTGGGATCTTCCCGGACCAGGGCTCAAACCTGTAGTCTCCTGCATTGGCAGGCGGATTCTTAACCACTGTGCCACGAGGGAAGTCCACTTATAAAACTCTTATGCTAGGAATATTCTGGTATGTGAAAAGCCATGATGTCTTGTTCTCATCGATTTCCTTACTTTCTGTCATTCCCTATGTAACACTTTGTTCTCCACTTAAGTGCCCACGTCAGCTTTCTAACACAGAGAACTTCTCATGAGGGCACTTTCCAGCCCCTCTTTTCTCTTTCCAGCCCATCCAGGTTCATCAGCAAGCTTGTAAGGTCTGGAGCCCCTCAGAGCCGGTTCTGTCTCTCTGCTTCCTCACCCCTAGGTCTTCTGCCCCACGGGCCACTCCAGGCCTTCCCACGACCTTGAACTTTTGGCCATGGCACTTTCTCTCCCTTTAGTGCTCTCCTTCCAAATTTCCTTCTCTAACCATTTCGTGAGTTTCATTCTTTTAAAAAGTGTAGCTCAAATGTCCCTTTTCCAGGAACTTCTCTTTCTCCTCCTTCCTCTAATAACTGATTCCTCCCTCATCTGTTTCCCATAACTTTCCTGTGTCACCTTTAGAGATCTGCTATTGTATCCTATATAGCTAGTTGTTTAAGGGCTCACTTTGGAGAGTGGTGTGTGTGTGTGATTGTGAGGGGCACAGAGAGTCAGAGTTAAAGGAAGAAAGCACAGAGCTTGGAGAGCTGGAGACTCCTTTCAGAGAAGGAGCGATCCCAGTAAGGTGCACTCTCAAAGCCCACGCTAGTTTTCTCTATCGATGTCTGCCTTTCCTTTGCACTGCCTTTCCTCACACCATGAAAAACTGACTAGGTTACAGAGGGAACCGTTCTTTCCTGGAAATTCCCTCACATCACTGGGACTACCCTGAAGGGAGGGACTTCTGTAAGAGGTTCATCTGTACCTCCATCTAGAGCACTGCCTGGTCCACAGCAGGGGCTCAATGATTGTTGGTAAAAGGGATGACATAGCAGACCAGAGCCTTTTCCTCCATACGTGACTCTTCCACCAGCCTAGGTCCTGTCCCTCACTTTGCACCTGAGACCATCTCTCTCAGCTGCTCCTAGCTGCTCCTGGATGACTCTAAGCCAGCTGCCTGCACTGAGACCTTGGCTGAGTCAGACTTTACTTGCTTCTCTTCATCTGTGTATACGTAGCCGGTAGCGTGGTTGCTGGGTGAGTTTCAAACAACTGAGAGTCTGACACATTTGCCAGCTCAGGCTCTGTCCCCACCTTGCCCCTTCCTTGATAGAGACTTGTGTAGAAGTCAGCTCTTTCCCCATCCACAAGCTTCTGCTCTCTCTTAGCTGGGAATTACTTGTTCATGAATTCTTTCCCCCTTCAGGAATGTTTTTGGTGTTTTTTAATCTAATACCTTCTCCCCATAATAAACCAATAAAAGCAAAACAAACCCCCAATACAGCCAAGGCTGTATTCTCCTAGTTGTGATTCTGTGTCTTTAAAAAACAAATAAATCGATGTGAGGTCCTGGGTGAATTTCATCTCTTTGGCCCAACCATGCTTGAGGCCCTGACATTAAAGCCTTAGGCAGTACTGATTAAAATCATAAGCTTGCTCAGATTTCACTCTTATCAATTTTTGTAGACGGACCACAAAAAAGGAAGCTTGTTTTCAGTCAGTGTTAGTTGAGCACCAGTAATACGTGTGGGGGATAGAGCAGAGGAAGTGTGAGAGGCAGGTACAGTTCTAGTTCTAAAAGCTGCCAATCCAAAAGATAAAGATTGAATTTCCAATCCTCCCTTAAGCTGGCTCCTTACCTGTTCCTAAAGGGTGGGAGGCATTTCTCTCTCAAAGTTCTTAGACTCACAAAAATTTTAAGCATCAGGACAAGAGAGAATTCAAAGTATTTCTAACTCAAGAAATATTATTACTCATTTGTTTATGTGTTTGAACTTGTCAAACCTAACTTTTTAATCATTGTGTTTGTTAGTAACAGCAACAAAAATGGTAAAACCTTCCCCCCACACAATGCTTTTTTAGTCCAACAGAGTTGAAGAAAATAATCTGGCTGGCACCAGGCACAAAATGATGCTGTGGAATTTGAAACATATGCTTGGTAAGATTAATGGAAAGAGAATTTTTAAAAGTATATTTATAGATTCAGAAAGTGGATTCAAAATGTCAAACTTTATATTGATCATATATTCATTTGGAATTTCAAAAATGACCTCTGAAGCTCTGTGTTCTAGAAAAGAATAAAAAGAAGATTGAGAGACTTTTGTTTCTGGCGAAGATGGAGTAGCAAGGACTGGACTTACCCCCCCGCCCTGAAACAACAAAAAAAATCAGACAAAAACATACCAAAAAATAATGGCCCTTAACACATAGAGCGTTGGGTAATAAAGGACAATGGTCCCAGAACATGGGAAACAAATGAAGAGAGCCCTACAATTGTCCCAGCTTATTCTGTGAAAACAGTTTCCAGTCTGAAATGCAGGAAAAGGGGGACTCAGGTGAAATCTAGTGGTCTCCTTGAGTCGAGAAGAAGGAATACAACTCTGGGGAAGCCAAGGTTGCTAGCTTTTGCAGGGCAGAGCACCAGAGAGGAGAGAGCTGTGAATAGGGAGAACTCAAGATCTGAAGTATTCAGTTAAGTTCTAATCAGTGCATGTGTTTGGGGAAACTGAGGCTGGGGCAAGAATACCTTAAAAGATGAGAGGAAACTGTGTCCAGTGTTCACAGAGTGTCAAAATAGTGCCTGTTCCCAACAGCCAGAGTGAAGAACCATCTAAAAAGCATCTTGTGTCAGGACTAGGGAAAACTTAAATCTAGATTAAATGCTGCTCTGGTCCTACCTAACAAATCATAAAAGCAAGACTCAAAAGATTTAAACTCTTTAAGTAATTTATTATTACTGTATCATTTTATAAAAGCTCAAGAAAATTTAGGGACTTCCCTGGCGGTCCAGTGGTTTAGACTCCGTGCTTCCACTTCAGGGAGCTCGAGTTCTATCCCTGGTCAGGGAACTAAGATCCCACATGCCACTTGGCCAAAAAAATAAAAAGAAATATGAATCTTAAAAAAAAAAAATTTATAGGAATACAAAAATATCCAGCACCCAACAGAGAAAATACATAATGTCTTGCTTCTAAACAAAAATTACACAGTGATAGAATTAGTAAACAAAGATATTAAAACAGCTATTGTGACTGTATTTCATAGGTTCAAAAAGCCAAAGGTTATCTAGAAATATGGAAGAGAAAAAAAAGACCCAAATTGAACTTCTAGAGTTGAAAACTATGATATCTGAAAAGAAGAATACACTGGGTGAGATTAACAGCAGATTAGGCACTGTAGAAGAAAATATTAGTGAACTTGAACATAGCAATAGAAACTATCCAAAATGAAGTTACAGGGAAAACACAAACAAGAACAAAAAAGGAAGAGAGTATCAGAGAACTCGGGGACAACTTCAAGCAACCAAATATATATGTAATTGGAGTCTCCAAAAGAGAGAGGGCCTACAAAATATTTGAATAGCCAAATTTTCCCCATATTTTATAACTATAAACCCAGATCTAAAAAATTCATCAAACCTCAAGCATAAGGAACAGGAAGGAAATTACACCATGGCACATCATAAGCATATTACTTAAAGCCAGTGAAACAGAGAAAATCTTAAAAGCAGTCAGAGAAAAAAGATAATTCTATATAGAGGGGAAAAATAAAAATAATAGCAGTTTTCTTGTCAGAACAGTGCAAGATAAAAAATAGTTTACTGAAAGAAAAAACCTGTCAACCTATAATTCATTACCACTGAAGGCTTCTTTAGTCAAACAAAGGTGAAAGCATTTATCACCATCAAACCTGTACTACAAAAACATGATCTATAAAAAAAAACTATAAGTTTTTAAAATTCAATTCACTAAAATAAAAACTACTTTTCTTAGGAAAACAGTGTTAAAAGAATGAAAAGGCAAGCCATGGACTGAGAGAAAATGTGTGCCTATCACATATCTGACAAAGGACTTGTATAAATCATAATAATGAACTTGCAAAACTCTATAAGTAGAAAATTAAAACTCAGTGAAAAATGGGCAAAAGATTTGCACAAGTAATTCACCAAAGAAGATATATGGATGACAAATAAACATATGAAATATTGCTCAACATCATCAGTCATAAGGGAAATGCAAATTAACACAGTGAGGTACCACACACACCTATAAAGATGGTTTAAATTGTAAAAATTGACTGCTGATGAGGATATGAAACAAATTGAACTCTCATATGCTTCTGATGGAACTGTAAAATTGTATAGCCATTTTGGAAAAGAGCTTGGTAGTTTCTTTGAAAGTTAACATACACATACCAAACGATTCAGCCATTGAACTCTTAGGTATCTACCTAAGTTGAAAAAAATCATATGTCCATACAAACACTTGTACACAGATGTTCATAGTTGCTTTATTTTTAATAGCCCAAACTGGAAGCAACCAAAATATTCATCAACAGGTGAATGGATAAAAATTGTGGTGAAATAGAATACTAGTTATACAAGTAAAAAGGGATAAGTTATTTACATACACAACAAGGTGGATGAATCTTAAGGTCATTATATTACGTAAAAGAAGCTAGACAAAAATTGAGTACATATTGTGTGATTCAATTTGTATAACATTCTAGAATATTCAATCTAATCCATAGTGACAGAAAGCAGGTTGCCTGGAAATAAGGGTGGGGAGAAGAAAAGGTTGGAGCAGAACAGGAAGAAGGAATTTTAAAAGGACTAAAGGAAACTTTTTGGATGGATGTACTTATTATCTTGATGTGGTGGTGAGTTCACAGATGTACACAAATGTTAAATTTTTCATATTTTACACTATAAACATGAGTAGTTTAATATGTTAGATATGTCTTAATTAAACTGTTTGAAATAAAAGGCTGTGATATAGAAACTCAGTCTGGGTTTAATGAAGGAACTGGTGTTTCTATGAACTAAAGACTTTAATCAGTGAAATCATAGAACTATTAAAATATAGCTATTATAAGTAATTTAAAACAAGAAAATATTGGAATCCATGGAAAAATATTCAAGTCAGAAAATAAACACACTTTGAAAACATATGGGTGAAGGTACTGTCTGTGTGTACAAGATTTGGTCATTCCAAAAATGTTGCCATCTACTAAATAATTCTGTTTTAATAGGAAGGAATGATAACACAAATCTTGACATGATTTGGTAGTGCAACAAATATCATCAAAATTGGTTAAATCTTTTGAAAATTATCAAGGAACCAAAAAACTTGAAATGCCATTAGTCAAGCAGTCATGGTAACATGGTCACTAATAGAAACAATGAAAAAAAATGAAATTGTTCTTGTCTTAAGAAAATACATTAAAAGTTTACAGTAAGTTTTAAGATACTTAATTTTAGACACATAGATTTTAAGCAATGAGTTTTTTTTTTTTTTTAATAAAACACCCCAAAGTCCTAATGGAGTTAGTACTCAAAATATTTTGGGGCGAATTCCCTGGCCGTCCAGTGTTTAGGACTTGGTGCTCTCACTGCCGGGGTCCCAGGATCGATCCCTGGTTTGGGAACTAAGATTCCGCAAGCTGCACAGTGAAGCCAAAAAAAGGAAAAAAAAATTTGAATGAATGAATATGAATATTCATTACAGACTGAGTTTTGGGTCTGAATCTTTTTCTTAATTTTTGCAATTCACATTGCAACTGAAAGAGAACATGGCTCATGTGAATGGAAATTACCACTACATTTGCCAAATCTTCCTCCTCCCTTTCCATGGTATTTCCAGAAGCCATAACAGTGCCTGGTACTTGATAGATCCCAATTACTATGTTTTAATGAATTAAAGGATTTAATAATCATAAAATGACCTAGGTTCTTCCATTAGTGTCTCTTATGCGCTGATGACTTGACTCTGAGAGAGAGACCACTTAACTCTCCCCTCCTCCACAAATTCTTCTGTGCCTTCCAGTGAAGGCTTTACTGCCATGCCTGGGTCGTTCATCATTTTGATATGTTCGTGTAGGAAGCTGACAGCCTTCAGGCATTGTTAAACAAGGATCCTGAAACTTGAAACACAAACTTGATAGATGTCTTGCTTACTTAGCGCTGGTGGCCTTTTCTCTGAAGACCCAGACATGATCAAAATGCTTATGATCATGGAGGTTGAAAGCAGGAGAAAGAACTCTCATTGCTATGATTTTGGACTTTCTTTCCATAAACTACTTGGAGAAAAATGGGTGTTTGTTTCTTTTCCTGGTGATACACCATAGGGAACACAGTTTGATCCATCACTCTGATTTTTGCCCTGAAGAAAATTACAAATAGGCACTTAACTTCCCAGATATTTTGCTATTGCAGCAAAGATCGATGTGTACTTTAAGGGCATTTGGTTGACTTATTTCTTGTCCAATATTAAAAACAAAAAACCAAAAAAACCCAAACAGACTTTCCTTTTAGCACCTATTATTTAAATAATTAATCCAATACTGAAAATTTATTGAAATAGGTTTTCAACAGTGACAGATGCCCTGGAGCACCCTATTAGGCTTTCTATTGTATTGGGCTTTCTTATAAAGACAGATTTTTAATTCCACAAAATAAAAAGTACCTTTAAGCCTCAACCAAATTAAAAAAAGATCTATTCTGAGAACTTAAATGGTTTTACCTCTTAAACTTGAACTAATTTGAAGCACACAATCAATGCATGAGTTATAGTGCACGTGCAGAAGTGTGCTGCTGGCCTTGAGGCTAGCTAAAGGAGATACAAGCCAAATGCTAAATTAAAAAAACCCCAATAAGATAGAAAGAAAATTGCTTAAATAGTTTATTAATATGGTGATTGTTGGTGAAGAGTCCCTCATCTTCCTGCTTATATACTATATTAGTCAGCTGGAGCTGCCATAACGAAATACCATAAACTGGGTGGCTTAAGCCACAGAAATTTATTTCTCATAGTTCTGGAGGCTAAAAAGTCCAAGATCAAGGTACTGGCTGATTGGCTTCTCCAGTGAGGGTTCTATTCCTGGCTTGCAGATAACTGCCTTCTCACTGTGTCCTCACAAGGCAGAGAGAGAGAGATGGAGAGAGATGGAGAAAGAGGAGGGGTAGTGGTGGGGAGGCGGGGGGGGGGGGGAGAGGGAGAGGGAGAGAGAGAGGGAGAGAGAGAGAGAGAGAGAGAGAGAGAGAGAGAGAGAGAGAATTTGTTCTCTCTTCCTCTTATAGGGACACTAACCCCATCATGGAATCCCCACCCTCATGACCTCATTAGGTAATTAGATAAACCTAATTACGTCTCAAAGGCCCCACCTCCAAATACCATCACATTGGGAGTTAAGACTTCAACATATGAGTTTTAGAGGGAAACAAACCTTCAGTCTATAACAGTCTACACTGATCCCCCCAGTTATGTTCTTCTCACATATGAAGAATATTCATTCTATCCCAATAGGCTCAAAAGTCTTAACTCATTCCAGTAGCAACTCTAAAGTCTGAAAGTCCAAAGTCTCATCTAAATATCATCTAAATTAGATATGGATGAGCCTCGAGTTATAATCCATCCTGAAGCAAAATTTCTTTCCAGTTGTGAAACCATGAAACCAGACAAGGAATGCGCTTCCAAAATACAATGACGGGACAGGCATAGGAGAGACATTTCCCTTCCAAGAGGGAGAAATAGGAAGAAGGAAACGGTGATGGTTCCCAAGCAAGCCCCAAATGTAGCAAGGCAAATGCCATTAGATCTTCAGGCTCAAGCATAATCCTCTTTGGTCTGATGCTCTGCCTTCCAGCCCACTGGACCAGTAGTTCTACCTCCACAGCTCTGGGGGGTTGGGGTCTTGCCCCCAAGTATCTGGGTGGCTCCATCCCCAAGGCTTCTGCCCCCCAGAATCTGTGCAACTGCTGTCTGAAACCAAGGCAATGTGCCTCCACAACCTGCCTGAAACTGAAGAGGCAGCCCTGATGGTCTCTGAATCTCCTTTGGAGTCATCCTTCCCTTGTCTTGAAGAATAGTGCACGTTCCCAGCTGAATAACTCTATGGTCCCATTCCATGGTATCTAAGAAGTCCAACAGCTTTCCCTCATTTTGTCCCATCTCTGTCCCCTTCAGTTCAAACTGGCAGTGTTTCTGCTCATATAATCTCATAATCTCTTTATCAAGTGATAGTCCTGCTACACTCTAGGTGTTCTCTTCCAAACACGTTTTCTTGTTTTTTGCAATGTGGACAGGCTAAGAATTTTTGAAATCTTTAAGTTTTGGTTTTTTCTTCAATTTCTCCCTTTAAAATCCCTGCTTCCATTTATTTCTCCCTTTTTGCATTTAACTCTAAGCATCCGGGAAGAACCAAGTTGCTCCCTCAACACTTTGTTTAGAAATCTCTTCAGCTAACACCATTGCAATATATGCAGTGTCGGACACCCTAACAACTTTTGTTAACTTTTTTGGCTACTTTAAAATAAATTTCAGCAGCTGCTAGAGTTTTCAAAATGCTTTCTTGACCTAGGACAAGAATACCCTTCCTCATTCCAGTGTCCCACTTTATCTTCCTGTCTTTTGTAAATGTAATTTAAGGCCCCTCTGTGTAATATCCTCTTTATCTCTGGCTCATGAAAGAAGTGTGATATAATTCTAATGTGTTTTACATGCCATATATTTAATATTAATCTTCCCGTGATTCCTGACCTCAGTGTTTCCTCCCGATTATTTATTTTGCTTAAACTTTACAGAGCCTGCTCTGTTTATTTATTTATTTTCTCAAGGAAATGGTGCCCTACGTATCATCAGTCCTTAAAATTTTGCCGGAATGTCAGGGCTCTGCCTACTATGTTATAAGCACTTGATGGATTAAATAGGTAATTACTTATCTGTGCTTTGGACTCTTAAAATAGTCAAAACTCAGATTTTATTCATAGAATGTTCCAAGTGTTTTAAAAAATATGTATGCATTGCATGATTATATTGGCAAATAATGACCACCAAGAAAATGAGTAGTATACATACAGAACTTGGAATATAGACAAGGTGAGTCACATTTAACTGCTCTTGTTTTCTCTAGGTAGCAGTATATGTTGAATAGAAAGTACAGTAGTTCCCCTCATCTGAGTTTTTGCCTTCCTTGGTTTCAGTTACCTGCAGTCAACCATAGTTTGTTAACATTCTATGGAAAAATCCAGGACTAAATGATTTATAGTCTTCAACTGAAGAAAAAACAAAGAAAAAAAGAAATCTCTTCAGCTAAATATCCAGTTTTATTGCTCACAAATTCTATTTTCCAGAAAACAGTAGAATCTAAACACAACTCAACCATGTTCTTTGCCATTTTATAACAAGGATGACCTTTCTTCGGTTTCCAATGACATGTTCCTCATTTCCATCTCAGAACTCACCAGAATGGCCTTTAATGTCCACATTTCTACCAACATTCTGTTCATGCTTATTTCTGTATTCTCTGAGATGATGGAAGCTTTTTCTCCAGATCTCCTCTTTTCTTTCTGAACAGCAGACACCCTACAAGGCTGGAGACTTGAGTTGTGATTCAGAGTATCTTAGAATGATATTCCACATTTGATTTTCACAGCTGTAGGAAATAAGAGTCTTCTTTAGGTGTACATGGTAGATTTCAGTTCACTTATGTGATGCTTGCACTTGGAATTTGAATCCCTGAGCTCATCCTTTTGTTTTACCACTTTGTCCAGTAACATTAGGAGCAAAAAGCCAACATCATTACATTTGTTAGATTTCCAAAATGCTGGAAAGTAACATATGCACTGTCACCTAGATCCTTGCTTCTTATAAGTGGTTGATGAGAAGTACCCAATGACTTATATATGACTACCAGTGCCCTCTTTAGTACTAGAAATATAGTCGACGGTATCTTTAAAACTAATCAGTTTATAGAGCCATTTCTGGACCGTCCAGAACCAATTTAGAAAATTCATCCTTAAAATTCTGTTCCATAGAACCACTCTTGGTACCAAAATCTGTATTAGTCTGGGTTATCCAGAGAAACATCATATATGTATTCTGAGAGAAGGAGAGAGAGAGAGAGAGAGAGAGAGGAGAGAGAATATGAAAGGCTATAAGACATTGGTTCACACGATTACGGAAGCTGAGAATTCTAAGATCTGCAGTTGGCAGGCTGGACACAGAGGAGAGCCAATGATATAGCTCTAGTCTGAGTACAAAGGCCTGAGAAGCAGGATAGATGATGGTGTAAGTTCCAGTCTGAGTCTGAGTCCAAAAGCAGGAGAAGACTGATGTCTCAGCTTGAAGATAGACAGAGAGAGAGAGAGAGAGGATTCTGACTTAGCTTTTTATTGTATTTAGGCTTTCAATGGCTTGGAAGAGTTACACTCACAACGGGGAGGGCAATCTGCTTTACGCAGTCTATGGATTCAAATGTTAATCTCATCCAGAAACAACCTCACAGACACGATGCAGAATAATGTTTACCCAAATATCTGGTCATCCTGTGGCCCAGTCAGTTGACACATAAAATTAACCTTCGCATTTGCCAATTAGGGAGCACCACCTGTATTCAATAGTTGAGCTAAACAAAGAGCTCAGTCTGATAAAGAAGGGGAGAAGGTGTGCTCCTCCAACAGCTGCCGGGATGCCAGCCCAATTTATAGCTGGGAATAGCTGTGCCCGGCCCCATGAGAGAAACCAGCTCAGATCAAATAGGAAGGAAGAAAAGCTTCATTAGTGACTCTTTTTGATTTCAGAAAAGCAACTTGATTCTCGTATGGGAGGTAATGTTGTTTGTAGTTATTTATTAAGAGTTAGGGGAGTCTGAGGAGAGACCCCATTCTCAAACTCTGCTCTGAAATGTGAAACATACATCCCTGACAAACAGGTCTGGCCCCAGCCCTTTTAGAAGGTTGATCTTTGCCAAGAGTGGAGGAAGACTCACTTTGGTCATTCAAAACCATTAAGTTCATTGAGTTGATAACCAGGCAACACACACACACACACACACACACACCCTTTTCCCTTAATCAGTCCACACTTGTACAGATTCTGAACCAAAGAAAATACCTGTACAGTTTTCTATTGTTCAGTCATCAAAGCAGGATTCTCATCGTCTTTTCATCTCTCTTTCTTTGGGATCATTGTTTTATTTAATTGCTTTCCCATCAGATAGACTTGACATCCATTATAAAGTTTCATTTCAAAGTGCTTTGACCCTTCATTTTGGGGGTGGTGGTGGTGATTAAATTTTTATTGACTCATAACATGCCTGAAAGAGTACACAAATCACTTTTTAACTTAACTGACTTTTTGTAAAGTGAATACATTTGTGTAACCACCACCTAATTCAAGAAATAGAACATTACTTTAGCCCCCTCCTAGTCCTTTAAAAAAAAAAACAAAACCCAAACTTCTAAACCTTAATTATTGATTAGTAGAAACACAAGCAGAGTGATGACAATGGCAGTGAGAAGGGGTGAGACTCTGGCATGGAGACTGTGCACACTGGGCCAGCTTGATCGACCCTGGCAACACAGGCATAATCTTGGCCACAGCTCAGCAGTGGAAAGATTCTTTGACAGGGTGCTGGTTGTGGCTCCTGTCATAGGACAATATTAAAGGAACTGGCAAAGTCTAGTGAGCAGGAGATGACGTGCTGGAACTCAGAGAGATGGATGGTCCCATCTCTACCAATGTCAACTCTTCCAGGATATTGTCAATGATCTGCTTCATCTCTGCCATGAGGCAGTTCATGAGCCAGCTCAGGTCTTTTTTTCTTGCCCCCTCCTAATTCTTAAAACCCCAAATGTAAACCTATCAGTTAGTTCTGCCTAAATTTGTACTTTACCTAAATAATACAAAATTAGATAAATAAAACATAGAATAATACAATATGTAATTTTTTGTGTCCTGCACTTTTCAATGTATGGTTTCCACAATGTCAGATTTATCTGTGTTGTTGAATGCAGCAGTAGTTTTTACATTTTCACAGCTTTATAACATTCCATTGCATGAATATGCTAAAGTTACTTATTATTGTATTACTGTTGGACACTTAGGTTATTTCTGCTTTGGGGAATTGGTGAATAATGCTACTGTGAATATTATAATATACCTGTTTTGGTGGGTATGTGTGTGTTTCTGCTAGGTCTACATCCAGCAGTGGTCATAGTGCATGGATTTGTTCCTAGGTCATAGTGCATGGATTTGTTCAGTTTAGGAGGCAACGCAGATTTCTGTAGTGGTTGTACCAGTTCACACTCCCACCAGCTGTGTGTGAGAATTTCAGTTGCTCTACGTCCTGTCATTGGTATTGTTATTCTTTTTAATGTTAACCAATTTGCTGAATATGTAGTGGTATATTATTGGGTTTTTAATCTATATTTCTCTGATGGTTATGAGGCTGATCACATTTTTCATATATGTACTGACCATTTGTATAGTCTCTTGTGAAGTGGATTGAGTTGTCTGTGTTCCATTGGTTTAGAAGATGCTAAATGGATCCAAACTTTGATCATGTTCAATGTGGCTATTTTGTAATTGAGTGTATTCATTTTCTAGGTGGGAGAGATCTGATCTCCAGCTGACACATTAGTCAAATATGTCTGGGTGATCATTCTGTTCTTAAATGAATGGATTATTATTTACACTATGGTGATGTCATCATAAGGTTCTCTTGTTTTTTAACTTTTTAAAATTTATTTTTATTGGAGTATAGTTTATTTACAATGTAGTGTTAGTTTCAGGTGCATGGCAAGATGAATCAGTTATACATACACATATATCCGCTCTTTTTTAGATTCTTTCCCCATATAGACCACTACAGTGTATTGAGAAGAGTTCCCTGTGTTGTACTGTAGGTCCTTATTAGTTATCCCTCATAAGGTTCTGTCACTTTATTAAAATAGGGATTCCTGGTGGCTGCCAAAGGCTCATTGTTGACCCAGGTTGGTTGCTGGAATTTTGTAGGAACACATACAGTGGTCCAGTAATTCGTCTTGGTAACACTGGTCATTATCAACTGAGTGTGTCCCTCCTTCCAAGTTCATACGTTGAAATCCTAACCCCCAGTACCTCAGAATGGGACTGTATTTGGGGATGAGGCCTTTAAAGAGGTAATTAAGGTAAACTGAGGTCATTAGGGTGAGCCCTAAACCAAAATGACAGGTGTCCTTATAAGAAGAGGAGATTAGGACACAGACAGGTACAGAGGGAAGACCGTGTGAAGACACAGGGAGAAGACGACTATCTACAAGCCAAGCAGAGAGGTCTCAGAAGAAACTGAGCTTCACAACACCTTGATCTTGGACTTCTAGCCTCCAGGACTGTGAGAAAATAAATTCCTGTTGTTTAAGCCACCCAGTCTGTTGTACTTTGTAATGGCAGCTCTAGCAAACTAATACACTGACCAAATACTAGCAATCCATCTTGGAGAATCAAAACCATTGAACCTTGGAGTTGGAAGTTCTGGTTCAACATCTTTGGCAAATAAGACATTCAAGTTCTATTCTTTCGGGGATAGAGCAATTTTGATCTTCCAAAGATGTCTTAGGAATATTCCATTTGACCCTCAAGCTACTCAGAGAATGTCCTTTCTGTGGGTAAGCAGTTCTCCCATACTTAATATGATCTGCAATTCCCTTCCCCACCCTTCTTCTTGGATACTTTCCACTACTTTCCAAAGCCAGAGCACAAAATCACTTCTCAAGTTGGTCCACTTAAAGCTGCTCCCAGCTGGAAAGCACTAACAGTATTCGTACCAACTGTGCTCAGCCACTCTCTAGCCATATGTGAACATTTTAAGTACAGCGCATTGTGGCAAGTTATATTATGGTTCATTCAATTCAACCACAGTGTTTGTGTGCCAGGCGCTGCATAGTGGGTGAGGGGTGCTGAGATGAATGGAACACTACGCCCACAATTAAGGAGCTAAATTGCTCAAATACTGTGAGGTAATCTGGTGACAGTAAGTGGGAAATGATACAATAGGGGTCCTGGAATTACTTAGCAAGAGACTGAGGAATCCCTTGGTGGTGGATATTGAAAGATGGCCTTCCTCTGCCAAAAAAACCTGTATACACTTGCCTGTGTGGCCCTGGGGGCCCCAAGGTGTCTGTCTTCTGAAAATGCACCAGGACCAGAGAGAAACCTGGAGAAAAATAAATGCATAAATCTCCTTATGGAATCAGGATCCCTATAGTTCTTTCTGGATCACTCTGGGTTTTGTAATTTCAATTCTCTACAATGTCTTGGGCACATAGCATGGCACAAAAGAGCACATTCTTTGCTCCCATCGCACACATGCTACAATTTAGAAAAAATGAGAAACATCTCAAAGACCTGGGAAGAGGCAGGGTCTGGTCTGGAATTACAAAGAAGTGGAGGGCAGGGCCCTGATATGGGGTACATTGGGCACAGCCTAGGAAGGGCAGGAGCAGGGAGGCAGCCTGTAATTTTTTTTTTTTTTTTAGAAAAGGAATCAGGAGCTATTTCTTGGTTTGTGAGCTTTGCTAACATTTGAATTTTCCCTCAGAGGGCTGATCGTGTGGGTGGATGGTATTGTTCGATTGTAAAATGGGGCAGCAGTTGGTGAGTGGTTCATTTAAGAGCAAATCACTGGTCTGACAGAACAACCCATGTGTCCTGTCCCGTAAGCGTGGGGGAAGGGGAGATAGCACTGCATTTCCTCTAAATTGACTCTGTGAAGCAGGTATTAGTAACTCTATTCTGCAGAAGATAGATTTAGAGAGGTTAAAGCAACTTAACCAAGGTTAACTTGAGGGCAGAGTTGGGAATTTGAATTTAGCTTAGGCTGTGAACATTCCACCAAAGAATAGTTTTTATTTTATTTATCTATTATTATTTTTTAATGCTAAAGAGAAGAAATTCAGTGGTATCCAGCTGAGGGGAGAAGAAAGTGCACAGGTAGCTGCACTGCAGGGTCTGTGACTGGTCCAGATTTCCTTGGGTCAGCCACCCCCGGAGCCCCTCCTTTCTGAGGTGGTAATGAGGTCAGCAGGGCTCCCCTTCATATACTCACTCCTGGAGCAGAAGACTCCATGCTTGATGCCCTTCAGGAGGTCTGAGGATCACAAGGGCGACTGATAGGCTATCTGGTCATCCTCAGAGGCCTTCCTCAGGCTAGGGAAGGCCATGCAGAAAGACCTTAAATTGACCTAGAATGACCATTATGTGAGGACTAGGCACACAGGGGTGTGAAAATGATTTTTTCTGAGACATTTTCAAAGCAGTGGGCTCCTCTCTTAAAATATCATTTGATGTGTGTCCCTGAGAGTCCCTGTTACCACCTACCCCTTCTCCACTGCTGTCTCTTCTGAGAAATAGCCTAGGCGCCTCTACTCATCATCAGAAGGAAG
>NW_006773367.1:935479-950987 GCF_000442215.2 Lipotes vexillifer | reverse complement strand
AGAGCGGAGGTAGCAGCATGAGGGAAACTAGGAGGTTCTTTTCCCTTGGCTTTTAAGTTTCAAAAGAGTAGGCTCCTAGAGTGACATAAAAAATTAAATTGCAATCACCCTTGTGCATCTTAGACAAAAAACTGGATTTGGGACAATGCAAATAAAACAAGACAAAGTTTTTGTCCCCTTCTTTCTACTAGAAAAAGCTTCCTGGACCAAGGGAGTGTGGGGAAAGACAGAGAAGAAATGTAAAGGGAGAAAGTTTGTAAGGTTCCTTAGTGGACCCCAAGTAGAGGAATGCCATTGGCACTCAAAGATCACCAGCCTCCTCTGGAGCCAAGGCCATCAATTACCAGCATCCAGGGTCCATATGGTAACTAAGAAGCACCTGACAGCACCTGTTCAGTGCAACAGCGTCATCACACTTCCCAGTGGCTTCATTTTTATATCAGTCTGAGAGGAGTGTCACATCTTTGGGCTCTGAGTCTTTTCTCAGTCTTCATTTGACTTAACCCACATGTAAAATCTAGGCTTCCATTTTAATGGGTCCTAGTCCCTGTAGGGGAGCAAAATGTGCCACCGCAAAATGTGTCTCTTTGGCATGAGGAATAATTTAGGCTGAGGATTTTTAAGAGACAGAAGACTCAAGAAGTCTTTCTTTTTACCCCCTCTCTAGCTGCCTAAGGGAATTTAGTTAAAGGGCTGTTTTGTTACTGAACCAAACTTGAGTTGTTCACCCAACCCACAACAAAGTCAATCTACTGACACTGGGTTGTGGTGAAGGAAAGTACAGCATTTATTGTAGACACCAAGCAAAGAGAATATGTAACTCATGCTCAAAAGACCTGAACTCCCTGACAGCTTTCAGTGATTTTTTTTAAAGATGGAGGCTATTTTTTAATATATTTATTGATTTATTGATTTGGTTGCATTGGCTCTTAGTTGCGGTACGTGGGCTTCTTAGTTGCGGCAGGTGGGCTCCTTAGTTGTGGCATGCGAACTCTTAGTTGCAGCATGCATGTGGGATCTAATTCCCTGACCAGGGATCAGACCCAGGCTCCCTGCATTGGGAGCAAGGAGTCTTATTCACTGCGCCATCAGGGAAGTCTCAAGGAAGGGTTTTTAAAGGCGACATTGGGGTTGGGGATGCAGCTCACTGACTTTCTTCTGACTGGTTGGTGTTGAGGTAACAGGGTGGTGTTTTGGGAATCTTAATCATCAACCTCCTGGTTCTAAACAGTCTGGGGTCTATGTGCTTGTGGTCAGCAAGTAGTCACCATCCTCCACCTGGGGGTGGGGGGGTGGGGGAAGTCTTAGCTCCTGCAGAGCAACTCAAAGATATGTATCAGATTGTTATGTATATCCCTTTGAAACCAAGCAGGACCCTGTGGGGCTCCTGGGTATGGAAGCCTTTCTGTTCCCCATTTCTTTTTTGTAGGGAACAGACTCCAGCCTTCATGACCTTCCCTGGGTTCCAAAGGGCATATTTGGACAGCTGCTAGTTGGGGAAGAGAGGGGATGCAGAGACAAGAAATGACCTGAGGCAAGATTAAAGGAACCAGAGAAGCTTATCAAGATTCGGAGACCACCTGAGATGAGATTAAAGGAGTGTAGGCCCTGCACATACTCTAATCCTTATCAGCAACTCCATCCTTGAACCATTGTTATAAAACTCCTTATCAAATCCTTCTGGGTTGATACACACAGTTTTTGAGGGCAGAAGCCTGCTGTGTCCCCCTTTGACTGGTAAAGCAATAAAGCTATTCTTTTCTACTTCACCCAAAACTCTGTCTCCGAGATTCAATTTGGCACTGGTGCACAGAGGCCAAGCTTTCGGCATCACCTTGAAGAGAAATTAGGACTCTGTTTTATCTCTGAATTACTGTTTAAGCTATCACTACTTTTCTTGTTTGGCTGCTTTTCCTTTGTTTCTACATTCCTTCACTTCTCTAATAGTTAACTGCTTGAGTCTGCTCTTTGGAACTCAGGGAAGACCTAGGAAACTAAAGCCTTTATCTAGAAACAAGAAATGGGATCACAGAGGGGATTTTATACCTGGGAGGGCTCTGCAGGGTCCTGCTTGCTTTCATGCTCCCAGAACAGAGATACCACCAGAGATATCTGCAAAGAATATGGGCTTGGTGTGGTGGGGGAAACTCTGCAGGGACTAGAGATCTGAGTCCACTCTGTGTCCCATTGTCTGTGCATGGCTCAGCAAACATTTGTTTACCAAACAGTTGCTTTTCCTTCTCCATGTGAATTGCCTTCCCCCCGCTGCTTTGAAGTCCCAAACCACTACCCCCAACATCCCCTTTTGTCTTTAGCTGAAGATGGTATTTAAGCTGAGGGCTCCAGTCATTTTGGTGAGTTATTCAGTTTCCCTGGGTATCTCCCACATATACATTAAACTTTTGTTTAATTTTCTCCTGTTAATCTGTGTCCTTTCAATGCAATTCTTAGGCCAGCCAGAAGAAACTATAAGTGTAGAAGTGAAATGGAGCAAGACCCTGTGGGGTCCTCCCAGGTACGAATCCTTTCTATGTCCATTTTGTGTTGTTACCAAACCAAACATGGGTCCACTAGCCCATGTGCAGTAATGCCAATCTACCAGCACAGGGTTGTGGTGATGGAAAGCAAAGACACCGATACAAGGAAAACAAGTGGCTCATGTTCTAAAACCCCAAACTCCCCGAAGGGTTCAGCGAAACTTTTTAAAGGTGTGGGGGGCGTGTCACAGGGTATGTGATCAGCTCATGCCCAATCTCTGACTGGCTTATGGTGAGGTAACAGGGTGGTGTCACAGGGGTTAACATCATCAGTCCTTAGGCTCCAGGAGGCCTGGGGCTATGTGCTCCTGGTCATCAAGTAGTTAAGGGAGGATATGGGAAAAGAGTCTGCCTCAGGAAGGCCTCAAAGGGTCCTGCTTTGTTACACTGTTTGCAGGAAATAGCAGATTCAAACAGTTGCTAATAAAGGGAGGGAATGCAGAAACAAAGGAGGAGCAATTAAGAAACCAGTGCAGTGATAAATCAGGGTCCAGGTTCCTCCTCAAGGAATATACATAACAATACCTTTGAGTTCTTCTGTAGGAACTAAGGCCCCCATTCAAGTGGAGGATGGTAACTTCAGGCTGAGCACAAGATTCCTGGAACACTCCCCTGGTACCTCACCACCAATCAATCAGAAGAAAGTATGCACACAGTGGAAGATAAAGAAGACTTTGACCCCCTCCGCAAATGATTCTCCTTTCAAAAACTTTCATGGTCGAGAAGAATCTTCAGTGTTGGTGTTTGGACATGGGTCCACCTTCTACCCAGGTTGCCAGCCTCTTGAATAAAGCAACCTTTCCTTTCCAACCAACACTTGCCTTTCACGTATTGGCTTTTGAGTGGTGAGCAGCCAAACCTGAGTTCAGTAACAGAGGAAAATTTCTTTCCCCCGACATCTCTTACAGAGGGTCGTAGTTAGAAGACGTAGGAGCCCCTCGCTTGGGTTTGGATGGACTGAGAGGAACCAACCTCAGGGTTCAAGTTAGGCCTTTCTCCCATGCCCCATGACATCTGCTTCAGCATGAAGGCGCTTCCATAGGTGCTTTCTGAGGAGCTATGTTTCTGCAGGTACAAGAGTAGACAGACAGCTGCCTTGCTGAGACATCAGCTTATTTGTTCCTATTGCCCTCACAGGGCCAGCAGAAGTCTGCTGCTAAAGCTGGCTTTTTGGCACAAGCACTTCAGTGTTTTAGGTACTTAAAATTCTATCTGTACAAGTTCAGACATGACCTGAGTGCTTGTCAGTTCAAGTTCAGCTCAGCTCTCCCAGGGCTTGGGCTTGTGTTACCTGAAAACTGGGTTCACTTCTTGGTGGGTGTTGAGCCAAAAGACACAAACAAGCCAAAGATTGGGAGAAGGAAGGATTTATTATTTATTATTTATTGTTATTACTGGGGATCTTTCCCAAAGCGGTGTCTCCTCAAACAGCAAAGCTGGTGAAGTTTTAAGCTAAGTGTACATGCATATTCATGAAGGGGCTTGGGTGATCACCCAGTCCAAGCTTAGCTGATTAAAGTCATGAGGGTCAGAAAAGGTCAACATCATCATCCCTTAGGTTCGAGCTGATCTTGTGGTTGAGTGCTTCAGGCTAATATTTACCACTGAAACAGAACTGGGAGTCTTTACAACTGATGTAATGATCTTTGCTATTGGTACTTCTCTTGCCATGATAACAGTCTTCTACATTCTTTTGTTCCCTTCAGATCATTAATTAGACCTGTTGAAGGGCAAGCATTGTGGTGAGGCTTAGATCACAAAATGGCTTAGGCCAAAAATGGCTTCTTTTCTGTCAAGGAAGCCATGCCTTTTTCTCTGGGGACCCCCTACACTATCTGCCTGCATTTGGGAGAATGAAATGTTTTTCTCTCTCTCCCTCATGTACCCACTCTGCTGAGTGAGCAGCTCCATCTGCCTCAGACCATGTATTCTGGGTGTGTTGTTGACAAATTTGGGAAATTTCATTATCCCCACCCAGTACTTACTGAGAATAAACCAGGAGATGCTGGAGGAACCCTCTGGTCTCTGGATGAAGACGGAAGACTTTTGGGAAAAGGTGAGCCAGCCTCGCCAGCACTGGATAAACTTGTTGGTGACACAAACCAGGAATGGAGTCAAAGCTGGTGACTTTCTAGAAACCCAGGACAAAATATCAGCCTTCCTTGCTATGGGCTGATGTCCTAGAATTCAAAGCAACTAAATATTAAATGAAGGAATGTATGGGGGACTGGAGATGTGCCACCCACATCCCCATTCAAAGGAGGATCTGCTCCCTGTGCTGCTGGGAGTGTTGTCAGCAGACAGCCCTCAGCTCTCAGGCCCTTCTGAGTCTGCCTCAGCTGCAAGGAGATGCCATGCCCAAGAGTACACCTTTCCCAGGGTGGGCCATGCCCAGTGATGATCAAGGCAGGGACGTAAAGGCCATCTCAGCCCGCAATGACTCTGACATCAACTACCCAGAGCTGGGCCAAGCTTCGCAGGTTAAGGGCACCATCTCCCACAGGATGCTCTCACTTCAGACACAAACCACAAATTGCAGATCCCCATGTTACCAAACTGAACTTGGGCCCACTCACCCAACCCACAGCAAAGCTAATCTACTGACACCTGGTTGTGGTGAAGGAAAGCACAGCATTTATTGCAGGTGCCAAGCAAGGAGAACAGGCAGTGCATACTCAAAAGACCCAAACTCCCTGATGGCTTTCAGGTGAGGGCTTTTTAAAGGCAACATTTGGGATGAGGGTTGCAGCTCATGGACTTTCTTCTGATTGGTTGGTGATGAGGTAACAGAGTGGTGTTTCGGAAATCTTAATCATCAACATTCTGGTTCCAACCAGTCTGGGATCTACATGCTTGTGGTCAACAGGTAGTCTCCATCCCCAACCTGGGGGATTTGCGGGGGGGGGAGGGCGCCTTAGCTCCTGCAGAACAACTCAAAGATATGTCAGATTGTTATGTATATCCATTGAGGGGGAACTAGGACTCTATTTTATCACTGAACTATTGTCATTACTTATCTTGCTTGACTACTTTTCCTTTGTCTCTGCATTCCCTCACTGCTTGAGTCTGCTCTTTGGAACTTGGGGAAGACCTAGGAGACAAAAGCCTTTTTCTACAAACAAGAAACAGAGGACATGGTGGGGGGTGCTTTTGTATCAGGGAGGGCCCTGAAGGGTCCTGCTCAGTTCCAATCCCCTGTTTTCTTTGACACTCCTCCATCCTGAAGGGAACAGGGACAGGACAAGAAAGGGAATACTGTTTTGAATGGAGAGGTTAATCATAAACACAGCAGGGGAACTTCATTTTAGTGGGACTCAGCTTCACCCAGGGCACTCTCACTTCTGGCTGGCTACAAATTTGGAGGTTCCCACTAACACTGCAGGTCTGATACTTTTCTTAGAACAACTCACAGAACTCAGGAAAGCTCTACACTTATGATTAAAGTTTTATTATAGCACAAAGGATACAAATCAGGACCAGCCACAGAGAAAGACACGTAATGTAAGGTCTGGGAGGGTCCTATAGGTAAAGCTTCTTGTCTTTAGGACATGTTACTTTGCAGCACCTCAACGTGACAGTACACCAAGCCAGCCAGGGAAGCTCCCCCCAGCTTTGATGTCCATGATTTTTATCAGGGCTTCCTTATGAAGGCATCATTGATTAACTCATTGACCATGTGACTTAATCTCTAGTTCCCTTCTGCTCCTCCAAGGTCAGGCTGATTCAAGTGGCTCACACCCCCAAACCTCTAATCACATGATTGGTCTTTCTGGTGTGAGCAACCTCCATCCTTAGCCACCTCATTAGCATAAGCCATCAGGTGTGGTCCAGGGGCTCACCATGAATAACAAAGGCATTCTAATCATTGAAGGAATTCCAAGGGCTTAGAGGTTCAATCCCAGGAACAGGGTACAAAGGCCAGCCAAGTTCTTTATTGTACACAGCCCAATGCCAGACAAGTCTAATGGACCATTTCCCCTCTAGAATCCCTATGGAGGTGATGAGGCCACTGGGACAGTTCTACTTCTTTCCAATCCTTTCACATGGCTCCAAGGGCATTCTCTGACAAGCATCCTAGGCATTAACTCTGTCTCAGAGTCAGCTTCTGGGAGAACCTAAACTGTGGCAGTTAGTTCTGGGAGTGGCCCAAGAGAGTAGGTGATAGGATGAAGTACTGGAATTTGATCACACACCACCCAGCTGGTCCTGAGCCCCTCATCACTGATTGCGGGTGAAGCCAGGATAGGCTCTAGCACAAGGGGACTGTCCAGTTGTTACACCTTTCACCCACCCATGGTGATTCAGTGTTCTAGTGCAAGAGAATATACTGGGGCGATGTATCAGGAGTTTGAAAGTATGGGGGATATAATGACTATAAGGACCATGGGATGGATGGCTGTTGCTAAATTCTATTGAAAACGATAAATTCTAGAAAACAATAAGAAAAGGCCAAGTGTGAAAGTCAGAGGGCATCCTTGGTACCTTATATAGAAGTCTCATCTCCTGAAGTGGGAAGGCAGTAAAAGCTGAGGCTCTGGGCCAGAATTTAATCATCAGAGTCCTGAGCCTGCAAGAAGTTAAACTCCAGCTGGGACAGTGCTGGCCTGCCAAGGTCAGGGCCCTGGCTGGGAAAAAATTGGATCCCAGCACATGGATGGCACAACTGGGTTTATACTCCTTCAAATCTTGAATCTGAAGATTCCAACGTACCCTCTGAGCCTGAAAAAGTGAGTTATCTCTCCCTTAAGAGCCAACACTGCTATTCTAGGGCTTATGGGATGTTTGATACACCAGCACAGGATCAAATGTAACACTGTGTCAGGGGTCCAGGGGACCCACTTTACATCAGAGGAGATGCAGGAGCAGGCCCATGACCATGGGGTCCACTGGTGATGTCACAGGCCCCCCCTCCACCCGCCCAAGTTGCTGGTGTGGTTGAAGATTGGGAGAATGTGTGTAGCTTCAGTGCCAGCCTTTTTAAAATTAATTAATTAATTTATTTATTTTGGCTGTGCCAGGTCTTAGTTGTGGCACGTGGGATCTTCGTTGCGGCACGTGGGATCTTTTGTTGCAGCCTGCAGACTTCTTAGTTAAGGCATGCGGGCTTCTTAGTTGCGGCGTGCATGCGCGATCTAGTTCCCCCAGGGATCGAAACCTGGGATTGAACCCAGGTCGCCTGCATTGGGAGAGTGGAGTCTTACCCACTGGACCACCAGGGAAGTCCCCAGTGCCAGCTTTGAGGCAATACTTTATGAGGATGGGATTTCTTCTTCTGGTGAATCAAGGACCTTGTACAATTCAGTGAGCTTGGTATCCAGGTGACCTACTTGATACTCCCTTGCCCAAGTGTCATAGCAAATGGACAAGGACAGCAACCCAGGCTTGAGAGGAGTTGAGGACCTGTCTCAGATGGGTCATGCTTCCAGGTAACCCACCATGATGTGTAGATGTATTTTCTGAGGATAAGGACAATCTAGAATGGAGAGTGGAGGAGGGGCGTGATGAGTATCAGGGGCAACACTGAGCCCATCTGAAACGTCTGCCAGAGTCTCTTATGTTTGTGTATATATTCACCAGCTGAAACCAGCTCAGTCATGGAATCTCACACATCTGAACATGCTCAGAGAACAATTCTAGTGGAGTCCATTGCTCCTGTGTTGCCTAAAACAACTTGAGAAACCAAAAAGGAGCCTCCCTCCCCTGGCAGCTGTTCACAGGTCCACACCCTGGATCTCTTGCTTCTAGGAGCACTGAGATAACATCCCTATGATGCTTTATAGTCACCACAGGGGCCGGACAAGGTCATCCCCAGTGGCTCTGAGATCTTTAGTGGCTGAAGATGATGGTGACAGTGAAGTCTTGCTGGGAACCACTGGACAAATAATGGGTTCTGGAGGAGATAAGGGGAAGGAGGGACCCTGCTCCAGTAGGGTCATCCAGGGTTTGGGAAGGGAGTGGAACTTGTTCTGGGTTTTCTTTGGGGGAGAGGAAGGCATGGGAAAGGCACTGTGGGCAGGAGGCCACACCCAGGCAGGGACAAGTGGTAAGAAGGGCACTGATCAGTCAGCAGAGGAGAAAGAGCAGGTAGGTGGACCCAAGTGGGGGTGAGGAAGAGAAGAAGGGGGACAGCTGAGGGCCAGGGAATGGGGGTGGACCTGGAGGTCCCGAGCTGTGTGGCCTAAAGGTCCGGGCCTGCAGGGGGCCAGCCGTGCCCTCCGCACATACCTTCCTCGCCTCTGGTGCTGCCTCTACCTGCTGGCCTGGCTTCTCTCCAAACGACCTCACGCCTGTGCCTGCTCTTTGCTCTACTTTCTCTGAGTCCTGTGGGCAGCCCTCTGTGCTGAGGCCTCCTCTTCTGCCCTCCGTTGTGTGCTTAGTCCTGGGGGATCTCAGAAATGCCCTGGAAGAGTCCCATGCCACCCCCATCCCACCCCCCAACCCCCACCTGCAGACATTGCCTTGGTCTTCATGCCCAGTCTGCCAACTGTTACAGACATAGCTCGGCTGAACCTCCAGCATCTGGAAATCAAACTTGCCTCTCTCTCTAAAATGAACACTTCAGACTGTCACTTTATTTTTCTTAGCCTCTCAAGCTAGAAGCCTTTGACTTTTTTCCCCCCAGTGCCTCATCCAGACTGTCACAAAAATCCTGTGGCTTCCTCATGAGGTATTTTTCTCAACATCTTTCATTCCCTTTTGTACCAGACACACTATGCCCCAGGTCACCTGTACCCTATGAAATCTGTCAGAAACTCAGGATATGGATCCCAGGAATCTGTATTTCTAATACCTTTCTAGGTAGTTTGCCTTGCACCAATCAAGACTGAAATCTCTGTTCTAGAAGGAATATAATCAGGGTGGATTAGGTTATGTTCCTGTAACAAATTAATGCTGAAATCCCAGTGGCCTAACGTAATGTTACTCACACAAATTCTCATATGGGCAGGGCAGTCTCCTCCTGTTGTAGCTACGCCGTCTGGAACATGTGGTCCCCAAGATGTTGAGACTGGGGAGGAATTAGCTGAAGGGATGTTTCTAAGGGACAGGCCTGGAGTTGGCTAGAACTGAGCTGCAAGGGAGGCTGGGAAGTGCCTGGGAAGTTCCCAGGAGGGGGAAGAATCTTCATTGCAGCGGTCTCCGGGGCTTGTCTGGGTTTCTTCCTCTCCATGACTGCGGTTGTTCTCAGGTCCCTGTTATACCAGGAGCGACGTTTCACAGGTGTCCTGCAATGCTCTCCACCACTCACACCAACTGTAAAGAGTCTGTGTTCTCAGCACTAAAAGAGCGGGACTCAGCACTCATCTAGAGCAGTCCCAGGGCCCAGCTGCACCCACCTTAGAGTGGCCCCTGTCCTCTTTTCAGCTGTTTGGTTTATTCCAGGATGCTCAGGATTTCCCCCTCAACTTCCCTGGAATTTCCAGTAGAGGGAAAAAGTAGAACTTTCCAGGAGTTGCCTGAATGAAGATCATCTGACACTGACTTTAGCTTTGGAAGATGAACTGAGATAAAACCAAGAAGAGCTTAGGAATGTGGACCAAATGTTGAGGTACAAACAACCATTTCTGAATTGTGGCTCCACCTTGTCTGTCAAAGTAGAACAGTTTCTAAATATTCAGAATATTTAGGAAGGCAGCACGACATGGAGGTTAAGGATGGGTGGATTCTGTAACTAGCTTGCCTGGGTTTGAAATGCGGCCTGCTTCTTTCTAGTGGCTAGCCTTGGGCAAGTTACGCTAACCTGGTTGAGGCTCGGTGTTCTCACCTGTAAAAAGGGACACATATGCATAGCCATCTCCTTAACTGTTATGAGTATTGAACTCAGTGATCACTGTACCTGGCTTACTGTGGAAAAGTAAAAGGACGCTGTAACCAGTGTTGTTATGAAATCCTTGTCTACCCTTAAACTCGAACATCTTGACTTTTATTTTTGATAGATAATCTGTAAATGTCAATTTCAGCAACAAATTTAGGACACTTATCCTAAAAAATGTACTCTGCCTATTCCTATGGAAATCCTATGACAAAGGGATGTGGGTAGGAGAATGAAGCTCTCTGACGACCATGAGACGGACCATTGATCTCCTTTGCTACATATCAACAATCTCTGTTTGTCAAGTGGCAAACGTTTTGTGACATGAAATGTTTGAAAAGTTGTACAAGAGCTTATGTGAGGGGACTCTGTTCCTCAGATTATTCCCATCTGCAGGGTCCTCTGCTTCTGCTGGATTTGGGGGGTGTGGCCTAGGCCTGCCACCTCTGCTTTTGAGAAATGGACGAGAAGTAAGGAAGGGGGTGGGCACTCTAGGGATCTGAGTAATTGTTGCCTTGTCTTGTGCTTTTCCCCTTTCTTTTCTGAGACCCCAGGTGATGGGAACGGCAAGAGAAGGTGAAATTAAGAAAATTAAGGAACGTGGTTGCCAGATCTGAAAGTACATCGCTTGACAGCAGGGTCTCCTGTCCTCGCATGGGCACATGGGGGTTTTCTTTCAGGCTTTGTTCTTTTTTTCTTTTAAACATTATATTTTATTTATTTTAATTTTTTTCTTTAGCTGCGTTGGATCTTTGTTGCTGCGTGTGGGGGCTACTCTTCGTTGTGGTGCGCGGGCTTCTCCTTGCGGTGGCTTGGCTTGTTGCAGAGCATGGGCTGTAGGTGTGCGGGCTTCAATAGTTGTGGAGCGAGAGCTCAGTAGTTGTGGCTCACGGGCTTAGTTGCTCCGCGGCATGTGGGATCTTCCCAGACCAGGTCTTGAACCCGTGTCCCCTGCATTGACAGGCGGATTCTTAACCACTGCGCCACCAGGGAAGTCCCAGGCTTTGTTCTTGATAATGCGGGTGGAGGAGGAGGAAGTGAGGGTGTCATACACGAACCATAAAGAAAACTGGAGTTTGTGTACAACAATGGGGAAGATTTTGGAGTAAGTTCTTGCCATAAAATAAAGAAAATACTGGCTGAATTATTTTCCTTCCCAGGGCTAGGATAGAGCATGGTATGCAGAGGTTGCTTCTGATGGGCCTGTAAAATAATGTGAGCAAACTTTTCGGACCACTAGCTCAACATTTCTCTCTTGAAAACAATTTTTTTGTTGTTGCTGTTAATCAAAGGTTTTCTAAGACTTTATTTGTTAATTAACTTTCCAGCTTCCTAAATCACATTTCTTAATATTTTAAAATTAAAGTTAGCCGAGGACAGCTCTGCTTTCAGTAGTATCGGATTTACCAGCTTAGTTCAACTCTACCTAATTCCAAAGAGCTGCAAGTTTATATTTTCTCCTTTCAATTATGCTTTTGCTCTCCATTCTGATTATTGCAGTTTATGCAAATGAAGCTGGAGAAGAGATTTAATTCAATCAACTGTGGGTCTGCTTACACTAATTTGAATATTAGCTGCCGTCTCTATGTAAATGACTAGAGAGAAGGAAACTTGTTGCTATGCACCAATTGTGATGCCATTCTTCCTGGCTAACCTTGTGTCAGATCTCAAGGTCAAGCTCAAAATCAAATTGGTTATGGGAGGTTGTTTGTGGGTCCTGGAGGAAGACACCACCTCCCAGGTCTGTGCTCAGGGTGATTCTAAAAGATGGCTGATTTTTTTTTTTTTTTTAACATCTTTATTTGAGTATAATTGCTTTACAATGGTGTGTTAGTTGCTGCTGTATAGCAAAGTGAATCAGCTATATGTATACATATATCCCGGTATCCCCTCCCTCTTGCGTCTCCCTCCCACCCTTCCTATCCCACCCCTCTAGGGGGACACAAAGCACTGAGCTGAGCTCCCTGTGCTATGCAGCTGCTTCCCACTAGCTATCTATTTTACATTTGGTAGTGTATATATAAGACGGCTGATTTTTTAGACACTGCCAGGAAGACCTCCATCTTGTCCATTATTTATGATCTATGAGAGAGAAGCAAGGAAGGAGAGATAGAGAGAACGATTGTTTCTCTTTACCGAGAATTCACTCCATTCACTCAAACGAAGCAGCATTCTTCACATACCGGGTCGAGGAAGGCAGCTAAGGTATCCATCCCCCCCCACCCCGCGGAAAAATTGGAGACGAGGATATTTGGAGCCTTAGCAAGCTAGGAGGAGAGTCTTTCTCCAAATCTCACAAAGGATCAGGAACAGAGAAATTAATAGCATAGAGTGAATCTTAGCCAACAGGGGAGCAGAGGACAAACTAAGAAAGAAGGTTCCTCGGGAACCTTGCCCCTGGCTGCCCACAAGCAAAACACTGTGTCTTTGAAGTGCTAATGTTGCTTTTCGTGGGGAGGAAGAAAAGAGAGGGGACAGCAGGGTTATAAACATGCTATTTGTTTATCTTGAAGGTGCTCAACCAGTTTCCAGGTACAGGTGTTGTTTTGCTTTAGAAAGCTAGAGATGCGTTCTTCATAGGAAAGCTGACCAAATCCTAGAGCTGATTTTTCTTCCTCTTTTTTTTTTCCCCGCATACTAAACTGGGTCAGGGAGAGAGTTTCATATTTTTGTTGTTGTTGTTACACTGCCAGCTCAGAAGCAAGATGATTGGCTGAGACTTAGAGCCTAACAATTAATGTTAAATACAGGCAGCTGGCTGGGTTTTGATTAAAAGCCACAATCAAGAAATCTGGCAATCTGGAACTTCGTGATAGCTGAAGCCTGGGTTTTTTTTTTTCTGTTTTTGTTTTTAACCCCATATATACAATTGCTAATCTTTCGGGGTCTTTTCCTTTACTGTCACTACAGTTTTTCATGTTTAAAAAATTGGCAGAAATTGTCTGAAGACATGCAAGATTCCTTGATTCTGAAACAGCTGAGGGCTTCTGTGTTGCTGCCCATGTGATTTGGAGTTTCTGCTCTATTTGATGAAAACGAACACCGAAGGCAGTAATCAGTTTGTTAGCACAATGTTTAATTATTCTTTTTTTTTTCCTATTCAATTAACTGCTCATAAATGGGGAAACAAAAACTACTCAAATCAACCCCTTTTATTGGTAGGGCTATTCTGGAGGCTGTATTTTTTTTGCTTCTGGCGCCACCTTATGGACGACAGCTATATTTCAAATATGGTAGTCAAGAAAAGATTCATTTAGAAAGTGTTAGTATACTGTCCGTGTAACTTCTTGGTTACACGGACAGTATACTACAAGTGTGATGATCACCAAGTATAATGATCACTTAGTTTCTATTAGGGAAAGATTTCAGAAAATACCCTATAACAGGAAAAACTAATTATGGTGAGTATGGAAATGTGTGCATCACTATGAAATATATGAAGAAAATCCAAATTGTGTAGTTCATATAAATCATCTGCATTTCCTTACAAGTCCTCAAGTCCTCTATGGGGGGGGCGCACAGGGAGTGTCCACATTTTCCAACTATCTCAAGACTGCAGATTTCTTCTCTCTGCTGAGCTTGTGGTGGTGAAGAAGGAGAACTTGGGCCCTGGGTCAGCGACCCCATACCTGGTTGCAGATGGGCTGAACCATTTTCTGGGCCTCTGCATGGAGTCTGCCTTGAGCAGCTGGTCCCTTCTGGCTTTCTGGGTATCATGTTGGGGATGGGTCATGAGTCAGTGTGCTCCACACACCCCACGGTCCCTTAATTGTGACCTTGGCTGGCACAGGCCCTCTCATAACTTCTGGTCTCTCTGCTGGGGAAGGGACAAAGTTCTGGATCTTCTGCAGACCATGTGCGGGCTCTGGGGTGTCAGTGACATGTTCTCAGGCCATCTGTGTAGACGTCTTATCCACCATTGTTAGTCTTGCATGTTGGATGTGGTACTACACCAATGACCACTCCCTAAAGACATGCTTGGGAAGTTGCCTGGTTTCCCACATCTACCCCAAGGTGGGAGTGAAGAATACATATGACTTGGAGCAAATCTGCAGAATCAATTTTGGCAAGCTTGACTTAGACACTCACAGAATTGTCAAAACTATCATATTTGCAGGGACTGAAAAGTACAAGTTTTGTAGTCAAAGCTGAAAATTAACTCTTTTTCGTGTGTGCATTTTGGATGTAATTATTTTGATTCCTCTTAGAGGCAAATGGGTGTGTCTGGCAGAATGGGAGAGCAGCATAAACTTGGAAATGCAAATTGAAAAACACATCAATGTCTTTCAGTAAAATGTTGCTTCTTTTCACTGTTATTATTATTAGTTCTAAAAATGCAAACATCTCATAGTTTGAATAAAAACTTGGAAAGCAAATTGCGTCTATATTACTTCCACTTAATGTTTCTTTCCTGACTTGACAAAAGTCAGATTGGTTGATATTTGGTTGTACATTGACAGTCTCCTTAGGAAGAGGTAGAAGCAACAAGGTCGGAGAAGCTGGTGCATTTTAATAGGTACCCAATTTCCTATCCCAAAAAGATGAGTTCTGGCATAGACAGTTTTCTTGCCAATCCAGTCCCTACACCAAAGCAGTATTAGCCCTTTAAACAAAATCACCTTTATTACTTTTTCCTTTTAAAAACCTTCAAGGTTCCCCAGGGGATATAAATTGAAGTTCAAACTTTCAAGCTCCCTCTTTACCTCTTCAGATGTACCTCCCACTACTCTCTTGTAGATTGCTTGCATGCAGAGAAACTGTTTCCTGTCTATGTCAGTCTGACAAGCTTTTTCCCTTCCCATTACCCCACCATGAACATCTATTTTTTTAATGCTATTTATATTTAATTTATTCTTCCAGGCCAATTCAAATCTCTTCTCATCTGTGAAGCTTTCCCAAATCAATCAACCTCTCCCTTCTTTTCATTTCTTAGGTCAGTGTTTCATAACCTGAAGTGAGCATCAGAATTACCTGGCTTGCATTTTCTACGCATGTTCTAGCCTCAGACTCAGAGATTTTAATTCACTTGTTCTGGGATTGGGTCTACGTGGTTCTGAGAATGTCCCTGTTTTTTTAAAAATTAATTAATTAATTAATTAATTTTTGGCTGCGTTGGGTCTTCGTTTCTGTGTGAGGGCTTTCTCTAGTTGCGGCGAGCGGG
>NW_006773367.1:929411-935353 GCF_000442215.2 Lipotes vexillifer | reverse complement strand
GGGCTCGAACCCGTGTCCCCTGCATTGGCAGGCGGATTCTCAACCACTGCGCCACCAGGGAAGCCAGAGAATGTCCCTGTGTAAGAATCAGGCTGAAGAACGGAACTGGGTCATTTGTAGAAACGTGGACAGACCTAGAGACTCACACAGAGTGAATTAAGTCAGAAAGAGAAAAACAAATATCGTATATTAACCCATATATGTGGAATCTAGAAAAATGGTACAGATGAACCGCTTTGCAAGGCAGAAATAGAGACACAGATGTAGAGAACAAACGTATGGACACCAAGGGGGGAAAGCAGGGGTGGGGGGATGGTGGTGGGATGAACTGGGAGACTGCGATTGACATATATACACTAATATGTATAAAATGGATAACTAATAAGAACCTGCTGTATAAAAAAATAAATTAATTAAATTAAATTAAACAAAAAAACATCAACCTGAAGTTTAAGGTCTATCCTCTTCTAGTCCATTCCATTCAGCACTTAACCACTATTGCTTTGTCCTGTGTAACGCGGTGCCTGGGCAGGGTCTGAGATCAACTGTCAGAACGTCAGGGCTGAGGGTCCACACATTCCCCTGGAGTCCTTTGCGTGTCCCGACATAGCAGACTCCTGCTTGTTCATGGAATGCTCTAGAAACTTCGGGATGTTAAGAGTTACTATTGTTCCCACTTTCCTTGATTTACATTACAGGCAAGGACAGGGGCTTTTCCTACCATTGGCGTTCAGACATAGAGAGGCCCTGCTGGTCTATAGGATAAAACACCAAATTCCTGAAAGAAAAAATCACCACAAGGGACGAAGAAGTACTAATTCATTAAACCCACATTTATTGAACACCTATTATGTGCCAGACAGTGCGTTGGAGGTACATGATAACAGAACAGACAAGCTATCTCCCTCATTTCAGTGGGGACATGAGAGTGGACAGACAGTAAAGACGCGGAGGAGTGAGTACACAGTTCAGAGAGGGACCGGAGTTCTGAAGAAGGGAATGTGCACCAGGTGAAGCAGCAGGGGAAAGAAGAGTGGGTCTTGTTCTGTGTGGGCTGCACCTCTCTCTGAAAGCTGGGGCAGCCCCTGATGTCACCCTTTCCTGGGCTTGCAGCCTCACTCCGGGAGTGCTGGGACTCTCAGTGAAGGACAGGCTTAGGCCATGGAGGAAAAGACAATGTTACTAAGCACCAAATAATGGACCTGCATATCCCTTCTCCCAGTGCTGGACAGAAGGTTAATAGAGGTCAGCTGTTAGGAGGATACAGGCATGGATGTGGACACCGGCCACGCAGGTTTGGGTCTGGAGGTGACCATAAGCAGTGTGGGCCAAGGCCCAGGGCTAGGAAAGTGACAGCAGGCACCAGGGCAGAGGGCTGGTGGGCAGGCAGGACTCGAGTAGAGGAACTGCAGAGCTCCCACTAACCCTAAAAAATACTCTTTCTGCTCCCACCCACTCAGAATCCTAGCAGGAAAGATACCCTACAAGGGTCTCTGGACACTCAGGTCCCTTACATAGTCAGTCCTAAGGACTCACGTAGATGCTCCTGGAAATGCTCAGCAGTCACAGTTAACTGGCCAGTGGGTGATCAGAGTGGGAGATGGGTGTGTGAGAGTGAATGGGTGGCTAAGCTGTGCCCACCCACCTCTGAAGTCTGACCTGCTGTTTTTTTTTTGCGGTACGCGGGCCTCTCGCTGCTGTGGCCTCTCCCGTTGCGGAGCACAGGCTCCGGACGCGCAGGCTCAGCGGCCATGGCTCACGGGCCCAGCCGCTCCGCGGCATGTGGAATCCTCCCGGACCGGGGCACGAACCCGCGTCCCCTGCATCGGCAGGCGGACTCTCAACCACTGCGCCACCAGGGAAGCCCTGACCTGCTTTTTTATCTCTCTTTTGTGAGAACTTTGAGGTCAAGGATTCCTTTATACTTGGCACTAATCAGGGCTTCTCAGAGTAAGAATTAGGAGCTCAGCAAATACTTATCGGTTTCCATTTGACTATTTTGACTTTGGGCTTTGTTTTTTATTTTTCTCTCACTGAGGAAGCATTAAAATAACGACTGGCCGATGTCAATCAGATTGACATGGGTAAATCAGTGGTTGATTACATTTAGACTTTTTTTCTTCCTGATCCTCCTGCAAGTATGATTCACAATTACATCCAAGGAAGAATTAAACAATTATGTGATGCAAATGAGATTTAACTCATAATGCTCTTGGGGATCAAATGCACACAACTGCTTAATTGCTGGAGACTTGCCCGAAGTTGGTGTTTCAGTTATTTAATGCTGACTAACAAACCACCTTAAAATTTAGTGGCTTAAAAACTATTTTATTATCTTTCCCAATTCTGTAGGTTGACTGGGCTCACTTGGAAGAAGCTTCTCTTCCACAAGATTATGGTTGGGGCTGCAGTCATTTGGGAGCTTGATTGAGTTGAAAAGTCCCAAATGGCTCATTCACAGAGCTGGCCGTTGGTGTTGGCTGTTGACTGGAAACTCAGCTAGGACTGTTGACTGAATGTCTCAGTTCTTATTCATGTGGCCCTCTCCATATGCAACTTGGGCTTCCTCACAGCATGGCAGCTTGGTTCTTGGGAGAGGCATGCAAGAGAAAGGAAGCCGAAGTTGCCAGTCCTCTTAAGACTGGACTCACGCTCACCACGTTCTATTGGTCAAAGTAGTCATGGGCCAGCCCACATTTAAGAGGAGGGGAAATAACCTCTACACTCATTATAAGAATGGCACCCATGTACAAGAAGTTTCCATCTTTGGAAACTATCTACCATATTGGCCCTCTGGTCACCACAATTCACATCTCTCTCCAATATGCAAGATATACTCACTTCTCCCTCCTAACCAGTTAGCATTATGCTATTAGCTCAAAGTCCAGGATCTCATTATCTAAACCAGGTTCAGTTATGAATGGGTGTCCATGGGTGCAACTTCTCTGGTGTGGTTCCTTGGTGTAGAGTCCTGTAAATTGAAAAGACATTATCTTTTCTATACACACCCAACATACAATGTGAGAAAGGGACAATATAACTATAGTAAATACAACAACAGGTGTATAGCTTTCACTAGTCCATAGTAAATCTGAAATCCAGTCATGCATATGTTAACAGGTTTTTTTTTTCCTTTTCAAATTAAAAAAACAGTCTCTAGTTCTCCTGGGGAGTGGTTCTCTATGGCTCAACTCTTCAAATCATCCTTTCCTTTCCATAAGAAATTACCTATGCTTGCAGCTGAATAGTTGTCTCAGCCTACTTCCTTAGCATAAGAAGTTAGGGGTCCAGAGACCTCTTTTTACTTTGAACTGTCTCTATCTCTTTTAGTCCAAATTAGTATAATTCCTTAAAAATCTTTATAGATTTCCTGTGTATCAAATTAGAAATCCACTCCATTAGACAAAGTCTGTAGCCAGAAGTCTCTTTGAGACAGGCACCTCTAAATCTTGGAATGAGAGTCAGAATGCTGTGGAAAAACTCCCTTAAGATTCTTGGAAGTCTTGTTGTCTAGCTGAGAAACTCTTGAGGCACTGTTTTAAATCCTCCTGAGGTCTTAGAAGGGTCTTACAACTGCATTCTTGCTTTGAACTTTACTCTGAGAACACATTTTACATGGAAACATGGACTTAACCTTTGCCTTGATGTCATTCCTTCTGAGAACATTTTGTTGAGTCCTGGGTCTCTATGTGTTTTGTAAGTTCTGCTCTCAAACTGGACAGTCTTTTCTGAGGGGGTTTCATCTCTCCCTTTTCTCATATTTTCTCAGAGGCAGCTACAGGAAACTAGTTGTCACTCTTAACATTCTTCCCAGAAATCTCTTTGTCTAGGTGCATATAATTATTAGTTACCCTTTCTATTCTCAGCATCACTGCAGAAAATGTTGCCCAAATTTGCCCAAAGTGTTGCCCAAAATGTTGCCCAAACTTTCTTCCTATCTGTGACATGGATCGCCTTTTCTTTAGCCTCCAGTGACAATTTCCTCACTCACTCTCCTTCCAGGCTCCGTTAGTGGTTTCTTTGAGGTCCTTTTGGCTTCTGTCTGCCACCCAGCTCCAAAGCCAAGGTTGCATAGTTTAGGTTTCTGTTACAGCAATACACACTTCTGGATATTAAGTTCTGTTTCAATTATCTAATGCCGCAGAATAAACCCTAAACAAAATAAACCTCAAAACTTAGTGGCTTAAAACAACATCCATTTAATTACGTCTCAAAATTCTGTAGGTTGAATGGACTCAACTGGGCAGTACGGCTCCCATGACATCAGCTGGGGCTATGGTCATCCGAGGGCTCTCCTGGGATGCAAATCCAAGGTGGCTAACTCACATGTCTGGCAATTGGTGCTGGCTGTTGATGGGAGCTTGGCTAAGCCTACTGACTGAAGACTTCCGTTCTCTTTCATATGGGTCTCACCATGTAGCTGTTTAGGCTTCTTCAAAATTTGGTGCCTGGGTTTCAAGAATGAGTGTTCCAAAAGGAAGGAGATAGAAACTGCTAGCTTAAGGTCTGGGTTTGAAATTCACTTCTGACATATTTTATCAGTCAGAGCAAGGGGACAACCCAGATTCAAAGGGAGAGAAAAAACCTACACCTCTTGAATGGCATGCTGGTCATCTTTGGAGACTACTACTGCTGGGGAGTAATGATTGCCTCTTGTAATAAGAAATTACATTGAATCGGGTGCTACTTTTCTTTTGTGGAGGAGATAGACCTCACATTTCTAGAACCTCCCAATAATTTTTCCCTCTGATTCATCTTGCAAAATGAAGGCATATTGATACTTATTGTTCAAACAATTGATATTTTGCTTTTACTGAGAATCTGGCGTAAGACAAATGCATTTGATGTTTCTTTCTGTTGGGCAGTAATTCTTGGTAAAAAGTTGGAAAAACAGGGATTGAGGCTTGAAGCAAAGTTTTAATAACATCAATGTGTAATATAGTCACCACAGTACTCCTTTTTTGTAAATATGATTTTTGTAAACTTGCAAATTCTCTGACTGATCGTGACCTGGGTAATAGAGCATCCATGAGGAATGGAGCCCTCCCTAAAGAGAAAAGAGGGAAAAATTTCCCCCGCTTAATTTGTTTTAGTGTATATCTTAAAAAAAAAAAAAAACAACCAACAGTTCAGAATGACATGAAATAGAAAATATCTCTCTGCTCAGTCGTCATCGCCTTCAAAAACTCAGCACCACTCTTCAGAGACAACAGTGACTGCTGACAGATCTGGTGGTTGCTATTATAAATAGATTTAATGTGTTTATACCTCTCTTTCTTTTCTTCTTTTTTTTTTTTTTTAAATAAATTTATTTATTTATTTGGCTACGTTGGTCTTCGTTGCTGTGCACAGGCTTTCTCTACTTGCAATGACCCGGGGCTACTCTTTGTTGCGGTGCACGGGCTTCTCATTGTGGTGGCTTCTGTTGTTGCAGAGCACGGGCTCTAGGTGTGAGTGCTTCAGTAGTTGTGGCATGCGGGCTCAGTAGTTGTGGCTCACTGGTTCTAGAGCAGAGGCTCAGCAGTTGTGGCACATGGACTTAGTTGCTTCGTGGCATGTGGGATCTTCCTGGACCAGGGCTCAAACCCACGTCCCTGTCATTGGCAGGCAGATTCTTAACCACGGTGCCACCAGGGAAGTCCCTATACCTTTCTTTCTTGATTGGTAAATTTAAGCAGTATTTATTGTGTCCTCATTAGAAAGCAGTTTTACCAAAATTTTAATGTGTGTCGAAAACAAGTTGAGTGTGTTTCCTAAGACACCCCCAGAGTTTCTGAGTTGGCAGGTCTGGGATGGGGCCTGAGAATTTGCATTTCTAGCAAGTTCCCAGGTGGTGCTGATGATTTTGTTGGGGACCATATTCTGAGAACTACTGTCATGAAAATAAACATTTTTTTTTTTTTTTTGCAGTAAGTGGGCCTCTCACTGTTGTGGCCTCTCCC
>NW_006773367.1:891762-929217 GCF_000442215.2 Lipotes vexillifer | reverse complement strand
GTGGGATCTTCCCGGACCGGGGCACGAACCCGTGTCCCCTGCATCGGCAGGCGGACTCCCAACCACTGCACCACCAGGGAAGCCCAACATTTTTGTTTTTGACTTAACACTACATCCTTTTCTCCTCTCATTTATCTACTGATTTTTCTGAACTATATATGTTTTAATTCTGGGATTTATGCTTGTGTCATATGAAAATATACTTATGTGTTTATTACTTGATTGGTCATCTTTAGGCAGTATCCAGTGACAGCCAGCAGCTATAAAAGGTGAGGAAATAGAATTATTTTTGCTTTATAATTTTGTTACTATTATAAGTGGTGCCTTTGGGGAAAATTGTGTTTTTAATCATTTGGTGCTGTTATAGAGAAATGTAATTTATTTCTACAACTTGTTCTTATATCCACTCACCTTGCTAATCCTTTAGTAATTCTAATTCTTTACTGGTAAGATTTTGCGCGTTGATACCTGCAGCTCTAATTTGTTCATTGTTAACGTATAACGTTTCATTTTCTGATTATACTACACGTTCATAATTCATTCTCATATCGATGGGCATTTAGTGGTTCAGAGAGTCTCCTCCTCCTCCTTCTTTGCTATTATGCAACGATACAATTTTAGCACCTGTGTCCTTGTGGACATGTGTGATTTTTCTTTTCCAAGACATACCAGGGAGTGGAACCACTGGGTTGTGGAAACTCAGATACCACTTGTGCACAATTCATAGCCTGTTGGCCTGACCTGTTTTTCCAGTTATTGCCATGGCAACCAGCTCTGAGTGAGCTCCCAGTGACTTTGCACAGGCGTTCCCTCTTGTTTGTGCTGCCTGTCTCTTGTCTTCAGCCCAGGACAGGGCAGGGGACACAGAAGACCCTTGCCCAGTGTACAACTGTGCACAGTTGTGATGTGTGGGGAGTTAACACCCCATGGGGCAGACCTTTGGCACTGAGACATAGGAGCCAGTGCATAAACCTCACCCTTCCTCCCCTGGACTAACTGCCCTGCAGTGTGGTTTGTTTGCCCTCTTGAAGGGGGATCTCATTAGACTCAGCTCCCTTCCGTGCCTCACTTTGGTCCCTTGCGGGGTGGTGCAGCAGAGTTCACGGGCTCGTCTCCATGCCTCCTGAAGCTGCTCTGAAGTCCTCCTGTGTAAGAGGGGTGGGAGGGATGCGGATGGGTCATGAAGAAGAGACTACTCACATTCAACTGAGGTTTGGGGGCTTAAGTGACTCACATGGTGAATGCTGTGCGTGGGAACAGGTGGAAAGTTGGGTTTCAGCTTTGGGTTCAAACTAGACAAAATTGGTGCTAGCAGAAATGACAGTTTAGAGGTTGGTTTGGAACAATGAAAATCAGCTAAGTGTTTAGTTGTACATTTAGAGTCAGGACATAGAAAAAGATGTGACCTGGATGCCCATTACCAGCTTGGATTAGTAGACAGTGTCAGGGCAGAAGTCTCAGGTCCTGATTCTGTGTACTTAAGTACACAGTTGACCTAATTTGTAGATTATATTGCATCACAGTCCATGATATGATCATTCATGGTACAAATATTTATTGAGAACCTACTATATGCCAAATATTTCTAAGTGCTATAAAAATATTAACTAATTTAATCCTCATAACAACACTCTAAATTAAGAATTATTATTATTATTATTATTATTATTATTATTATTGGCCACGCCACAGGGTTTGCAGGATCTTAGTTCCCCGACCAGGGATTGAACCCAGGCCCCCTGCAATGGAAGCACCGAGTCCTAACCACTGGACTACCAGGGAATTCCCGGAAGTAAGAAACATTATTATCCCATTTTATAGAAGAGGAGATTTAGATACAGGGAGGTTCATTATGTACCTCAAGTCCCACAGTGGTTGAACCCAGGAAGTCTACACCTAGGCCCAGGCTCTTAACCACTTTGCTACACTGATTACTGATTCTCTTGTTAGTTGCTTCTTGCACCCATCCTTCCTTCCTTTCTTCTTTCCTTCCTTCCTTCCTCCCTTCTTTCCTTCCTTCCTTCCGTCCTCCTTTCCTTCCTTTCTTCCTTCCATCTGTCTTTCCTTCCCTTTTCTTTTCATGTCAGATTTGTTGAGGTATAATTAACATACGGTTGGACTATATTATTATATAATTAATATATGGCTATATTATCTTATATAATTAGTATAAGGTTAGAATATAATTAGTATATGGTTAATTATACCATAATCAAGATATAGACATTTTCACCACCCCAAGAAGTTCACTGTGTCTTTTCCTTCACCCCCAGCCTCTGGCAACCACTGATCTCTTCTACCTCCCTATAGTTTTGCTTTTTGGAGAATGTCACAAGAGCAGAGCCATGGAGTGTGTAGCCTTTTGAGCAGTCTTCTTTCACTGAGAATGATGCACGTGAGCTTCATCCACATCGTTGCATGTATTAGTGGCTTGTTTCTGTTTAGGACTGAGGAGCATTCTACGGTGTGGATGTTTGTTTATCCATTCAGTAGCTGATGGATGTTTGGATTATTTCCAGTTTTTGGTGATTACGAATAATGCTGCTGTAAATATTTGCCTACCGGTATTTGTAATGGGAATATATTTTCAATTTCCTGGGTAAATACCTAGGAATGGAATTGCTGCATCATATGATAAGTGACTATTTAACTTTATAAAAAGAGCCAAACTGCCTTTTTCGAAAATGCTGTACCATTTTGCATTTTCACCAGCAATGTATGATTTTGCCAGTTGCTCTACATCCTTTTCAGCACTTGATATAGTAAGCCTTAAAAAATTTTTCTTTAGCCGGTTTAATAGATGTTTAGTGGTATCTCACTGTGGTTTTGATGTGCATTTCTCTCATAACTAATGATGTTGAGTATGTTTACATGGGCTTATTTGCTATCTGCATGTCTTCTTTGGAATGCTTTTTGGAAATAAGATTTCATTTTCATTAACCACATGCTTATTAATGAATATCATTAAGTCCAACTCTACAAATGGATGTTCACATACGGTTCAGAATTTTAATTTCTAGTCGTTATGGAGGATGCAGAATAGTGTAGGACGGGAGCAGGGTTCAAACTACAGCTCAGTAACTTACTAGCCATGTGCCCTTGGGCAAATTATTGTGTAACCCTGTGACTGTTTTCTCATCTGTAAAAGGAGGATAATAAGAGCACCTACTGTAAAGAGGTATCGTGAGGAAAATGTGAGATGATTTATGTGATGTACGTAACACAATGCCTGTGTAAGTGCTGTATAAGTGGTGCTATCATCATCTTCATCGTCTTCATCTCCATCATCATTGCCATCATCACCATAATCATCACCTGGTCCATGACTGAGTCCCTGAAAGTATATATCAACTAACATACATTCAGAAAATTCACTCATTTTTATTTAATTCCAGAACTGTAAAGAGATCAAGTTCAATCCCCAAATATCAAAAAAGAAGGAAAGAAAATCTGGAGAATGTATCTTCATTACATAGTTCACATGGCCAGCAATTTGAAGACCCTGCAGATACTTTATAAAATACCACTTTAAATATGGAAAATCCCAATAATTTCCAGACCTGCTTTGGCATCAGGAAAAGTATAATATCTGGTTCTTCCATTTCTCCTCCAGACTCTCTAGCAGTCCATATACTAATGTTTAAAACATGCTTAGACTTAAACAAACGTGTAAACCACTTTGCCACTTGCACACACCTTTAATTTTAATCAGGTGGAAATATGTTTTTGCTTTTTGTTGGTACAGCTCAATACTGACTCTCTTTCCTGATGGGACATCATGGTATTATGAGATTGTAATGGGGTTTGGATTTGTGGAATGAATCTTGGGGAAACAAATTTAAACACAATTTAATGCTACAAAATGACTTTAGCTATTGATGTCAGAGACCAGCCCAAGAAGAACTCCTGTTCTTTTCGGGGGAGGATATGTAATTGCTCAATGAGTCCACTGAGGGGAGCCATTTCCATAGCAAAGATATTACAGACGTGGACTGGAGCTTGTGTTCAGGGTACGACATCAGCTTTAGGGTTTAAAATGCACAAGGTCTTCATATTCCTAAAAGCACTGTAATTTTACAATAATCAGACAGAACCAAAAGGCAATACAAACACTTAGCTGCAATGATTTAAAATAAAAACCTATTGAATTTAGATGGTGATACATGGGAAAGTCAAGAACATCTTTTTTCTCTTTGCATTCCCTTTGGAAATATCCAGCACCAAATGAAAGTTAGTTGTAGGTAGCAATAGCAATAGATAACGTTTACTGAGGGCTTGCTCTGTGCTAAGCCTCTCATAAGTATTGACTTATTTAATCCTCACAATGATCCTATAATTTTGGGAGTAGTTATTAACATCCCCATTTCATAGTTGGGAAACAGAAGCACAGAGAGGTAAGTGAACTGTCCAAGGTCACAGAGCTATTAAGAAGCAGGCCGTCCGGCTCTAGAAACCACAGCCTTACACGTCACTATGCTTCCTTTTAGTGGGAGAGTTCATAAGGCTTAGCTGAAAAAATGATGAGTGAATGAAGGGGAAAGTGGGAGAATGAGACGGTGAAATAAGGTGGTTTAGGCAATTGTTCCAGTGATCAGAACTAATATTTTCATGGAGACCCAGATAGAAAAGTCAAAACTGGTCTCCTAACAGTTGCATGAAGACAGCACAAACATCAAGAGAAAATAGATGAAGATGAATTTGTTTCAAATATATTTTAATACTGGGAACTTTGCCAAAAGTCCTTAAGGGTAATGACATTGGGGATATGAGCAGAAGATTTTGACCCAGATGAACTGAACAGAGACATTGATGCAGTTTCAGTGAAAAACATGCTGTGTTAGACAAAATTGAACTTTGCTATGGTTTCATTTCTCCATATTTTATTAACATTTCCGAACTTCCCTCATCTTCCTGGGCTGGCTTTAAAATTTTTTTCTCCGTTTTTTTATTCCCATTTTTTTGCAGCTGTTTTCAAATACTCTGGCTTTGCCATGTTTTCTTGGCTTTGATGATATGTGAACCCCAGTTTACCTGGTGATAAAAGAAGTCTCACAGAGAAATCCAGAAAGTTAAACAGCTAAGCCAGTTTTCCTTGACTTAAAATGATTTCAGCCATATTATATGCAACACATAAAATGCCAAAGATGAAAAAAGTAAATGAATCATTTATAACCCCAAAGAGAGGAACAAAAATTTCTGAGCGATTCTTCTGAGAAAAAATATCTAACATGGAGCCTGAGAGATTTGCTTTGTGGTCCTTGGAGGAGCTCGTGACCCATCTCTGTGTTCACTTGCAAATTATTTTCTTGGCTAAAAAACAGCATATGTTAATTTAGAAAAATTGACTTATGGAGACTATCTGCTTTGCCAAGGGAAGTGAGAGAACCCAATTTTATTATGTTTGTGAGTCATCTCTTTTCCTTGGTTCTGTAAAAAGATTGTTATGAAACTCATCAAATATTACTTAGAAATAAAACTAATGTTTGGGATTCATTTATAAAACAGGAATTAATTCACATAATTAAATGTCATTTTAACTTCAAGGTGCTATAAAAAAGACATTTGCCGTTGAAGATCTGCCTGTTTCCAGACATCAGTTGTTTGTATAGAAGCCTTTCTGGACGCTCTCCCATGCTTCCTTTCAGTTCAGGGTAAGAAAGATGGTCAGTCTTGGAGTTCTGGTCAACTGCTTGGCCTTCTGGCTGAATAGTGCAAAGAAAGTGACTTGTCTTTTATCCCAGTTTGATTTAACCTCATGAAGGGCTTGAGTAGCCAGATAGCGGTTCCCGGCCAAGGGGAGCCTAGGAGGGCTCAGCCAGGTCCTAGAGAAGGCGGGGGGTGGGTGGAGGGGGGTTGAACCGAGACTCATAACTAGAGAACCCACATCTCTCTGTAAGATCCAAAGGAAGTCGGGGTCTGGGGCTGTGAGAGAAGCCACCCAGAGCAGGGTCTGTGCAGCCACAAGCACACAGTGGGGATTGGAGAACATAGGTGAGAGCAAAGAATGTCTTCAAAACTGCCTCTGGTGCGCCCCCGGGCCACTGCTGGTAGAGTGGTGTACTTGACACACGTCCCGTGGCAAGGTCAGAGCATTTAAAGTACAGTACGTCCCCTATATATGAACCTTCAAGTTGCAAACCTTCCAAGATGCGAACGTGCATCTTGTTCCTTGTTGGAACTGTGCCATCAACTCACGCCTGTGTCAGGCGTGAGTGAAACTGCAGCTTGCCCTCCATCTCCTTTTGCTGACAATCCTTCAGCTCTACCATTTTCCACCTCCTCTCCCTCCTCCAGTCAGCAACTTTTCTTGCCTGTTCACTCGATGCCAGCCCCTGTATGCCGGCTGCTATACTGTAATACTGTACTTTTCAAGGTACTGTACTGTAAGATTAAAAATGTTTTCTTTATTTTTTGTGTTTGTTTTTTATGTGTTATTTGTGTGAAAAGTATTATAAATCTATTACAGTACACTACTATGTAGCCGATTGTGTTAGTTGGGAACCTAGTCTAATTTTGTTGGACTTACGAATGCGCTCTTGGGATGGAACATGTTCGTATGTAGGGGTATTGTACGTGGTAGGCCTGAAACCACAAAAGCAAGAAAAACAGTAAAAGGACACATCTGACTATGTTAAAAAAAAATGTCTATCTGGTAAATGGCATTTTAAGTTGACAAAGTTGACACTGTCTCTTAAGAGCTTAACCCTCGGTCTACGGATGAGGAGAAAGGAGCTAGGCAGGGAAGTGGTTTGGGTTGTGAAGCCTCACCCATGTTTGCCCTCTCACTGGGGACTCTCTCTTGTGGCCCTACAGATTTTCCTTCATCTTCCTTACCTATCCTCCCACCCCACCATATTGATGGAGGGCTGGGGGTGACTTAGAATCAGGGCATCCCAAGGCCCGTGACTGGTAGGTAAGCTGAGAGGAAGGGAGGGGAGAACCCATATACGAAGGTAGGAACTTCGCTTCTTTTATACTGTTACACCTGGGTGCATGATGGCTTCTACAGGCTTCTGTGGGTGAGTCTGAGAATCTATCACCTATTATATATATTTTATATAATTTCCATACAAATTTTTTGGTAGAAAATACCCCCAAATATGTTTCCTTTGGGAACCAAATACCTGGATGTACTGGGGACAGCCTGATACTGATCCATATTCCTTCTCTTAGCATTTTTCGCATCTTGATGGAGCTTCCTTTTCCAAGATAAAGGATTAAGATGAATATCTTAGAAACTGTATCTTCTTAGATTGCCTGCTTATCACACTGTGCACTTGAGGATGATGCATGTCATGCATGACAAGATACAACTGTTTATATGAGCATAGAAAACACTGCGTTTTGTTCTAAGTACTTTACATACTTTTACTCATTTAGTCCTAACAACAGCCCCTGGGATGGATGATACCCGTTTATAGATGAGGACACTGAGATAACAAGTAAGTTCCAGGCTGGCTCTGAGTTCAGCTGTCTTAACCATTCTACTAGTCAGTTTCTGAAAATGGAAAAGCAATTCATTCTCTTTTCCCTTTGTTTTTGCATTAGAAGGATGGAACGCCATATCTTTGGTGCCCTAGAGCTCCTGGAAAATTTGGATATTAAATTTTCTAGACTCTCAAGGGAAACAGAACTAGTTTTGTTTTGGGGGAAGTTTCTGGGTCTAATGGGCTATCTACTCTAGTGTGAAACAGCAAGCTGAAAAGTGGGCTTGAGATGCAAATGTCTTTGGAGGTACCATGCGATCTCCAGGGGAAAGAAGAAGGGAAATTACAGAGGGAAATTATGGCCCAGGAAAATGGGGCTGATCCAAGAGAAGCTGGCCAAAGAATAAAAGGAGTCTCTCCCTGGGAAGACTTGGATGGGTACATGGATTTAGAACAAGACTGTCATGAATGATGGAGCATGTTGAACTTTTGTGACTCAATGAAACACCCCTGGTACTCACACACTTGTGTTTCCTTCTTTGGATTCTGATCTGGGTCTGTGAGTTGCTTTAACTAATAGAATGAAGCAGAGGTGCCACAGGGCCAGTGTGGACTTCCGTTTTAAGAAGGCCTAGTAGATGTGATCGTGTGTTCTTGGGAGCCTCAAGCCACCATATAATAAACATGGATATCCTTGCTGGAGAGACCACATGGAGAGTTCTTTGGAGAGGCTGTGTGGAGAGGGAGAAGCCCTGACATTACATGGAGGAGATCAAAGACCAACCGATTGAGGCCACACACCTGCGAACCCAGTCAATTGGCTCAGCCAGCTTCCAGCTGTTGGAGGCATTCTAGTGGAGGCACCAGATACATGAGTGAAGAAGCCCCAGCAGATATCACATGGGACAGATGTGTGTGTGTGTGTGTGTGTGTGTGTGTGTGTGGAGAGAATTGCAGGTGAAGGTGTGTGTGTTGGGTGTGTGTGTGTGTGTGTGTGTGTGTGTGTGTGTGTGTGTGTGTGTGTGTATGAGCCTGTTGGTTGTTTCTCTGGAGAACCCAGACTATTACAGATGGTAAGGCTTGCTACATATATTCTTTGTGTTGCTGAATAAGATAAGCTCAAGACCTTCTGAACTGGGACAGTGGTGAATGACCCTTTGTTACATGTCTTAAAGCAATTATTGGATTGAGAATTTGGAGCTGTGTGTTAAGCTTCTGTCTCTGCCCCTCTGTGACCTTGGGAAAACCAATCAACCTTCCTGGACCTCAGTTTCATTATGGCTATAGCTCTCAAAAATTTCTGCAATTTAAATATGGTTATTAGGATAAAAAAAGAAACAATGGAGCCATTGTTACTGCAATAATGAGTGCTTAATCATGGTGCAGGTGGGGACAATATAATAAGCTTTTTAAAATAAAGCTTTTAAAAGTGGGCATACTACTCTCACCACTCTTATTCAACATAGTTTTGGAAGTCTTAGCCACAGCAATCAGAGAAGAAAAGGAAATAAAAGGAATCCAAATCGGAAAAGAAGAAGTAAAGCTGTCACTGTTTGCAGATGACATGATACTATACATAGAGAATCCTAAAGATGCTACCAGAAAACTACTAGAGCTAATCAATGAATTTGGTAAAGTAGCAGGATACAAAATTAATGCACAGAAATCTCTGGCATTCCTATATACTAAGGATGAAAAATCTGAAAGTGAAATCAAGAAAACACTCCCATTTACCATTGCAACAAAAAGAATAAAATATCTAGGAATAAACCTACCTAAGGAGACAAAAGACCTGTATGCAGAAAATTATAAGACACTGATGAAAGAAATTAAAGATGATACAAACAGATGGAGAGATATACCATGTTCTTGGATTGGAAGAATCAACATTGTGAAAATGACTCTACTTCCCAAAGCAATCTATAGATTCAATGCAATCCCTATCAAACTACCACTGGCATTTTTCACAGAACTAGAACAAAAAATTTCACAATTTGTATGGAAACACAAAAGACCCCGAATAGCCAAAGCAATCTTGAGAACAAAAAATGGAGCTGGAGGAATCAGGCTGCCTGACTTCAGACTATACTACAAAGCTACAGTAATCAAGACAGTATGGTACTGGCACAAAAACAGAAAGATAGATCAATGGAATAGGATAGAAAGCCCAGAGATAAACCCATGCACATATGGTCACCTTATCTTTGATAAAGGTGGCAGGAATATACAGTGGAGAAAGGACAGCCTCTTCAATAAGTGGTGCTGGGAAAATTGGATAGGTACATGTAAAAGTATGAGATTAGATCACTCCCTAACACCATACACAAAAATAAGCTCAAAATGGATTAAAGACCTAAATGTAAGGCCAGAAACTATCAAACTCTTAGAGGAAAACATAGGCAGAACACTCTATGACATAAATCACAGCAAGATCCTTCTTGACCCATCTCCTAGAGTAATGGAGATAAAAACAAAAATAAACAAATGGGACCTAATGAAACTTCAAAGCTTTTGCACAGCAAAGGAAACCATAAACAAGACCAAAAGACAGCCCTCAGAATGGGAGAAAATATTTGCAAATGAATCAACTGACAAAGGATTAATCTCTAAAATTTACAGGCAGCTCATGCAGCTCAATAACAAAAAAATAAACAACCCAATCCAAAAATGGGCAGAAGACCTAAATAGACATTTCTCCAAAGAAGATATACAGACTGCCAACAAACACATGAAAGAATGCTCAACATCATTAATCATTAGAGAAATGCAAATCAAAACTACAATGAGATATCATCTCACACCAGTCAGAATGGCCATCATCAAAAAATCTAGAAACAATAAATGCTGGAGAGGGTGTGGAGAAAAGGGAACACTCTTGCACTGCTGGTGGGAATGTGAATTGGTTCAGCCACTATGGAGAACAGTATGGAGGTTCCTTAAAAAACTACAAATAGAACTACCATATGACCCAGCAATCCCACTACTAGGTATATACCCTGAGGAAACCAGAATTCAGAAAGAGTCATGTACCAAAATGTTCATTGCAGCTCTATTTACAATAGCCCGGAGATGGAAACAACCTAAGTGCCCGCCGTCGGATGAATGGATAAAGAAGATGTGGCACATATATACAATGGAATATTACTCAGCCATAAAAAGAAACGAAATTGAGCTATTTGTAATGAGGTGGATAGATCTAGAGTCTGTCATACAGAGTGAAGTAAGTCAGAAAGAGAAGGACAAATACCGTATGCTAACACATATATATGGAATTTAAGAAAAAAAAAATGTTATGAAGAACCTAGGGGTAAAACAGGAATAAAGACAGAGACCTACTGGAGAACAGACTTGAGGATATGGGGAGGGGGAAGGGTGAGGTGTGTTAGGGCGAGAGAGAGACATGGACATATATATACTAACAAACGTAAGGTAGATAGCCAGTGGGAAGCAGCCGCATGGCACAGGGAAACCTGCTCGGTTCTTTGTGGCTGTCTGGAGGGGTGGGATAGGGAGGGTGGGAGGGAGGGAGACAAAGAGGGAAGAGATATGGGAACATATATATATGTATAACTGACTCACTCTGTTATAAAGCAGAAACTAACACACCATTGTAAAGCAATTATACCCCAATAAAGATGTTAAAAAAAAAAAAAGTGGGCATATTTTGTACTTCCTACTTTCTGCACTTTAACTTGTATGAGCTGAAAAGAGGCATATTCTTGGGGGTTACCATACTTAATCAATTACCCAGGGACATTAACTGGCACAGCTGTTCACATTTACCTTTTTATTACTTGGCCTCAGAGCCCATAACGTTAGTTTGTCCAATTCGTTTTCATAATGCAACAATTGCTTCTAATCATACATTTTCTTCCAAGTGTCTGAGTGGATAGGAGAGAATGGCCACGTAAGTGTCAGGGACCATCACTGAAAGGGAAAGCCAAACAGATTCTTTTTGGCTTAAGAGGCCTGATCACCAGGAGGTGTGCCCTCCAGACCTGGGCCGTTATATGTCTGGTTTTAGTGTGTGTTCACTAGAATGATTATGGGCCTGTGTAAGCACAGTAGCCCAGTCCCTGGTGAGTGTTAAGGAGGACTCTGACAGGTCTGCACATTCCCAGGGCAGTGTCTCACCCCATTAAATGCCCACTGGTGAGGGGTGGCTCAGGTCATTCATGATAAAACAGCTGTGACACAGGGCCTGAGAACAGAGGAACTCTCTGATGGACACAGATACCGGGGTGGAATAACTTTGTGGTTCGTGCCTGTTAAGTGCTTTCTGACTCCTGGGAAGACCCTCAGTCTTGCTTACTGGGACCTATTCTCTGGACACACAGTGACGGTAGATTGGTTGATGCTGTTCCACATGGAGTTCTGGAACTGCAAAGATTTAAGACTTAGAGATGGTGGTTTTCAATTTTAATTTTAACTATGGAGACTTTTGTTCAAAAGAAATGGGTACAGAGGTGCAGTGTGGGAAGCTGGTAGAAGGGAGTACTACAGGTTGAAGGGGTCAAGGCAGAGCATGAAGGCTAACACTTCCTGGGGCTGCTCCCTCAGGCCTCACAAAGACCCCAAGTGGGGAGTCTCTGAGAACCAGTGGTGCGGCCCAATTTCTTCCTCCTACACATGAGGGAACTGAGGCCCAGGGACATGAGGGACCTTCCCAAGAGCACTCTGCAAGCAAGAGGCACAGCCTGGGTGTTTCTTCCAGAAGCTTCTCCACACCAGCATGTTGCTTTTACCCAAGGCTTGCAGCCATGATGGATTTTGGTTTGTGGTTCCTGTTGTAAGTCATGGTGGGCTGCTTCCCATGATCTCCTGGAAAAAGTTCTGTGGTCACATACATCCCTCTTGGAGACTCTTTGGTGAAGGGAGAGAGCCCCAACCTGGGAGCTGGCTGCCACATTCCTTAGTCTGGACTCTCACCGTCTAGCTTTGTGATGATGCGGAAGTCATTTTCTTTCACTGGGCCACAGTCTCCTCATCTGGAAAGTGGAAACCTGAACGTCTGGAATTCTGGTCATACTAGCTTCCTATTGCCACTGTAACAAATTTCCACACATTTGGTAGCTTAAAACTGCAGAAATTTATCCTCTCACAGTTCTGGAGGCCAGAAGTCTGTAATTAGTTTTGCTGGGGTGAAATAAAAATGTTGGCAGGGCTGTAATTCCTCTGAAGGCTTTAGAGGAGAATCCGTTCCTTGCCTCTTCCAGCTTCTGGAGGCTGTGGACAGGTATGGGAGGGGAGGTGGGAGACTTTGTAAGGGTGGTAAATGTCTTTCAAAGCCCCCCTAAAATTGAAATGTTTCAAGAAATAAAACACAATGATTTGAAACAAAATTCTGATGGCAGTTCATTTATTAAAATGGTGGGCCAAACTGAGTATACCCATGAACTAGAATCAGCTCGGAGGCCAGCACTTTTCAACTTCCAATTTATGAGATACACTTATCAAACTTCATAACGTCTGCCCAGCTGAGGTTATGTAACTGCTTCCCCCAACATCAGCATGAGGAGGGCTCAGTGGAGAGAACTGACGTCCACACCCTACCCACAAAGCTCAGCCTGCAATGTAGTTTCGAGTTGCCCTCCCATGAAGCTGTCTGTGACATTGGGCACACACTGACCCCTCTCCCCTTGAATCCTTCTATACTTAGCTTCAGCGCTTGGTCTAGCCCTTGGTATTTATTTCACAGCACATTGTGAGAATCCAAAGGAAAGAAACATTTCAAAACTTTTGGGAGGCTTCTCATATTGCTTGATAGAGTGAATATATATGAAAATGTTATGTAAATTGTGAAGCATCCTATAAATGTTGGTTGTGGTTTTCACTGTGGCTGCCAGTAGATGTCTTAACATTATTGCCTGAATAAATGGTGGGTTAGGCCTAGCCACCAATTATGATCTTTTTGGGTGGTTGCTTTTTTTTATTAGCAAAAGACAAAGGGAGTAGGAATGGCAAGTTATCACCTTTTGTTTTGAATCACTCCACTGTCCTTCTAGTTATTGCTGGTGAGCAGTGTGGCAGATGTTACTACTCTTTATTAGAGTCTGGTTTCCCTCTGCTTCCAGGCAGCTGGGAAGATTGTCCATCCCTGTCTCCCTGAAGTTGGGCATGGCCATGTGACTTGCATTGACCAGTGAAATATGAGCAGAAGTGATACTCCCAGGTAAGACTTTAACTGATGATGCTCAGCTCTTCAACCTCTTTTCCCAGCTTCAGCAAGTGTGGAAACATTAATTGATACGGAGAGGTGATGCTGAGTCATTACATGGAGGACCACTTCCCTGAGGAGTTGCCCTGACCTCTCAGAGATACTTCATGCCACCAAGAGTTGGGGATTTGTTTCCTTAGATTAATCCTAGCTTAACCTGACTGATACAAGATTTCTATCTATCTCTCTACATTAGGCCATTATTTAACAGGCCATTATATATTAGATATATAATATCTTTTAATATTTCATATATAATATATATGTGCATATATATAATTGCCTAATAAATATATTATATTAAGACATTATTTAATAAAATGTCACAAAATGTTACGGAAGAGCACAGGCTTTGGAGCCAGACCTGGGTTTCATTGGTTTTGTGCTCAGTGGCCTCTAAGACTCAGTTTCCCCATTTTTGAGATGGAGAATAATAATTAGGGCCAACTTCCTTTATCTGAATGAAAATGAGAAACTGTGCAATTTATATATATCACTTTGAGTTTTTAAGAGTACTGAGCATGAAGTCTGCATCCATTCAGTAGGGTGAGGCAAGCAAGGCACCTAGAGGGCAAAATGTAAGGAACACCCACGCTCAGGCTCATGCAAGAGTGGATATTTCCATGCCTATGTAAACATCTGTAACTTCCTGGACAGGAAATTGTAAGCTTCTTGCTGGTCAGAGCCATGTCTGCTTCATCTTTCTCCAGGGCCTGGTCCCTTGAGTATGTAACATGATTTTCATTTATGCAGAAACAGACCAGCACTTTTTTTTCCCTTCAATCAGAGTGAGAACTGATACTTCAACAAAAATTCCATTGCTAGCCCTGGACCATCAACTTTTATAGAAATAACTGTAGCTCTTTCTTTTCTGCTTGTGGCAGCTGTGATGCTTTGAAACAAAAGGGGGTCTTGGGGGTCAGGAGTCAGGTTGTGTTATCAGGGGTGTTTGGTGACGCCCTTTCAGTTCAGATCCACTGTTTTGGGCAAACTCCCAATCCACTTTGGACTGTTGTCAATGAAAGAGCTAGAGGCAGTATTTATCCCAACTAGGCACAATTCCAAATTATTGGCTAAACTAGACTAAACTAGGACTCATGGAAAAAATTTGCCATTGCCTTTTAATAGCTGAGTCAGTTTAGAGGTTTGGATGCAAAACAATCAGTGTTTGAGACTTTTAGAAATATTCCAAGTTTATCAGGATAACATGCGGCATTGATCGTTGATTTTGCTCCTTCTCTGGACTTTCTTCTCTAGCATTTACCAATCTTCTTTGCAGAAAAAGGTGACAGAGAACATTCCATCTATTCATTTTGCCTTCTTTCACCTGACCCAATGTGGGTTAGGAAATGAACTTGGGAAAAGGCAATAATCTGGTTTATTTAGTTAATGGAGAGGCTTGACATGTCAAACTAAACAATCCAACAAATGTCATGAATTCTGTATACCAAGGTTAGTTACCATCCTAGATAAATAGGCAAATGATCATTTCATCCCACAGATACAGATGTTTCTTTTGTCATGTGATATGTACATTCCCCCAAATCCTGAGTTCTGAAAAATTGAGCACTAAAAACAACAGGGCTTATTTTTGCTTTTCACCTGTGTAACTGGACAGCACAAACAATCATCCTAAAAAATAAATATTACTAGAATATAGAATTCTATCTTTAAAACAAAGATGAAGATGGCTTGATTGAAGGAGATCTAAGGCAAGGAGAATCTGCTGAGTTCTGAAGACAAGGGTGTAATGCACAAAATTTGGGGAGAACTGCACAACATGCCCTTGTTATACAGAGCACATGGCTGGACTGAGCAAAGAAGAATGGAGGATGAATGGCACCTTGTACAGCATCATAATCCTCCATCGTTTGCAGGTTTCAGCCCTGTTTGTGTACTTGGCATTCAGTTGTGCTCCACTTTAACACACTGGGACAAATCACATATGAATCCATGTAACTTCTACTTATATTATTAATCAAATCTGAAATAGGTTGTGTTATAGAAATACACATTATGGCAGAACTGACTGGATTGTGTTTATGGTCAGGCATGACCTGTTATGATTGGGATCTAGGGAATTGTAAGGAGAACTGGAAGGTTGAATATTGACCAAAGAGACTCAGATGGTCTCTAGTTGACTTTTTTTTTTTCACATAATTTTCTCTTCTCTTATCCAGAAGGGAAACTCTCAGCATCTTTTTGTATTGACTTATATTTAGTATTATTTCATCAAAGAAACTTCTGTCTTTTTAAAAATATTAAATTTATCAGCAAATGAGTTAAAATGCTTTAAATAAGTGTAGTGAAAATTTTCAGAGTAAATGGATCCAGATTCGGATAAGGGAGGGAGGTTTGGCTTCTCAATTTCTCTTATGTTAGTCACCACTGGCACGGGAAATCATTATCCTGCAGGCATCTAGATGTTTTAGGAAAAACAGAATTTTAAGCTTTATTTTAAAGCTATTTTGATTCCTGGCAAAATCCCATATATGTTTGCTGTTTTTGGTTTAGTTTTTGCTGAGCACTTTGTCTTATTATCTTTAAAATCGAAGTGTTGTTCAAGGGAGATTTAATCTGCACAATATGGTTCTGATTATTTGTGTATAACTCAGCAAAATTGTGTTTGGTCAGAGTTATTTATTTATTTTTTCATCTCTTTAATTTTCATTGAATCTCTTGAATTTTTCTTCCCATTTCATTTCTTCGGCTGTAATTTAATGAATGTCCTTTTCATGGACAATGAAATATTTGCATTTTGAGAGGCTCAAATTTTGTTGAAACATCAATGTTACCAAAGTGGGACATTGATGCATTTCCTACAAGGAATTTTGGGTTGTTTAGAAGCTGGAGGTGGGGCTTGGAAATTTTTGACTATTTCTCTTATTTCTTGACTTGTCTTTTTGTGGATGGTTCTTAAGGCTACTATGGTTGCTTCGGTATTACCAAGAATGGTAAGACACCAAACAACAACAATAGCAACCCTCCCATTCTTATTAACCCCTTTTCCCCTGCAGAAACATGTAAACTAAATTGCTAGTCAACACTTTAAAAAAGAGTAGCTCAGAAGTAACATGTTTAAAGAATCTGAAGTATTATTCATGGGCTCAAAAAGTAACAAGAGTATTTATGACCTGTCGACTTGGAGATAGTATTACATTCTGTTGGGAGGTTTAACTTATTTTCTTTCCTTAATTCTACCAAATGACTTCTTTTATCTAGTTTTCCCATCATTCTGCTTTCCTAAGTGGACTCACTCAGCATTTCCAGATTTCACCACCGTGACAAGTGTCAGGGAGCCCTTTGCTCCCAGACTGCTGCACTGACGTGCCAGCTTTGGCAGGACCCCACGCAAGGACAGCTGGTATCCGAGAAACTCAGGAAGGTCCCTGGCTCTTCAGTGAGTCCCAGGCTGCTCACAGCCTTCATCTGCAGAGGGTAGGACTCTGGCACTTGCTCTTGGGTGTCAGCTGTCTCCAACAACTTCCCCAGGAGCTTTCAGAGTGTCAGTGAATTCAGGTGGGAATTGGGATCTGTGGAAAAAAACCAAGAGGGTAAAAAATGGGGATGAAGCATTTATTCTTTGCTTAAAATGATCCAACTGTGCCATGAAATGCCAGCCCATTTTTCCACCACCCATGGAACATATTTCCTCTGGATAACGCCTACACTCCCAAGTTGAAATCTTGAATTATTACTGGTTTTATTTACATGAACTTTCCCACTTTAATTTATGATATGGTATATGCTTGGGTTCAAACTGTATTTCCTTCAGCCTTCAGTAATGCAGATTACTTCAACTAAATAAAATTAATAACTTGTTTGGTTTCCAGATTCACTGCCTGGGGTGGATTGGAAGGTCAAGAAAAACAGAAGGAATGCAATTATACAAAACCCAATTTAAGAATAGTATTTCATGTTTTTTTAAATAACAGCTTTAGTGAGATGTATTTCACATACCATGAAATCCACTTTTTAAAAGTATACAATTCAGTTTGTTTTTAGTATATTCACAAAGTTGTACAATCATCACCACTATCTAATTTCAGAACATTTTCATCACCACAAAAAGAAACCTGGTACACTTTAGGAGTCACCCCTCATTTACCTCTCCCCCATCCTCTCTCAATCACTAATCTATTTTTGTCCCTATGGATTTGCCTATTATAGACATATTATAAAAATGAAGTTATACAATATATTGTCCACAAGTGACTGGCTTCTTTTACTTAATATAATGTTTTCAAGGTTCATCTATGTTATAGCATGAATCAGCACTTCATTCCTTTGCTACTGCTGAATCATATTCCATTATATATATATATATATATATATATATACACACACACACACACATATCTATTTCTATAGCTAGCTAGCTAGCTAGCTATACCTCATTTTATTTATCCATTTATCAGTTGATAGATATTTGAAGACATTTTTGGCTATTATCAATAATGCTGCTATAAACATTCATGCACAAGCCTTTGTGTAAACATACGTTTTCAGTTCTCTTGGATATATAGCTAGGAGTGAAATTGCTGGGTCGTAAGATAACTCTATATTTAACGTTTTGAGTAACTGTTTGATTGTTTTGCAAAGTAGCTGCACCATTTTATATTCCTGCCTGCAACGTATGAGAGTTCTAACTTCTCTACACCGTCTCTGACATTTGTTATTATCATTTTATAAAAATTTTTAGCCATTCTACAGGACTTCCCTGGTTGTCCAGTGGTTAAGACTTCACCGTCCAATGTAGGGGGTGTGGGTTTGATCTCCTGTCGGTGAGCTGAGGTTCCACATGCCTCGCGACCAAAAAAACCAAGTCATAAAACAGAAGCAATATTTCAACAAATTCAGTAAAGGCTTTAAAAATGGTCCACATCAAAAAAAAATCTTGAAAAAAAAATTGTTTTAGCCATTCTGTTGGGTGTGAACTGGTATATCATTGTGGTTTTGATTTGCATTTCCCTGATGGCTAATGATGTTGAACATCTTTTCTTTCTTTCTTTTTTTTTTTTTGCGGTACGCGGGCCTCTCACTGTTGTGGCCTCTCCCGTTGCGGAGCACAGGCTCCGGACGTGCAGGCTCAGCGGCCACGGCTCACGGGCCCAGCTGCTCCGCGGCTTGTGGGATCTTCCCGGACCGGGGCACGAACCCGTGTCCCCTGCATCGGCAGGCGGACTCTCAACCACTGCGCCACCAAGGGAAGCCCTGAACATCTTTTTATGTACTTCTTGGCTATCTGTGTATCTTCTTTGGAGAAATGTTTATTCAAATCTCTTACCTATTTTATTTTAGTTTTTAAATTTTTATTTATTTTTTTATTTACATCTTTATTGGAGTATAATTGCTTTACAATGGTGTGTTAGTTTCTGCTTTATGACAAAGTGAATCAGTTATACATATACATATGTTCCCATATCTCTTCCCTCTTGTGTCTCCCTCCCTCCCACCCTCCCTATCCCACCCCTCCAGGCGGTCACAAAGCACCAAGCTGATCTCCCTGTGCTATGCGGCTGCTTCCCACTAGCTATCTACCTTACGTTTGGTTGTGTATATATGTCCATGCCTCTCTCTCGCTTTGTCTCTCTTACCTATTTTAAAATTGAGTTATTTGTCTTTTTATTTTGAGTTGTAAGAGTTCTTTACATAATCTGGATACAAGTCCCTTATGTATGATTTGCAAATATTTTCACCCATCCTGTGGGATATCTTTTCACTTTCTTAGTGGTTTCCTTTGAGGCTCAAAAGTTTTTAATTTTGATGAAGTTCAATTTATTTTTCTTTTTATGACTTGTGCTTTTGGTGTCCTATTAAGAAACTATTGCCTAATCCAAGGTCATGAATACTTACTCCTATGCTTTCTTCTAAGGGTTTTTATAGTTTTAACTCTTATATTTGGATCCTTGATCCATTTTAATTTTTGTATATGGTGTGAAGTAGGGTTCCACGATCTTCTCTTTTCTTTTGCAGTGAATATCTGGTTGTCCCAGCACCACTTGTTGAAAAGACTATTCTTTCCTGTTAAATCACCTTGGCATCCTTGTTGAAAATCAAGGTTTATTTTTGGGCTCAATTCGATTCCACTGGTCTATATGTCTATAATTATGCCAGTACTGCACTGTCTTGATTATTGTAGTTTTGTAGTAAGTTATGAAATTGGGAATTAGGAAGTCCTCCAACTTTTTTTTTCAAGATAGTATTGTGAATCTATTGCATTTCTATATGAATTTTCAAACTAGCTTGTCAATTTCTGCAAAAACAACATCTGAGATTTTGATAGTAAAATAGGATTTATTTTAAAAAGAAGAACTATGCAAAGAGATCATGACTCAACCACTGCCATTACATTTATCTTAAAAATTAAGAAAACAAAATGATTGTGAAGTGCGTGTTTAGTGATCAAGAGAGGCAGAATAAATTGTAGAGCATATTTAGAATCAGGGAAGTCTGGTGGACTCCTTCTGGGTGCATCAATTACTAATATGATTTTATGTAAGTTATTTAACTTTTCTGTTTCCTTGGACAAATCGTAAAGTTGGGATAACAATGGGTACATTGAAAGGTGATTGTAAAGATCACAGGTAACTTGCTTTTTATGCTCCTGGCACAGTGCCTGGCACTTTGGTGCCCAGTATATAGTAACAATTATTGCTGTTTTTGGACATTCCCCCATTCTTCTGTTAAGAAGAGAATTAGAAGAAATGAGAAAAGCTGTAGACCTAATTACACAGATTATAAATGAGAATTCTTGATATAAACTTGTGAATAACTTAGTAAAAGAAGTCTTGGCTTCTTCACCTGATGGAATCTAAAAAAGCACAATGTGGGGCATTTTAAAGTATACTATTTCCTGAAAAGAGAAGACTATAACATACCCATGATTTTCGATGTGTGCTGTGAGGTCTGTGAAGGTCAAAGCCTTAATACTAAGCTGTTATTTGCTTATTCCATTGTCTTTCTCTTAGCGTGTGCTGTGGAGTTTTCCAGAAGCTAGATAACGTGTGATGACCTCATCACTCGGATAGCTAATGGAATGTGAGCTTCTGTATTCTTGTGTTTTAGACATTTTTTAAAGCTTTAATACCAAATACAGTAGATATCAATACATATAACCCTTATGAACAAAAGTTTGGGGTCCTCCATAATTTTTAAAATTGTAAAGGGGTTCTGAAACCAAAAAGTTTGAGAGCTGCTGTGCTAGACAAACCCTTACATAACAATGATAACATTTTTGAGTATCTTCTATACGCCCAACACTGTGCTAAACGTTTTCCTTGTGTTGTCTCAGTGAAGCCTGATGACAAGCCATCGTTGTATCTCATTTTAGTGATGAGGAAGGTGATTCTGAGAGGGATTAAATCAGTTGCTGAGGGTCACATGGCTGGTAAGCAGCAGTGCTAATATTTGAACCCATTATGTCTTGTTTCCTGGGCTCTGTCTGAAGATTCTGTAGCCTTGGAGATTCAAAGGATGTTAAACTTGACAGTGAACCCCTCCTCTGGGATCTGAGGAGCTGAAAGTCTGAGGTATGTGCTGAGCACACTTTTAGAAGCCAATTTTGGATTATGAATCTCTAGCTAGCTGATTGGAACAAAAACCTGAGGCCAAGAGTGTGTCCAAAATATTCCCAGAGATCTTGCCTTGACACTCCCAGCTCTTTCAAAGAGGGGTTTGTTGGCTGCCCTCTGTCCTTTGCCTCGTTAGACTTATGAGCTCTTAACTGCAGCAGACAGAGCTGGCCAGAACTTCAAGCCCTGCAGTGGGGGCTGATTAATCATGAGCTCCCGAGTGAAACTCAGGCGACAGTGCAGAACAGCCAGGAAGGTTACAGACGGGGCTGTACCTCAGCACGCAGGCTCCTTTTGGTGCCAGTGTCTCCACTTTTGGCATTTGAGAAACAAAAATGGACCAGGGATAGCAAAGAAGGCTGGGGATAGGGGGGTTTCATATCCACTGTTAGAAAGAAAGAAAGAACAGGAAATAATCCCAACATTTGTATATTGTGAAAAATTCCTGATCTAGACTTACATGATATTATGGATATCTGAAACTTACCTAATTAATTTCCATCAATAAAATATCTTTTAATGATGACTATTTATTATGTGTGTGACCCACAGGAGACCCCAGACTTGACTTTGCCCCTGCCCCCAAGCCATGCCCAAGCTCACCTTTGGTTCCATTCGCCCCCAATTTCCTGACCAAGAAACTAAAGGCCAAAGACTCTCAGTGGTTTGCTTGAGATCCCACAGCTGGTTTACAGCACAGACATCATGTTATTTTCTCTTTTCCAGATGTTCCATATTTCTGGATGTTAAGGACCAGCAAAAATTTTTAAAAAACAGGAATGGGGGAGGGAGGGAGTATAACAGAATTGCCAACTTTTTGTTTTTAACAAGTAAAAGCATTAAGAAGCCATAACCACTATCTGATGTCAGCACTTCTCATAAAAGAAAGGGCATTTATGTATATTTTAATGTGCTTTAATAGCCTAAATTTAGCTCTGTGCACTTCTCTCTACTTTTCTACCTTATTTGAAGGCAGGCTGGGGTAAACTTTGCCAAAGATCACTCTTTGTCCTTAAACAAAGACCACTGCTGAGCTATACTTTTAATTCAAAAAGAAGGTGGAGCACAACCCTCCCATGGGCTTTTCTTTGGGGATGAGAGAGAGCCCTGATTTCTGAATAGCAGGTGTGAATCCTAATGCTTGAAAGCTGAGCACCCAAGGCTGGGCTGCAGGCAGAGTCCTCTGAGAGCCACATGAAAAGATGCCTGAAGGCCCATGAGGACAGTGTCCACCTGACATGGGTTCCTGGCTCCCTACCTGGGCCCTTAAAGTGACACATGAGAATCTGTGGGATGGCTTTCCTTGTCATTTTCACTTGGATCCCAAACCTGAACGATGAAGGTTTATGCAAAACTTTTCTTTTCTTTCTTTTTTTCTTTAGGCTACACTGCACACCATGCGGGATCTCAGTCCTTGACCAGGGATCGAACCCACGCCCCCTGCGGTGGAAGCGTGGAGCCTTAACCACTGGACTGCCAGGGAAGTCCCTATGCAAACCTTAAATGTCTCTACTAACTGTCTAACTTTCTGTAATTACGGCTCTACAAGAAATAAAGGCTCTGGTTTTCTTTTTAATTAAGTAATTAATTAATTTTTGGCTGCTTTGTATCCTTGTTGCTGCACGCAGGCTTTCTCTAGTTGCGGTGAGCGGGGGCTAATCTTCGTTGCATTGTGTGGGCTTCTTTCTCACTGCGGTGGCTTGTTGCGGACCCCAGAGACGGGCATGAAACGTTAAGGCTGCTCCTGCAGCCACCAAGAAGCCTGTGTGCAAGCACAGGTCACCATCCACACCGCCCCTCCCGGGAGCCTGTGCAGCCCGCCACTGCCAGGGTCCCGTGATCCAGGGACAACTGTCCCAGAAGAACACACAGCGCACCTCAGGCTGGTGCAACGTCACTACGGCCTCTGCCGCCGCAGGCTCGCCCCGCATCCGTACCCCTCCCTCCCCCCGGCCTGAGTGAGCCAGAGCCCCCGAAGCAGCTGCTCCTTTAACCCCGTCCTGTCTGAGCGAAGAACAGACACCCTCAGGCGACCTACATGCAGAGGCGGGGCTAAATCCAAAGCTGAACCCCGGGAGCTATGCGAACAAAGAAGAGAAAGGGAAATCTCTCCCTTTCTCTGAATAGACAACGAATCATCCCAAATTGAGGAGGTGGACTTTGGGAGCAACTGTAGACTTGGAGTTTGTTTTCTGCATCTAACTTGTTTCCGGTTTTATGTTTATCTTAGTTTACTATTTAGAGTTTATTATTATTGGTAGATTTGGTTATTGATTTGGTTGCTCTCTTCCTTTATTTTCTTTATATATATATATATATATATATATATATATATACACATATATATATATATATTTCCTTTGTCTCTTTTTGTGAGTGTGTATGTGTATGCTTCTTTCTGTGATTTTGTCTGTATAGCTTTGCTTTTACCATTTGTCCTAGGGTTCTGTCTGTCTGGGTTTTTTTTGTTTTTTGTTTTTGTATAGTTTTTAGCAGTTGTTATCATTGGTGGATTTGTGTTTTGGTTTGGTTGCTCTCTTCTTTTTTTTCTAATTACTTTTTAATTTTCTTAAATTTTTAATAATTAAAAAAATTTATTCTAGTAACTTTTTATTTTATTTTATTTATTTATTTCTTTTTTTCTCCCTTTCCTTTTGAATCATTTGCTCCAGCCGGGTGTCAGGCCTGTGCCTCTGAGGTGGGAGATCCGAGTTCAGGACACTGGTCCACCAGAGACCTCCGGGCTCCAGGTAATATCAAACGGTGAAAGCTTTTCCAGAGATCTCCCTCTCAACACTAAGACCCAGCTCCACTCAACAACCAGCAAGCTACAATGCTGGACAACCTGTGCCAAACAACTAGCAAGACTGGAACACAACCCCACCCATTAGCAGAGAGGCTGCCTAAAATAATAAAAAGGTCACAGTTACCCCAAAACACACCACCGGATGCGGTCCTGCCCACCAGAAAGACAAGATCCAGCCTCATGCACCAGAACACAGGCACCAGTCCCCTCCACCAGGACACATACAGACTGAAAGGGAGGGGATGGAAAAAGATTTTCCATGGAAATGGAAATCAATATTCTCCAGGATATATCATATCTTGGGTCACAAATCAAGCCTTGGTAAATTTAAGAAAATTGAAATCATATCAAGTATCTTTTCCCACCACAACACTATGAGACTAGATATCAATTACAGGAAAAAACTGTAAAAAAAACCAACAACATATGGAGGCTAAACAATACACTATTAAATGACCAAGATGTCACTGAAGAAATCAAAGAGGGAATCAAAAAATACCTAGAAATAAATAACAATGAATACACAATGATCCAAAACCTATGGGATGCAGCAAAAGCAGTTCTAGGAGGTAAGTATATGGCAATACAATCTTACCTCAAGAAACAAGAAAAATCTCAAATAAACAGCCTAACCCTTCACTTAAAACAACTAGAGAAAGAAGAACAAAAAAACCCCAAAGTTAGCAAAAGGAAAGAAATTATAAAGATCAGATCAGAAATAAACGAAAAAGAAATGAAGGAAACATAGCAAAGAGCAATAAAACTAAAAGCTGGTTCTTTGAGAAGATAAACAAAATTGATAAACCATTAGCCGGACTCATCAATAAAAAAAGGGAGAAGACTCAAATCAACAGAATTAGAAATGAAAAAGGAGATGTAACAACTGACCCTGCAGAGATACAAAGGATCACAAGAGATTAGTGCAAGCAACACTATGCCAATAAAATGGACAACCTGGAAGAAATGGACACATTCTTAGAAAAGCACAACCTTCCGAGACTGAACCAGGAAGAAATAGAAAATATAAACAGACCAATCACAAGCACTGAAATTGAAACTGTGATTAAAAATCTTCCAACAAACAAAAGCTCAGGACCAGTTGGCTTCATAGGTGAAAACTATCGAACATTTAGAGAAGAGCTAATACCTATCCTTCTCAAACTCTTCCAAAATATAGCAGAGGGAGGTACACTTCCAAACTCATTCTACGAGGCCACCATCACCCTGATACCAAAACAAAACAAAGGTATCACAAAAAAAGAAAACTACAGGCCAATATCACTGTAACATCACTAATCATTAGAGAAATGCAAACCAAAACTACAATGACTGGGCTTCCCTGGTGGCGCAGTGGTTGAGAGTCCGCCTGCCGATGCAGGGGACACGGGTTCGTGCCCTGGTCTGGGAAGATCCCACATGCCGCATAGCAGCTGGGCCCATGACCCATGGCCGCTGAGCCTGTGTGTCCGGAGCCTGTGCTCCGCAATGGGAGAGGCCACAGCAGTGAGAGGCCTGCATACAGCAAAAAAAAAACAAAAAAAAACTACAATGACCTATCACCTCACGCTGGTCAGAATGGCCATAGTCAAAAAATCTGCAAAAAATCTACAAAACAATAAATACTGGAGAGGGTGTGGAGAAAAGGGAACCTGCTTGCACTGTTGGTGGGAATGTAGATTGATACAGCCACTATGGAGAACCGTATGGAGGTTCCTTAAAAAACTAAAAATAGAACTACCATATGACCCAGCGATCCCACTACTGGGCATATACCCTGAGAAAACCATAATTCAAAAATAGTCATGTACCACAATGTTCATTGCAGCTCTATTTACAATAGCCAGGACATGGAAGCAACCTAAGCGTCCATCGACAGATGAATGGATAAAGAAGATGTGGTACATATATACAATGGAATATTACTCAGACATAAAAAGAAACGAAATTGAGTTATTTGTAGTGAGGTGGATGGACTTAGAGTCTGTCATACAGAGTGAAGTAAGTCAGAAATAGAAGAACAAATACCATATGCTAACACATATATATGGAATTAAAATAAAAGGTTCTGAGGAACCTAGGGGCAGCACAGAAATAAAGATGCAGATGTAGAGAATGGACTTGAGGACATGGGGAGGGGGAGAGTAAGCTGTGTCGAAGTGAGAGAGTGGCATTTAAGTATACACACTACCAAATGTAAAACAGATAGCCAGTGGGAAGCAGCTGTATAGCACAGGGAAATCAGTTCAGTGCTTTGTGACCACCTAGAGGGGTGGGATAGGGAGGGTGGGAGGGAGACACAAGAGGGAGGGGATATGGGGATATATGTATACATATAGCTGATTCACTTTGTTATAAAGCAGAAACTAACACACCATTGTAAAGGAACTATACTCCAATAAAGATTAAAAAAAAAATGCACTGCCCATGTCCTGGGATCCATTAATTCTTTAGGCTCTATAAACACACACACACACACACACACACACACACACACATACACACACACAGAAGAGTTTATGCAAATATACATAATTTGTTCTTATTTCAGAATCTGTGAACATTAAAAAAAAAAACTAGCTACTGAACAAATATATTGTGTAAACAGCTAGTAACACTAAGGTCTCAATTGCTATTAGAAGAAAATTCTGAGTTTATTAATAAATAGCTGATTGTTTCTATCTCACCAAAGTTTAAGTCTTAAAACCTAAAAGTGAAGGAATAAAATCTGCTCCAGCAATTTAATAGGATTCTGCCTCTGACTTTCATTCAGTTCCTGTTCGTGTCTAAGACATAAGCCTAAAGAGTCATTAAATTCCCATTTTAACTGGTTGCTGGCTGTAAGTTAATAGGCAGACTGATCTAGCTTCTTCCCCCCACCCCCCATGCTTATGCACAATGCAATCAATGTTCTGTGTTTTCCTTGCCTTGGATTGCCATTCCATCCCAGGAGTCTCATTTCCTTTTCTCCTGTGTTTTGGCTGGCATAATTTTGGAACTTAAAAAAAATATGCATCATCTGTCCTCTTCTCATAATCTTCACCTGCATTTTAGTCTATTTTGGATATTTTTTCTGCAGTGTCTTCAATGTGCCTTATTTCCTGTTTTCATAAGCTTTATATAACTTAAGAAAAATGCGATCCAAGACTTGTCTAGGTTAGAGGTTATTATTATATTTTTACTGTTATATGGAATAGATGGACCTGCAGAGTATCCACTGGGCATGGCTATTTGCAGGGCTGTCTCTAAATGACATTGACTAGAGGTAATTTTCCAGGGTTCTAACCTTGGTGACCTGGGGAGGCAGCTGGTGGGAGGTATATGTAGACAATTAGCACATATATACCATACACCCTCTCATTTCCAAAGCAAAAATGATGAAATAGTTTCTGCTCTTCTTCCATTAGTACGATTTCCTTGTTTTTCATGTTAACAGTACTTTATTATATTCAGTAAAATACATAAGTCTTAAGTGTTCAGCACAATGAATTTTAACAAATTTATATATGCTGATTAAAACATAAAACATTTCCATCATCCTAGAAAGTTATCTCGTACTTCTTTCTGGTCAATTCTTATCCAACAACCCCCAACTCCAGGGAAACACTGATCTGTTTTCTGTCACTATAGATTGTTTTTTATTTTTATTTTTGTGGTACGCGGGCTTCTCACTGTAGCCTCTTCCGTTGCAGAGCACAGGCTCTGGACGCGCAGGCTCAGTGGCCATGGGTCACCGGCCTAGCTGCTCTGCGGCATGTGGGATCTTCCCGACTGGGTCACGAACCCGTGTCCCCTGCATCGGCAGGCGAACTCTCAACCACTGCACCACCAGGGAAGCCCAGATTGTTTTTTTTATGTTCAAGAACTTCATATAAATGGAATCATACATTTGTGTTCTTTTGTTTATGCATCATTTTGCTCAGCATATTTTTTTGAGATTCATTTATGTTAATTTGTTCTTTCTTTTTTTTTTTTTTTGCTTAGTGTTATTCTTTGGTATGGATATACCACAATTTGTTTATCCATTTTCCAATGGATGGACACCTGGGCTATTTCCACTTTATGCTTTTTATGCATAAATCTGTTATTTATGGATCAGCTTGTTAGGAACCTATACAGTTGTTTCTCTTGGTATATATCTACGAGTGCTGTTGCTAGGTCTTAGGGTAGGTGAATATTTAAATTTATCAGAGAGTGCCAGTTTGTTTTCAAAGTGATTGTACAATTCTAAACTCCCACCAGCAATGTATGAGAGTTCTAGTTGTCCCACATTGTGTCAACACTAAGTATAGTCAGTTTTAATTTTAGCTTTTCTGGTGAGTGTGTAAAGGTATGTGGTTTGCTTTGCGTTTCCCTGGTGAGTAATGATGTTAAGCACCTTTTCATATGCTTATTAACCGTCTTAGTCCATTCTGGATGTTATAACAATACCACAGACTGGGTGGCTTAAACACAACTATTTACTTCTCATAGTTCTGGAGGCTGGGAAGGCAGTGCCTTATGAGGGCAAATCCCTGGCTTGTAGGCAGCCATTTTCTTGCTGCATCCTCACATGCGAGAGAGATATAGATAGAGAAAGAGAGAGAGAATGAGAGAGAGAGAAAGAGATCTCTTGTGTTTCTTCCCATTCATGAGGGCTCCATCCTCATCATCTAATCACCTCCCAAAGCTCCCACCTTGTAATATCATCACATTGGAGGATTTCAACATATGAATTTGGGGGGACACATTCCATCCATAACACTGAGCATTTGAATATCTTCTTTTTGTGAAGTACCTGTTTAAGTCTTAAGCCAATTTTTAATTTTGGGTTATTTGTATTTTTAATATTTTATTTTCCTTTGAAGAGCTTAAATGATTCATATGCTTTCATCAAGAGCCAATTAGATGTCTGGATTGCCACAGGTTTTCAGATTTAATATCTTAAACATACAACAAACTGTTGAGGTCAATGCATTATTCCCATTTTACAAATAGGAAACTGAGCCTCAGACACATTGAAAAACTCCCTCAAAGTTGAAGCTTTTTGACAGCCTCTGGTATGCAGCGTCACCAGAGAAAAAGGTGAGAGAGAAGATATTGCAAGAAAAATTCACTGTTTGAAATTGGTGCTGACTTAAAGAAAATAATCTTATATTTTAGAATAGTTATATATTTACATGAAAGTTGCAAAGATAGTGCAGAGAATTCCCATATATCTAACTGGTCCTGTTCTTTTTTTTTTTTTTGCGGTACGTGGGCCTCTCACTGTTGTAGCCTCTCCTGTCACGGAGCACAGGCTCCGGACGCGCAGGCTCAGCGGCCATGGCTCACGGGCCCAGCCGCTCCGCGGCACGTGGGATCCTCCCGGACCGGAGCACGAACCTGTGTCCCTTGCATCGGCAGGCGGACTCTCTACCACTGTGCCACCAGGGAAGCCCTGGTCCTGTTCTTTTTATAAATAATGGCTTTATTGAGGTATAACTCATATACCATACAATTAATCCATTTACAATTAAATAGGTTTTAGTGTATTCACATATATGTGATGTACAGCCATCACCAATGTCAAGTTTGAAGCACTTTTATTACCTTAAGAAGAAACCCTGTACATTTTAGTTATAACCCCTCTTCTCCCCTATAATCCCTCTCAAATCCTAGGCAACTGCTAATCCACTTCTGTCTCTAAAGATTAACCTATCCTGGGTATTTCATATGAATTGAATCATATAACAGTGGTCTTTTGTTACTGGCTGCTTTTGGTCCTGGCTGTTTTAAGGCTGCTGTAGCCACCATCACTCTTGTCCTGTTCTTCCTGGACACTCTGCAAGCTCCATTTCCAGTCCCTTTGCAGGCAGGTGTGGCATGTGACTGAGTTCTGGCCTAAGAGGTCCGAGCAGAAGTGATGTGTGTGCCATTTCTAGGCTTGTATCTTTGAAAGCCAAACCAAGCCAAACATCCTAACCTCCATCCTCACACGCTTTTCTTACACTTGGACTGAATGAGGAGAATTCTGAAGACCTAGAAGAAAGTGAAAGCACAAGGTAGAAGGAGCCTGGGACCCTGAAATAGGAGGAAAACCCCACTCCTATTGGACTGTGCCCTGGGCTCTGAACAAATGTTTATTGAGATTTAGGAGTTGTCTACTACATCAGCTAGTCCTAGCTACCTTTCCTACTAAAATACTCTGTGAAAGCCCATGATCATGCATGTCCCTAATGTACCAAGGATTCTGATCATGTGTTATCATTTTATTAAGGTGTCTTAGATTGGCCACCCACCCAAGATTAAGAATTAAGAATCATGATTCCTTTAATATGATTCCCTTGCACATGGCACTGGCATACATTTTTGTTAGTTCCAAGCAGTCTAAAAACAGATCTTTCCTAAACTTATATCTCTCATTTTGTTGGAAAGAGTCAGAGAGGGAATTGTTATGGAATAAATCACATATATCCAAAAACATTTATCAAGATCCTTATAACAAATTCTTCAAGCTTAGTATTTATTTCACTGTCTTTGCTTCATAATCTCCCAGCACGTAGGAGACAACACAGGAGACACGAGGAACAGAGCTCTGCGCATTGCGGGGCATTTCATGAATTACAAAAATATGTTCAGTTCTGAAGATCAAAACCTCCACCCATCTGGGATATATAAATCTTACACATAGAATTTATGAGGGGGGTTATCTTGAATTATGTGTTGGGCGTTGGGTTTGGCACGTAATAAATATAAATGATCCTCTCAGGACAGTAGATTAACATCCAGGGGGAAAAATATCAGGCATCCGTGGAATTTAAATGGGAAGATGTCCTACACTTCTCAGAGAGAAAAGGGCTTCCAATCCCCAGGAGACAGGACTGTGATATTTGTTTTTAAATCCCTTACCAACTCCTTCTCCTGGAAGGAGAGATTTAGCTGCTCAAGGGTATTTGGAAAAGGAGCTGTGTAAGTTTGGTTTACCCCTCTTGATCGTCTCACGTTCAAAAGGGTGTCTCTGGCTGTCTCCTGGGCTGCCAGCTGGCCATGCTATGGAGGTCTGTGGAAGGCCAACAGCACCAGTGACTGGTGGATGAATCTGTCTAATTCCCAATTCCAGAAGGAGATGTTGGGAAGCCAGTTGAGGTTGACCACTTAAGCCACACCCTCCAAAACAGCGCAGATTAGTGATGTAGTTCACATTTTCATTTTCTGCATGACCCCGCATCTCTCAACCGGTTCTTAACTTAGAGTGTGGGAGGATGGACCATGGAAATATTTATCGATCCCTTGGATTCCAACAGATGCATAGCTGATATATTGCATGTCATATATAAATCAGTGAACACCTATGGCATGCCTGCTATGTGCAAAATTGCACTAAAGACTGTGTGTAACTTCAAAAGAACAAAAACATTTCTCAAATAGTTTGAAACTCCTTGAAGGACAAACTTGCATGAAAGGTAAAATCAGCCAAAGATGGCATTTGTAAGGGTTGTGTGATGTGGGATAGACTGCAGTTCTAACAGGAGTTCAGAGATATGAGATGCTGCTACAGACTAATATTTCTGAAGGTTGAGCTTGGCCCTGCATCTGTCTATAACACCTGGATGTGTGTAAGTTTATACACAAAGAGACAAAAATTTTCAGTTGACTTCAGCCTATGTGGTTTCAGTTTTCCAGAAGTTATTTCTGGTCCCTTCTGCCTTTTTTTCCTTCTAGTTGTGGTTGCTCCATGGCAGATAAGAAATGATATAACCACAAATACAAAGCAAATCTAAGGACTTCAAATTAATGTGCATTTTGTATTTAAAAATAATGATCTGTATCTTTTGAAATGCCCATAGCACATCAATGTTATAGATGTGTCAATGGGAACAATGTAAGAGTCGACGTGATCTTCAGTCTTTCTTGTCATTACACTTCACATCAAATGGTTTTCTCCATATACTTCTCCACCTATTCTTGCTCTGTAATGTGTCCTTCTTTAGAAGAGTGGATAAGTCAGCATTTTCTGGGGCATTATCGTGAATCAAAAAAGGAACCAACATAGTCTGAAGAAAGGAAGTGGTAAGAATAGATATGAACATTGGAGATGGGAACACAAGGATGGGATTGTGAAGTCTTGTTCTTGAGACGGTTGTTACCCTTTGGTTGTACTGCACCATCCCTGGTTCTAACTTCCATCAATCACCTGAATGTTGCCCAACATCTACTCAGCTAACCACAAGGCCTTAAAGAAGCACATTAAAGTAATCTCAAGTCACAACATGTGGGGCAGTGTCTCTGAGAACAATTCCCCAGTAGTGTTACTGGGAGAGGGGCACCTTCACTAGGGGCCAGAATTGAGCCTCCAGCTGGAAGTCTGGGCATCAGACTCTGGTTCCTGATGACTAGCCTGCATCTGCTGTTCACGTAGCCCCTCTTTCTCCTCTCCTTCGCTCTGCACAGATGGAGTTGGGTTGGGAGACAATGACCTTAAGCACCTTTAAAACTGATTCCAATGTGAGAACCCAGTATTCTTGCCAATCACACAGTTTGGTTCTGCATTCCTCCTACCTTGGACAGAGGGTCATTCCTAGCAGCTCCCTGAGCTGGGCCCTGTAGGAGGAGAAGGGAAATCTTTGGTTTTCTTGCGTGTGATAATGTCTTCCATAGTTAGGGGTGTTTTACCTTTAGCCATAAGATCAGACACACGTGCCTTTAGGTTATTGAAATATGGGATGATATAGAATTCCATATATGGAATATGGAATATGGAATGATCATAGATCAACACATCAGAGACTTTGAAACCAAGGGTATTTAATGGCTCACATATTCTTGATGAAATCATGACTTCTTTTCATTTAGATTGATTTTTTAAATAAGCTGGACAACTTTTAACCTCTTTACTGTCCAACATTTGAGGCAACAGTCTATGAAATGGTTTTGTTATACGTCATAGAAGCAAGGATTCTACCTTCTGCACACCATTCAATCTCTCTGAGTATGTAGTTTCTTGAAACTAAAGGACACATTAAATGCCAGATGTTTAAATGATGTTTCAGGCATTTGTGGCAGACCCTGTAGTTGCTTATCTAATAGTCTCTCCTTTTACTTACTAAGAGAATCACACTTTGTTGGGTTGGCAATGTACCTACCTTACATATGTACATTTTCTTACTGCTCTTGTATGTGATATAGTTGTAGCCAAGGAAATGTTAACAGAAATCACTGGATAAGGCTTCTGGGAAAGGAATTTTATTTTTTAATTTATTTTTAATTAATTAATTAATTTATTTTTGTGGTACGTGGGCCTCTCACTGTTGTGGCCTCTCCCGCCTCAGAGCACAGGCTCCGGGCGCGCAGGCTCAGCGGCCATGCCTCACGGGCCCAGCTGCTCCGCGGCATGTGGGATCTTCCCGGACCGGGGCACGAACCCGTGTCCCCTGCATCGGCAGGCCGACTCTCAACCACCGCGCCACCAGGGAAGCCCTGGGAAAGGAATTTTAAAGGGATTTTCTCAACTGACATACACTCTTGCTCTGGGCCCTTCTATCTTCCTTTTGTCTGGAATGGCCATTTGTAATTGGTGCTCCAGCAGCCATTTTGGGACCATGAAGACAATAAGATTGTGCTAAGGATATAAGAAGCCTGCATCCTGATGACATTGTGGAAATTTCATACCAGTCATCAATTTCTCATCTCTACACTTCTTTTAAATCACTGTTCCTTATGTTTTCTGTTACATTGCAGCAAAACTCAATTCTTAACTGATAAAACACTCAACCTTCAGACTGCTTTACTTAGAGATAAAACAGAAAAATGAATATTTGACATGAAAACATTTTTTTTACACAAAATAGTTTTGGTGAAATTCTAACTTTAAATATTGAAGATGGGGCTTGTCTTATCTCTATAAGTCCTATATAGCATCAAGTAGGCCTAGATTAAAAAACAAAAGCTGCATCCTTTTCAAGTTTAATATAGCCTGAGGAAAAATCCCATTACTTTGGCTTAGTTGTCATTATCTGCATGTGAAACTTATGTTAGTAGAAATTTCACTGGGAAGGGCATGTAGTTCAGTGGAAAGAATAGGAGCTTTGGCATCGGGCAGATTTGGGTTTGAATCCTGACTCCTCTCTAAACAGGCTATGTAATTGTAAACCCATTATCGTATCTTTCTCAGCCTTTCTGATGTATAAAATGAGGAAAGCCTCAGGTTAAAAAGGAAGAATCTGCAAAATAACATATCAAAGGGACCCAGTGAAGTATCTGGGTACCATATATGATCATTTTCCTGCATTTGTGTCTTGTTTCTCATCCTTTCACTTAACAGATGTTTACTGAACATCTACTATGTGTCAAGACTGTGTTGAGCATTTAGCTTTTTGACTCTCTGAGTTTGGCCCAGATGGAATTATGACTTCAGGGCTGAGCTTCAGAAGGACTGCTGGTTGATCCATTTAAAAGCTTACTGGTACTAACCAGGGGAGAGCGAGTGAATTGAAACCTTCATCACAAGGTTTCAATTAAGAAACCAAATCGAAATCTTTCTTTGTGGCATGGTTAGGTTTGGTGATTACCATCCAAAACCAGATGTAAGGGCTAGAGTTGGGTCTGGTGGACAGGGTCAGTATTTGGAAGCTGGAACAAAACTTTGAAATTCCATCTGGAAAAACTTGTACCTCTCCAGGAAACAGAATGGTTTTGGGTATACAGAGACCCCCAAAACTGAAATGAAATGGGGCTTATTTCCTTGTGAGTTTAGTTTCATATGTCCTACAGATGTGAGACCAAGTACTTGAAAATATTTAAAGTCAATAAATTATTTACAGCAAGAAAGCATGTATTTTGCCCAAGGCAGACCCTGAACCTTTTCAGTAACATCTTTTCTCGCTTATCTCTTGATGAACTTGTTCAACTGTGTGAACTCTCAAATTGTCAGCATATTTTGAGTTTGTTCAACATGTATTATTTGTGGATCATGACATAAAATCAATACTTAGAAGAAAGACTTTGGGGAGAGAGAGGTGAAAAAGTACAGAAAAATTTACCTTGTGAGAAATTAAGTTGTTATTCATTTTCCTTCTTTTATTCATCAAGACCCTGAACTCAAGGGATTTGCAATTACAAAAATCAACTATAATAGTGGCTCATACTTGCTGAACATTTTTCAAGTGTGGGGACTTTATGTGGCTTATTATCATCTTTAGTCCTGACCATTAATAACTGTCTTTCATGATACAAAACTCAATGTGGTTTCATTGGGAAGCAGTGCCATAGTGGAAAGAAGAGGGTCATTGGCATCAGTGAGACTGAGTCTGAATCCTGACTCTATAACTTTGAGCACATTAGTGAATGCCTCCCAACCACAGTTAATAATTCTCCATAGTTTTCCCCATTTTTCAAATGAGTAAACTGAATCTGAATGGAGTTGGGCCACCTGCCCAAAGTCACACAGATAGTCAAGAGAAGAGCCATAGATATAGAGAGATAGTGATCTTCCACCAATGAAATCCTGTGTTTTCTCACAAGCTCTTATACTGCCCAGATGTCAGGGACCCCAGTGGATCATGAAGGGACAGGAAACACCCTCCTTTCACACGTGAGAAAGCGGGGTTCTGAGAGGGTGAGATGGACGCCCCAGTGATGGCAGGAATCCGAACTCCACCCCAGATATCCACCTCCACACAGGACCTGAGAATGAAACATAAGTCAGGATAAGATCTGGTTAAGATTCATTCTCCCGGTTTCCAACATATCACATTTCTACAAGATTTATGGTTGTTTTCTCCTCAGTTGGAACTAATGTTGTTGGATTATCAGGTTGTGTTTACATTTTTCTCTTATCTCGGCAGCATCGTTTTGGTCCAGCTGGCTGGTCTGCTCTCCGGGGATCAGCTTTTGCCATTTGACTCTTTCCCGTGTCCACACAACTTTCCCTTCAACTTCTTTGTGGCTCTGTGTTTCCTTTGTTATGAGTTACCTGTTTTCTGCCAGCATGGCTCTTTGTGTAATTCTCCACCTTTTGTTTTCTGGTCAGTGCAGAGATTATCTCCTAAATAGTCGTGCACACTGGGGATCAGCATTTGTGATCCTTATCTCTCTCTGGAGGAAAAGACTTCTTTCTCCAGTTTCTTAATCCTGACCTCATAGTCAGTCTTTTCTTTCCAATTAGCAAATGTTTTCCTACAGTTTTGAGTTTTCAGCAGTTTTGAAGCACACTTCCGGGAGATTCTCTATAACACAGAAAACATTTTTGCTTTGAGCCCCAGAACTTTATTTTGTGGAATTTTCTTTTTAAAAACAGAACAAAGAGCAGTTGCAGCTGCCAGTTCCTCGGCCCTAGTTGTTTCCTTCTAGGCCCTAAATGGTAACCAGACACTGACTCAAATTCCATGGCCCCATTGCATGCCGCTCCCTGCCCCCACCCCGCCCCCCTCCCCACCGTTTTCCTCTTGAGGTTCATTATTTTCTCCAAATTAAAACGTTCTGGTTGGAATGAGTGAGTATAAAGAGACAGGGCAGCAGGGAGCTCCGGCTGTACAGAGGGATTAGATCTTGGGGAGGCCTTCCTCACTGGTCTGTGATGCAATTAATCGGCGAAAAGGACCATAGCTTTGTATTTGAGGAGATCGGTTTTGAAAGGAAGTCTGCTCTCATTACCTGTGACAGTTGAGTTTTACAAACAATTTCTTAGAATATTTGAGACAACACAGAGATGTTGGCTTTATCCAGATATGAAGGTGTTATTCTTTCATTCAGTCATTAGCTCATTCATTGATCTTTTCTGCAAATATTAACTTCATGGCTACTATGCATCAGGCATTGTGCTAGGTTCTGAGGGCTCCAGGGCAAGCAAAAAACAGACTGGCCCCTGCTCTCTCAGATCTTACAAGGAAGTTAGGGTGACAAATATTAAGTAAATAATCACATGCATAAGTGAACATCTGCAAACTGAGATAAGCTCACTGCAGGAGAGGAGGGTCTTTCTAGGGCAGATAACAGGAGGTCTCACCTAGGACGTGTATGCTTGTGTCTGTGTCAGGGCAGGCTTACTCCTGAGGAAAAGACCAGTGAGCTAAGATCTGAAAGGTGAGAGAGAGCTCACTGGGCGATGGCTGGGAGCCAGGTAGGGTATGCTTTTAGTGCATCATGTTCCTGATCTGACAGAGGGGGTAAGGTGCAAAGGCCAGATGGAGGGATGAGCATGGTGCATGAGGAGAAATGAACCTAGGCCAGAGAGGCTGGATTTCTGAGTTCAAGAGGGAGAATGGAGCAAAAGCAACCTGAGAGTTAGACTGATTCTAGGACAGGATGGGGGAGATTTAGTCTCAAGCCTTAGAGCCACTGACAGGTTCTACACTGGAAAATGGCAGGATTAAATCTGCATTTTGAGAAAATTGCTCCTGTTTCCTGTAGAGAACAGAGCTCAGAAGGGCCAAGGTAGTTCCATCCAGTCATTCATTTATGATGCATGGTGAGAGG
>NW_006773367.1:848375-891389 GCF_000442215.2 Lipotes vexillifer | reverse complement strand
GGGAAAGAGATGGTCCCTGCTCTGTCAGAAGTTATTGTTGAGTGAGTGAGAACAGATAATAAACAAACACATAGATTAAGAGGAAAAATACTTTCCAATGGCACTAAGTGCAATGAAAGAAATCGACCAAGGGGCATCTGGCAGACAGCACAGGGGCACTGTTGGCAGTCAGCGCTATCATCCCGGCTACTGAGTTTTCAGCGAAGGCCTCTCTGAGGAGCTGAGGTTTTCCTCCCTAGGTATAGAGTCTTTATGAATCTCACGTCTTGTCTAGAACTAAGCTGATCTCCTCACCAGCTCATTGAGGGCTTGTCCTTACGTGCTGACTCTGTTAGTGGACCCCTGGACCCCCCAGTTTCTCCTGGCCTTCACACAGGAGTGGAATATGTGGGGCTTCCCTGGTGGCGCAGTGGTTGAGAGTCCACCTGTCGATGCAGGGGGCACGGGTTCGTGCCCCGGTCCTGGAAGATCCCACATGCTGCGGAGCGACTGGGCCTGTGAGCCATGGCCGCTGAGCCTGCGCGTCTGGAACCTGTGCTCCATAATGCGAGAGGCCCGCGTACAGCAAAAAAAGAAAAAAAAAAAAAAGAGTGGAGTATGTGATCTGGAAGGAACTTTCAAGATCATCTCATTCAACTCTCTCATTTTACAGGCAACCAAGCAGAAGCCCAGGGGGCACAGTTGTACTTTCAGAGGCCATGCAGCCTGTTTCCGAAGCAGTTTTCATCCCTGGGTGCGTAGGAGATTCCAAATATCTGCGGAAAGTGATTAATGGGTTTTTTTTTTTTTTTTTTCCCTTGGCATCTCCTAATGCAAAAAATCTTGGACAGCAACCAATTTAATTTAGACTCCAGAAATTGTTACTTTTTTTCAACCTGGCTTATATTAATGATATTTTTTAAAAGCCCTGAAGCTCTGAAGCATATTTAAGATCATGAAATAGCATTGCAAATCTTTTGCCATTTATACGAAGTCTAAATGAAATGCGAAGTCTAAAAAGAAAAAAAAAAGAATTCTTTGGTTTCCATAAACTCAATAAGACATTTCTTATTTAAGATTTATAAAAATAATTTTTTTATATAATTGAGTCATTGGTTGAAGTTTAATCTAGAACATAGTTTTCATGACTGACCTGAAAATCCCTTTGGGGATCATAGTATAACCTAATCTGAAATAATGCTTCCTGAGTTGGTTATAATAAAGTTCTTTTGTAATATATCTCTTAGGAGATTCCTCCTCCAATTTTTCTGGGAGGAGAGATATTGTTTTGGGAGAAAAGTCCATGTCTTTGAATCCATCAGATTTAGTCAAGGCCACAGGCATTGGAGAAAGAATTTGGTGGTAATATTTATCCTGGGAAAACATTTTATTGATAAATTTCAGATATATCCTACTGCAAGGGAAGTTTCTTTTCTCTTTCAAATGAGATGGGTGTTTTACAATCTTCATTTTCAGATGAAGAAATTGAAGCCCAGAAAAATAAAGTAACCAAATTCACACAGTTAACCCCTAATCATTATGATCATCAAGTGGCTTGGAGGACATTTTGTATGACATTTCAGCTTAGATGAGAGAGTAGCTCAGTGCGGGTAAGGGTGGAGGGAGCTTCCTTGGAGCCAACACTCAAGCTTAGAAATTCATGTCTGAATATCCCTTTAGGGCTTTTGTTTCCTCCTGTTGGTTCTCAAGAGGTCAGAATGGCACAGAGATACTGAGTTCCTTGGGTCAGATGAGGAGAGGAAAGAGTCAGCTCTTCCTTGGAAAAGTCACAGAAGTTAGTGTGCTGAGATGCACTCGGCATCACAGCAGTGACTGCATGCAGCTGCCAGGTACTGAAGGTAGAACCCAGGTAACTGTGTCTAGTAGTTACCAGTGGCGGCTTTAACAACAAATAGCTTAAAACAACAGAAATTTATTATCTCATAGTTCTGGAGGTCAGCAGTCTGAAATCCGTCTCACTTAACTGAAATCAAAGTGTTGGCAGGGCTTTGCTCTCTCTGAAGGCTCTAAGGAAGAATCTGTTCCTTGCCTCTTCCAGCTGCTGGTGGCTGCCAGGATCCCTTGGCTTGTAGCCGCATCACTCCAGTCTCTGCCTCCATGGTCACATTGCTTTCTCCTTTTCTGTCTATGTCAAATGTTCCTCCACCTCCCTCTTATGTGTTCACATTTAGGGCCCACCCAGAAAATCCTGGATAATCTCCCCTTGTTGTGATCCTTAACTCAATCATGCCTCCACAGACCTTTTTTCCTGATAAGGTGAAATTTACAGGTTCCAGGGATTAGGACCTGATATCTTTGGGGCCGGTATGGAGCCCATCATATACTGAGCCTGGATCCATCATGCTGACATCATTTATTTATGGCTGGCAAAGGACAAGGCTGTGGGCAAGAGGCCAGGAGACGAGAGCCTTTCTGTTCTCTAGACGTGGGGAGAAATGTCATAATCACTGTCTGGCAGAACAAAAGAGTGAAGGAAAAAGCTTAAGCAATGCTCAGCTCCAGAGTGACCACATGGCATGATTACTGCTGAGTTTGTTTATGAGAGGAAAGAAAGCAGCCATGTTGGGAGACTTGTGTGGTTTTCATATCCTGGAAGTTATGTAGAAATAGTTGGACAGGAATGAGTTATTCAGGAGTATAAACCAATTTTTTTTTATCTTTGACTTTTCTTTTAACATCTTTAGTGGAGTATAATGGCTTTACATTGTTGTGTTAGTTGCTGCTGTATAACAAAGTGAATGAGCTATATGTGTACATATATCCCCATATCCCCTCCCTCTTGTGTCTCCCTTCCACCCTCTCTATCCCACCCCTCTAGGTGGTCACAAAACAGAAGCTGATCTACCTGTGCTATGGGACTGCTTCCCACTATCTATTTTACATTTGGTAGTGTATATATGTCAGTGCCACTCTCTCACTTTGTCCCAGCTTACCCTTCCCCCTTCCCGAGTCCTCAAGTCCATTCTCTACGTCTGCTTCATTCCAGTCCTGCTCCTAGTTTCTTCAGAACCATTTTCTTTTCTTTTTAGAGCCCATATATATGTGTTAGCATATGGTATTTGTTTTTCTCTTTCTGACTTACTTCACTCTGTATGACAGACTCTAGGTCCATCCACCTCACTACAAATAACTCAATTTCGTCTCGTTTTATGGCTGAGTAATATTCCATTGTATATATGTGCCACAACTTCTTTATCCATTCATGTGTTGATGGACACTTAGGTGCTTCCACGTCCTGGCTATTGTAAATAGAGCTGCAAAGAACATTTTGGTACATGACTCTTTTTGAATTATGGTGTTTTCAGGGTATATGCCCAGTAGTGGGACTGCTGGATCATATGGTAGTTCTATTTTTAGTTTTTTAAGGAACCTCCATACTGTTCTCCATAGTGGCTGTAGCAATTTACATTCCCACCAGCAGTGCAAGAGGGTTCTCTTTTCTCCACACTCTCTCCAGCATTTATTGTTTATAGATTTTTTGATGATGATACCTCATTGTAGTTTTTATTTGTATTTCTCTAATGGTTAGTGATGTTGAGCATCCTTTCATGTGTAAAACGGTTTCTTGTTCAAACAGACTACAAACCTTGAGTGGTTAAAATATCCTCCCAGAGAGGAGAAATGTAAAATGCCCTTAATGTTATTAATGTAGCCCTCTGGGGACTACAGAATCACATCATCCCCAGTCTCTTGTTGATTTTACCCCATGGAGCCTGGTTGTTGAGGAGGGGCTGTGAAGTTGAAGCATCCGGCCGTGGTAACTGAACGACATGGTGAGGAAACGTACTCCTTCCTGACTTCATTCATGAGTCAGGAAGGGGAATGAAGAGGCCTGGTTAGTGGAAGCTACACATTCTTGTCCATTTACTTGCTTTAGATGAAAGAACATACCACAATATTCCTCCCACCCCCCCAAATAAATAACATTTAGCCTGGATCTTCTCTCATAAATTGCAGAAACATCAGTAGCAAGGGCAGCAGAGAAGCTTCCCTGCCTTCCCAACACCTGAGAAAGTGGGGTGAGGTTTTTCACTGAGATTTTCCTAATACAGGTCAAAGGCATTTCTAAGCTTCCTACGGACCTTGGTGATTATTTTAAGGATTGAAAATACTTTTTTTCTTACCTGATCGCCTATCACCTTTCAAAATTCTGGGACTCTTGAAGGCCCAAGTGTCTTACCTCTCTTCTCTTCCCTTCTTCCCTGACCATTCTAGATAATTCATACAATCAAGTAGTTTCTAGATATGATGTTCAGGTAAAAATTCTTACCCAGCCCCAGTTACCCAACAGAGCCCTGAAAGCTGCTGATTCTAGAAGAGAACTATTCAAATTTAAGTTAATCATCATCCAGATGAATGGCTAGACTAGAAGCAGTTTAAAAGATTTCTTCCTGTACCCGCAACTCAATGACCCTCCAGCCAGCGTCCTACGGGATGTTAAACATTTTCTATCACATGTTCATTCCTTTTGCTTAAATGAGAAGCATCAGCTTGGTGTTTCTTGTTGAAGGGCTATGCATTGGGGCACCCTGTCTTATTAAACTGTTAGAGCGCACCAATGCCTGTGGCATTTATTTTTTTTTCCTTTGCCAAAGGCAGCTCTGACTAGTACAATTCCATTCCAGGGCACAACAATAGCAAAACTGAATTGTCTTGGGACGTCCTGCCCCACCAGTGACAGTTTCAGACAAGGCCAGTCTCAAGGACCTGGTCGGTTGCCACCTTTATCTTTCTCAAAACTGCATTGTGGAATTAATATTCCTTTTCTGGCACATAAATGCCTTTTCATCCCTGCCCTTTCTAAGCCCAGTTTTCCCCAGACCACCAAGAAATTGACGTGCACTTGTCCTCCACATGGTGTAGGACATTTGTACTCTCCTTGATTGTATTTCTATTAGAAATAGAAATATTTCTTTTTCTATTGTAGCTGATTTAGTAACCAGGCCTAGGATATTGGCGATTGGATTTGTTCAGTCGCCAGTTAACAGTAAACTCATTGAAACCTTCCAAATACTTTCCATTTTTCTGGACCCCACTCAGACCCCACATTTAGAATGAAGCTGTCCCTTAAACTCCTTGCTGTAAAGTGACGTTGTACTCCGAGGTCCTCTTACTCGTTGGTACAGAGGCACCACAGGGCCTCCTTTTCCTCTATGGCAGCCCACCGACCTGCTGGAGCTGGGGCAACTGGCAAGTACCCATCACAGTTTTCAACAGATAGCGATTTTCATTTGAACTGATTCAGCAGGGACACATATACCCACATAGGAGAAATACTGGGATCTCTTGACTGGTGCTTATAGGGTGGAAAATATATTCAATATAATTATTTTTCCACAGTATAAACTGCAAGAAAGAGAGGCTAGACACTCCTATTTTGGTGGGCTAGGAGAGCTCCTAGCCTGATGGGGACAAACAGAAAAAAAGAGAGAGAAAATATTGTATCGGCATGAGTTAAACACAAGAATGACCATATGTCCAGTTTTCTCATTCTGTCCCAGTTTATACTTATTGTTCAGGAATAATTATCTATAGCACCTTTTTTTAGCTCTTCAAGTATCTTGGCTTAGATATGAAATTATATAATCACCCCAGTTAAACAAAGGTTGAGAAACACGGGTCTGATACGACCTCCAAAACAGTTCCCAAAGGTGTTATATTCAAGGTTCGATATCTCAGTGGAACGTTTGGGTCAGCAGGATGGCTTCCTGACAAATTAAATCCCGCTTTTGATCATGTTTCTAACAGATACAAAGGAAACAGGTTGAAAAGAAAGAACCAAATACAGTTTTTGCAGCTGAAACATTTAGATATTATTATAACGGAGAGTGATGGGAGCCTTGCAGTAAAGAAGAGAAGGCTTACAAAATCTATTAGGAGTGCTTTCTTTGGACACTCTGGATATCTACTCTTTGGTGACTGTTTCTTAGTTATCTTAACTCATTAACACAGTATGAGTTGGATAACTTAGTTCTAACTTGATTCTAATTTCTTTCTCCTGCAAGGAGATGGGGGCATAGCTGAAGACAAAGCCTTTCTTGGCTTCCACATTCAGTTGGGTCATATGGTTGTTCCTCGATTGGTCACGTGGAGGACTTGGCATGGTCTATTCCAGAGAAAAGCTGGCCGAGTAGCTTTGTCTCTCTCTCATCCATCGATCTGGCTAACAATACGTTGGAACATGAGTCTCAATTGGTCATTCGGTTTTTCAACTCATGCATGAGAAACTATGATTTAAACAACTAAAGCAACAACAACAGCACCAAAACAAGATCAATGCTCGCAGCCAAGTTGTTTGAATGACCACTGCCAGTTTATTTTTCTCCTGCTAAAATCTCATCTCTGCACTTTGACATGTTAATTCCCTTCCTCCCGTTTGGTTTGTAAGCAAAGAAGCAAGGTGACAACCCATCCACAGCAGCTGTCAGGAAACCATTACAGCCAGTGTGAGTCCTGATGGACACCAGTTGTCTGACGGTGATTCTTCCCAGTATGTTAAAAAAACCCACAAAACTGTACTTTTTTGTTGCAGTTAGTTTTACAGGCGTTTCAAGCTGGAGTCTGCATTTTTCTGTGGTAAGCTCACCTTACCACCCTCAGGATTCCCCTGGAGGTCTCACTAACCTCGGCCACATTCATATTTTATGTGAGCTGAGCTGCACGAGCTTGATGCTGCCGTTTGTTTTTTCTTGCATTGAAGTAATTTGCTTTTCCCCTTCTGTGACCCTGGGTTTCAACAACTTGAAGCTGGCCTACAAACTGAGAGATGAGAAAATAGGCTTTAAGGTTATCACATCACAGATATATGCTATCAAAAAACTGAAGAGATACTGACGTTGCTTTGTTTGAGTCAACACAGATGTCAAGTTATTTGTCCTTCATCAGTGTGGTTCTTGGGAATCCTTGGTGAATGAATATTTTCCTAGGAGGTTGGGTCTCATTGACGATGTTTCGAATTAAGTGCTATTTGTGTCAAAGGGAGTCTTTAAAAAGATGGCCAACTCCATTTCTATTTTATATAGTTTTCAACATCTGTCTTCATTTTTCCTCTAATATGCATAGGTATTCTGAATACATTTAACAATTTCTGTGGACTGACTCAGAACAAAGGAAGTTTGGATAAATAGTAAAAGAAAAATTCGTTGAAAGTTTCTCTTTTGCTTGTTCTCTGCTCTTTTAGTATACAGATGCCTGGAAAAAAAAAAAAAATAGACCATTATCTATATATGGTTTGGTTCAGGGTAACAGAAAAGTTGCTCTGAATTAAACATTTCTGTCTTATTGGCCTACTGGGACACTTAAAAATCCCAACCTTTAGACCACACACTCTTAATTGTGGCATGTGGGTTTATAGGAGTTGAAATTAAAAAACCCACAGAAGGTTATTTAACAGTTCCAGCTTCTCTCCTCCAGATTCAGGCTTTTTGGCCCCAAATGGTGACAATTGGGTTAAGACATTAAAGGCTTTTGTCTAAATACCAATCTTGGTGGTGGTCGTGGAGGGGCAACAGTGCACGATGTCACCAGCTGCCGTGATGGCCTTACTGGGAACTCACTTATTGACTAACCCAGTCACAGGAAGGCCGTGTTGAGCAGGATAATAAAAGGAAGAGGGAAGGGGTAAAGGGGGAGGACCTGAATTGTCCAGTCACATGATTTCCCTTATGTTGTCCTAAAGGAGTGTGGATAAGGTTCATGAAAATATGCCCCTGAAAAACCCAAGTGACTTTACCCATTGCTTAAAATGTATTTTTAATCTTTTACCAGCCTTATTGAGATATGTCACACGCCATATCATTTATCCATTTAAAGGGTGCGATTTAATGGTTTTTCGTGCATCAAAAGGGTTATGCTTCCTTCATTTTGTCCGCTTGTCTTGTCGTCTTGTCCTCTACTCCCTCTGCAACGCTCTTACCCCAGATATGGGCTCATTCCCTCCTCATGGCTCAACTCTTTGCTCAGGTGTCGCCTGTAAGGAACTCAGAGGTCTCCCTCCGTTTAAAATACCACCGCTGCCCGTAGTGCCCTCTCCTCCCAGCTTTATTTTCTCTACAGCCCCAGCGATGGCCTGACTGGAGCTCTCTGACATTTTCCCTTTTGTTTATGGTCTGCAGTCCTCAGCTCTCCCAGGGCAGAACCTTTGTCGCCTCCCTGCTGTTTCCTCAGTTCCCGGGCCCTGGCCTGGCCAGCGTTAGGGCCTGGAGTGGGGGGCCAGTGTGGATGGCTGTCCTCTCCGCACCCTCCTGTAGGTGTTGGAGGAGGGGAAGTGATTGGAGCAGCAGCTAAAAAGAACAGCCAGCTCACCGCCACTCGCCACTGGGCCAAACCCCTCCTGACACTGGCCCCGGGAATGGATGCTGCCACAGCCACCAGGAGCTGCCCAACATGGAGGAGGCCAACATGGGCCTGAGGTTCTGGGAACTTGAGTTCTCCCTTTCTGTGTCTGGAATCCCTCTGCAATTACCTGGCCTCTCTGAGACTCTGTAAGAGGAGGATATTGGACCTCCGAGTCCTCATAGTTCTGACACTCCGGCATTCTGACAGAATTCTCTGATCAGGCGCGTAGTTGAACACATACAGGTAAAGTGTACCTGGAAGCACCCCCTCTTTAATAAACCCTTTCTCTGTGGCTAACTTTGCCGTATTAAAGCTGCATGTCTCTCTTCGCTCTCCCCCACTCCCACCACACTCTTTTGTAGGAATGAACCTTTTTAAAAAATTGAGGTATAGTTGATTTACAATGTAATGTTAATTTCTGCTGTACAGCAAAGTGATTCAGTTATACCTATATATGCATTCTTTTTTATATTCTTTTCCATTATGGTTTATCACAGGATATTGAATATAGTTCCCGGTGCTATACAATAGGACCTTGTTGTTTATCCATCCTATATATAATAGTTTGCATCTGCTAATCCCAAACTACCAATCCATCCCTGCCCTCCCCACCCTCCCCCTTGGCAATCACAAGTCTGTTTTCTACGTCTGTGAGTCTGTTTTTGTTTTAGGTTCATTTATGCCATATTTTAGATTCTACGTATAAGTGATACATGTGGTATTTGTCTTTCTCTTTCTGACTTACTTCAGTTAGTATGATAATCTCTAGCTGCATCCATGTTGCTGCAAATGGCATTATTTCATTCTTTTTTATGGCTGAGCAATATTCCATTGTATATATGTACCACATCTTCTTTATCCATTCATCTGTTGATGGACATTTAGGTAGTTTCCATGACCTGGCTATTGTAAATAGTGCTCCTATGAACATTGGGGTGCATGTGTCTTTTTGAATTATAGTTTTGTCTAGGTATATGCCCAGGATTGGAATTCTGGATCATACGGTAATTCTATTTTTAGTTTTTTGAGGAACCTCCATAACTGTTTTCTATAGTGGCTGCACCAATTTTCATTCCCACCAATATTGTAGGAAGGTTCCCTTTTCTCCACACCCTCTCCAGCATTTGTTATTTGCAGACTTTTTAATGTTGGCCATTCTGACCGGTGTGAAGTGGTACCTCATTGTAGTTTTGATTTGCGTTCTTCTAATAATTAGTGATGATGAGCATCTTTTCACCTGCCTATTGGCCAGGATGGACCTTTCTAATGCTTGGGGTCTTCAACTCAGATGACAGAAGAAAGGGCTAAATAAAAATTATGCTTTGGATGTGCTATTTGAGCTGGAGCTAAATTTGAGTAAAAGCTTCGTCTGTGAGTTTACAAACATACAATTTAGGCTCTTACAGTTATCTAAATCCACTTTCTTGCCTTATAATTTTATGGTTAGAAGCATTACAGTTGTTTTTAGATTTTCATTATAACTTCAGTGGCCACAGACTGAACCAAATAGTGTTTGTTTATTTGTGCAACAAATTATGCCCCTCAGCTAACTTTACTGTGTAATTTGCATTGGGTGTGCATTTCGCAAAAAAAAAGTATACATTGGTCTGAGGTTCTCCTCTTCCTTTTCTTCTCTCTTCTTCCCAAAAGCAGCACTGACAATAGAAAATTGGGAAATAAAATGCACATCTGGGCATTTTACTTATGTGTGTACAACACACATGCCTACAGATAGGCAAACTCGTAGACAGAGAATTATATAAAGATATCCAAATTCAAATTCCATTAACACTGATGCTGGGTAAACTTGGGGAAGTCAACCCGCTTCACTGAGTTTTTATTCACATTTAGCTCCAGCATCAAAGCACATGCGAAGCACACTTTTGATAAATGACAGAGATTTTTGTGTATAACCAGAAAAATAGTCCTCTGAGTTGCTATTGAGTTCAAAGAAGAAAGTTTCTGAAATTCCATTTCCAATTGTGAGGTGCTTTCTAAATACATGGTAGAGGTGACTAGAGTAATAGGAAATGAGCCCTCTTCATCTCGCAGGGTGAAATTTATTTCAAGATAAATTAAAAAAAATCTGCATGTATGGAATTTGCACCTCAGACTGAATAGGATAAACTTCTTGCCATTTGTCCATTTGAGATCCTCTATGTGCCAGGACTGCCGCCTACCTGGTTGACCACATGGGGTCCCAGCTAACAGAACCGGGAAGACTCATGATGGGGGTATATCCCTTTCTGTGTTCTCTTCTGGTTATTCGTAGCAGTCAATAAATTTCTATGGAGACCTCATTGCCTGTGGGCATCCAGTGATTTTTGTCCACAGATGATTTTATCCTTAGATGTTACTTTTTCTTTGGTCTCACCTGTGACAAATGGTGAACCTGAGCGAGTGTTAAAGCTGAACTTATTAAAAAGGAATGGAAAACCTGTAATATATTTAAGCAATTTGAATTGATTAGGCACTTGGGTGGGGGTAATTTTTTAGTTCAAAACAACATAGGAGGTCTAAATATATTATTCTGGATTCTTGCTGAGATAAAATAATCACAGACATAACTAAAGAATAATGTAAATATGTTACCTCAAAATATCTCATTATAGTTCATATATTGTAACACTTTCAGATAAATCATACCCTGAGAGATCTTGTTTCTGCTATAGATCAGCTGATGACCTTGGCAATATCCTCTTCGTTCAGGGTCTTTAATTTTCCACCTTGGAGGGTGGGAGGAGTAGCTTGGGGCCATCCTTGTAGCAAAGCTCCTTCTAGCTCAAAAAACCCTCTGGGACTGGTAACTTCTACTTTTAATTTGTAGGTTAGGAATGAGAGGACTCATGAGCCTCTTGTGATTGGATAGAATGACTTATTTGAAATTTTTAAGAGAAAAATATGAATTCCCTCCTTCCTTCATTCCACACATGTTGCCAGACTCCTACTCTGTGTCAGGCCCTTTTTTTTTTTTTTTCTAAAGCTGAAAATACAGGACTGACTAAGGTGGACAATGCCCAGATCTTCTAGTGGGAGAATAGTGACCCCCCTGTCCTGGGCTTCCTGATAAAACTGGGAAGGTCCTGGGTAAACTGGGATCAGTGGGTCACACCAAGTGGGAGAGGCTGAGCGTAAAGGAGTTAAAGAATGAGAAAACAAGATGGTTTTGGAGAGTGACAAGTTTTCTGTAGCAAATCCTCAGGATGACGCATTTGGGGGTGGGAGAGAGTTGGGCTTTAGTGTGGGTGGTCTTCAGGAGGTCTCAGAGGAGATCACATTCACACTCAGTGGGAATGGATGAGAAGGATGCAGACACGTAGAGAGCTGGGGGCTTATGTTCCAGGCAGTGGGAACAGCAAGAGCAGGGGTCTGGGAGGGAAAAGATCTTGGCCTGATTGAGAAATAGAATGATGACCAGGACGGAATGTTCTGGAGGGAGGAGGAGAGGGATAAGGGCTTTGTGGGTGTCGGTAAGGAACTCAGACAATAATAATAATAGCTGATGTTATATTCTGGGCACTCACTCATTTCATTGCATCAATCTTCACGGTCACCCATTTTACAGATAAGGATACTGAGGCACAGGGACTTGAATAAACAGAGTGTCTCAAGTCACACAGCTTGCCATGGTGGAGCCAAGATTCAGCCCCCAACGAATGATGCAGAATTTATAGTTGGCACTACACTTAACCGAGGGGAACCCCTTGGTCATTGGGAAGGTGTATCCCTCCTTTCAAACTCTCTGTGCCCACTGGTACCCACCAGCCCCCAGGAGTAAGGGCAATCTCATCATTTCGACGCCCCCCTCCCCCAGGCAGCTGCAGTTTTTGCTTAGCCAGTAGCAGACACGGGAGGAGGCCTCTACAGCTTTTGTGGATTTCCTCCAGCACTTATGAGATGGCTTAGAAATAGTCACTCTGTGTGTAATCAGGTCACTTCACTGAGAAAACATTTTTGTTTCAGCTTCCTTCCTTCCCTTGGCCTTCTCCAGGGAACAGTGTCTCTGACCCTCTAAGTCACAAAGTACAGAGATAATGGGGCACAGCAAGTCAACATAGTCAAAAGAGGGGAGAGTCTGTGGTTAGCACACACACACACATACACACACACACGAAAACTGTTAAGAGTAACTAGCCAGGGAATCACACTGCAAATATGCTTAGAAAAATATGGCTAAGAGATAGATGGAAACTTTCCTAGTCTGTAACTCTTTGTGGTTGCAAAGATCTCTCTTCTGCTCAGAGCAGAGAAGGAAGAACTCACTCTGCTCTGAGAGAGCGCAGAGCATCACACGAGTGTTTCCTCCCCTTTGGGCCTCTGCTCACATTCAGCTTGGCCTTTGCGGTTTGGATTTACTCTGATGGGCTCACCAGATGTGCAGACAGAGTCAAGACATGGGGTCTCACACTTTCTTTTCAGACTGCTTAAGTACGAGAGAGACCTTTTCCTATAGGGGAAAAATCATGCCTTCTAATTCGTTAGAGCCAGAGATGAAGAATAAAAGCTACATGGAAAATTCAAAGGATTGGGGTTTTTATTTTGAATTTTTAAATTAATATGGAAGAGATTTAACGAATTGCTCAGGCCCTGAAGTAATGGCCCTAAAAGGTACATTTCAGGATCATCTTTTTTTTTTTTTCCTTTGTCACAGTACACACACTGGCCGCTTAAGATGTGGGAATCAGGAGAAAAAGTGCAGAACGAATGTCATGTTTTGTTTTAAAACTTTCTCTACTATTGTTTGGTTTTGACATTCAATCTCTTTTCTTCATGAATTCCTAACTTCCTTAGGCCTAACTATAGTTCTTTGACTTTTACAAACCTACTGACTATAAATCCTGTTTAATTATAGCATGGCTCACGTGTCCTGAAGAGTAATGTTAATGACTAAAATGCCATCGATTAGTAACCAAAGATAGATTTTGTGGAGCAAAAAGGGAAGAGAGGAAATCTTTGGGGTTCAGGCGGGAAAGCTAGACTTCTTTCCTTGGCCATCTCATCGCTGCCCCAGCTGCAGGTCTTCCCAGGTTACCGTGGACAAGGACACAACCCCGGCAACGCAGAATTTGTAGGAGGGCTGGCGTGCTCTCTCCTTCCAGTAACATCTTCACTTCCCTCCGTGTCCCTCTTGCACACCTTGTTAGTGTCTCAGTTCACACGGAGGCGTTGGTCCTCGCCATTCTGAGGAGCACCGACTGGACTCGGAGCTGATCTGTGTTCTGGTTCCTTCTCTTATCAGCTGTGTGACTTTAGGCAAGTTACTTAACCTCCCCGAGCCTCAGTATTCTTATAAAAAAAGAATGTAACTACAGCCTCAGAGGGTTGTTAGAATTAGCTCAAATATTGTAAGTTAAAGGTAGGCATCTGGTGTTTTTGATTATTATTATCATTTTAAATCTTGAGCTTTGAGTCAAAGTCAGATATAGAGGAAGCTGAGGCACTGGAGGCAGTGTCTGGAATTACTGGGGTGCGTATGGCGCGGGTGTGGCAGCGGGGCATGAGTGTGAGGAGGCTGTAACCGGCACTCCCCTCCTTTGCCCTGTGTTGGCATGTATCGGCTGTGTTCCCAATCAGGCACTATTAGGCTTTTTGGTCCCCTGTCAAAGGGCCCATCTGGCTCTGGTGTATATTCGGCCTGAGGCAAATCTTGAAGGAAGTCTTAAACGTCCCTGGTAAAAGGCTCTAGACTCAGAAGTAGAAGAAAGGGATTCTAGTCCCATTCACCAGGTAACCTTGGGTGAGCCATTTCAGAACTCAGGACCCTCCAATATAAAGTTTACATCTCCATAATACCTCATGTGGTTTCAGAGGGGAAATTAAATAAGGTGATGTGTGTGTGAAACACTTTGCCTACTCTAATAGTAATATCATTAATAATAATGATAAATTGTTTTTTTTCTCCCAAGGCCCAGTGTTCTGATGTCTATTTGCTACCTTCCCAGAATCTTCCCTTAAAAGCTTTGCTTAAACTTATTAAGTATTCAAGTTTTTATTTTTCAGTTTTCCCTTCCCTAGACGGCATATCTAATTTATGCACACACACTGCACACACACACACAAACATACTCATCTGACTTGTCCTGTAATCTTTAGGGTCTTGTTCCCTATTAGTCATCCTGAAGACTAACTAGCCTGACAGTATTTTCTGAGGTGTTGAGTTTCTGAGCTGAGTTAATGTAACATAAAACTGCTTTTGGTAGAAAATACCAGACCATGGGTCAGCCAACATTTTCTATAAAGGGCCAGTTAGTAAATATTTTCAGCTTTATGGGCCATGGGTCTCTGTTACAATAGCAACTCTGTTTGTTGTAGCAGGAAAGCCACCACTGATGATACAGAAATAAACAGGTGTGGCTGTGTTCTAATAAAACTTTATTTGCAGAAACATTTGATGGGCTTGATTTGAGCTGTGAGGGTAGTTTGCTGACCTCTGCAACAGACAAAAGAATGACAGTAATGGTGGCAAACCCAGATGTTATGGCCAGTTATTAGGAAAGAGGCTTAGAGCAGATGAGGGCTTTGGCAAGCCTTCCCTTCCACTCTTCCCTGCCTGAGTGTCCTGACCTGAGATGACAGCAGGGCTGGGTACACGTTCTCACCCCAGAACCCCAGAGCTTGCTGAGTCGTTGACCGGCCTGGGGGGTTTTGGAAGGTGGAAATTTACAAGTCGGCCGAGAGCCGTCTCTCTGCCAAGGACTGATTCAGGGTTCAGGGATTAAGCCTCTGGCGTGGGGATTAAACTGGAATTTCATAGGAACAGACGCTAGCGGCACCAGACGCTGGGTTGGGTCTGGTACGGTGTGTGCTGTTGGCTCTGAGAAGGTCCTCAATGCTATTATGGGCATAAAAGTAAAGAAAGAAATGAGGGGTCCTGGTTTTCAGCTTTCAGCCTCGATTTTTAAAAAAATATTTCTACTGAATCTGAGATGAGAACATACTTTGGAAACAACCAAGGGCATGAAGGAATTTATTCCCAAGGCCAAGAGTGACTAAACTGCTGAGTGTTAAATTCTCAGTAGGGAAGGGATGAAGAGAAGCATGGGCACAAAACTCACATTTCATCCCAGGCGGCTTTGTTCTGCTGGCTCCATTGTGCTGCTTCCTGTGGTTCTGGAAAATGCCGCCCCCTTCCAGGAGCTCAGTGTCCATGTGCCGGGTGTTGCTTGTGACCCATGGTCATTGGGTACCTCTTGCTGTTGTCAGGCATCTGGTAAACAGTGCCCTTTGGGGAGCCTGTGAATGGTAGCAGCTGAGGAAGTTATCTCAGAGCCAGTGCACCATTTTGTTTTCACATGGGGAACTTGAGACCCAGAGAAGAAGTGATTGTTCAGAGTCTCATGGATAATTTGAGGTGAGTGGAGGACTCGAATCCAGTCCTCTGGGCTCCTGTCCCTGTGGTCGTCTCTGAGGCAGAACTGCACTGCTACTCTGTGAATCATCACAGCAGGTCTTGGTGTCACAGGCACCAGTAGTCCCTTTGAAACCATATCACAGAACCAAAGGCTCTTTGACCTTGAAACGTAAAGTTTTTGCCTCATTCCATAGATCCAACCTCATCAAGTCACATAAAATAACTTTTGTTTACTCTCATGGAGGTTATCTCTGTATGTTCATGTATCAGTCAGTATAGGCTGTGTCATGTCATGGTAAAAAATGACCCCCAAAGCTAAGGGACTTATAAAACCAAAGTTGTATTTCTCACCCAGGCTACCTGCTTGTTGTAAGTTGCTGTGTTTCTGCTCCTCATCTTCTTTCTCCAAGGACTGAGGCTGACAAAGCTGTGTCTATCTCAGGGTTGTGAAACTATGTGTCGTGGGCCAAATCCAGCCTGCCTTCTGTCTTTGTAAATAAAATTTATTGAAATCTAGACATAGTCATTCATTTACACATTATTTATGTGCTACAACAACAGAATTGAATAGTTGCAGTGGAGACGGTAAAGCCCACAATGCCAAAAATCTTCACTTTCTGGCCTTTGACAGAATAGATCAGCTGGTCCTTGGCCTATCTGAAATATTGGTGTTTGTCCCCTCTGGCAGAAGGAGAAGAGACAGTGCAAACTATGGGCTGGTCCTTAAAACTTCTTCCCAGAAGTGACACGTGGTTATTTCTGCTCACATTTATTATACTCAAGCAAGACACATGGCCACTCTTGAGTTCAACAAAGGGGGATAGAAAAATCAATCTAATCCAACCTGATTTGTATTTTATTTGCACACAAATGGACTCTCTTTAATTTAACCAGGAGAAAGATTTATGTGAACGTTATCAGTAATCACACAATAGATGAGAAGGCTGATGAACAGGCTCCAGAGGGAGCAAGAAAGCATGGCCACAGTCCCACCCTGGGCATGGTCTCTATAAGCTATGCCCCTGGCAACACCAGCACTCCTGTCCCCTGTGCCACTGCCCACTTCCCTAAAGCCACTGTGAGTAACTTTAATTGTAACTCCCTCTGTTTTCAAAGGGCTGGGTGGATGCTGCTTATTGACCACATGTAAGCCACGCAGCCATGTCCTAGCTGTTGAGAGGGCTGGGAAAATGGATATCAAATTTTTTTGCATCTTTGGAAGGGGGATGGGCCATTATTTACAGAGACTTACAAAGGGAGGAATTTCATCAACATAGGAAATGGTGCTGGAGGAAAAGCATTATCCACACTAATATTTCAGTGCTGGTAGCTGGAGGCTATACAGAGAGTTTGACAAAGCTTGGCATTGCTTTGGGTTCAGCTTCTTCACTGACATTTCTGTAGCCTCATCTTTCAGGATGGCTTCAGCAGATAGCCGAGAAGGATCAGAGAGAGGTGGGAGAGCTCTCTCTCTCCTGGTTGTTCAGAAGCCAGAAGGACCTTCTTTACCTGGACTTTTTCTAGTCTCTTCCTCATCACCCATCTTTCCATACCCACAAAAGTCCTCCATTATTTTGGAAAAAATAAGCTAGAAATCCTGTGTTGGCCAGCAGAAGAGAGGGAAGGGCAATGCATATGGAAATCAAATTGAGTATATTCTGTGTCATTGTTCCCATTAGGTGCTTCTACTGGTGTGAATCATTAGGATTGGATTTGTCTAAGTACCTTGAACCTCAAGGGGTGCAGGGCAGGGGTGAGTGTTTCCATAATTTCTCTTTCAGATTCTTCATCATTAGGGTATAGGAATGCAAGAGATTTCTGTGCATTAATTTTGTATCCTGCTACTTTACCAAATTCATTGATTAGCTTTAGTAGTTTTCTGGTGACATCTTTAGGATTTGCATGTCATCTGCAAACAGTGACAGTTTTACTTCTTCTTTTCCAATTTGCATTCCTTTTATTTCTTTTTCTTCTCTGATTGCAGTGGCTAAAACTCCAAAACTATGTTGAATAATAGTGGTGAGAGTGGGCAACCTGGTCTTGTTCCTGAGCTTAGAGGAAATGGTTTCAGTTTTTCACCATTGAGAATGATGTTGGCTGTGGGTTTGTCGTATATAGCCTTTATTATGTTGGGGTAGTTTCCCTCTATGGCTACTTTCTGCAGAGTTTTTACCATAAATTGGTGTTGAATTTTGTCAAAAGCTTTTTCTCCATCTGTTGAGATGATTATATGTTCTTTATCCTTCAGTTTGTTAATATGGTGTATCACAGTGACTGATTTGTGTATATTGAAGAATCCCTGCATCCTGAGATAAACCCCAGTTGATCATGGTGTATGATCCTTTTAATGTGCTGTTGGATTCTGTTTGCTAATATTTTGTTGAGAATTTTTGCATCTATATTCATCAGTGATATTGGCTTGTAGTTTTCGTTTTTTGTGACATCTTTGTTTGGTTTTTGTATCAGGGTGATGGTGGCCTCATAGAATGAGTTTGGGAGTGTTCTTCTCTCTGCTATATTTTGGAAGAGTTTGAGAAGGATAGGTGTTAGCTGTTCTCTAAATGTTTGGTAGAATTTGCCTGCGAAGCCATCTGGTCCTGGGCTTTTGTTTGTTGGAAGATTTTTAATCACAGTTTCAATTACAGTGCCTGTGATTGGTCTGTTTATATTTTCTATTTCTTCCTGATTCAGTCTTGGAAGTCGTGCTTTTCTAAGAATGTGTCCATTTCTTCCAGGTTGTCCATTTTATTGGCATGGGGCTGCTTGTAGTAATCTCTCATGACCCTTTGTATTTCTGCAGTGCCAGTTGTTACTTCTCCTTTTTCATTTCTGATTCTATTGATTTGAGTCTTCTCCCTTTTTTTCTTGATGAGTCTGGCTAATGGTTTATCAATTTTGTTTATCTTCTCAAAGAACCAGCTTTAATTTTATTGATCTTTGCTATTGTTTCATTTCTTTTTCATTTATTTCTGATCTGATCTTTAAGATTCCTTTCCTTCTGCTAACTTTGGGGGGTTTTGTTCTTCTTTCTCTAATTGCTTTAGGTGTAAGGTTAGGTTGTTTATTTGAGATGTTTCTTGTTTCTTGAGGTAGGATTGTATTGCTATATACTTCCCTCTTAGAACTGCTTTTGCTGCATCCCATAGGTTTTGGGTCATCGTGTTTTCATTGTCATTGGTTTCCAGGTATGTTTTTGATTTCCTCTTTGATTTCTTCAGTGTTCTCTTGGCTGTTTAGCAGCGTATTGTTTAGCATCTATTTGTTTGTATTTTATACAGTTTTTTTATTTTCCTGTAATTGATATCTAGTCTCATAGCGTTGTTGTTGGAAAAGATACTTGATACAATTTCAATTTTCTTAAATTGACCAAGGCTTTATTTATGAGCCAAAATGTGATCTATCCTGGAGAATGTTCCAAGAGCACTTGAGAAGAAAGTGTATTGTGCTGTTTTTGAATAGAGTGTCCTATGTATATCAGTTAAGTCCATCTTGTTTAATGTGTGATTTAAAGCTTGTGTTTCCTTTTTTATTTTCATTTTGGATGTTCTGTCCATTGGTGAAAGTGGGGTGTTAAAGTTCCCTACTATTATTCTTTTTGCTGTTGATTTCCCCTTATATGGCTGTCAGCATTTGTTTCATGTATTGACATGCTCCTATGTTGGGTGCATAAATAGTTTCAATTGTTATATCTTCTTCTTGGATTGATCCCTTGATCATTATGTAGCATCCCTCTTTGTCTCTTGTAATAGTCTTTATTTTAAAATCTATTTTGTTTGATATGAGACTTGCTACTCCAACTTTCTTTTGATTTCCATTTGCATGGAATATCTTTTTCCATCCCTTCACTTTCAGTCTGTATTTGTCCCTAGGTCTGAAGTAGTTCTCTTGTAGACAGCATATATACCGGTCTTGTTTTTGTATTCATTCAGCCAATCTATGACTTTTTGTTGGAGAATTTAATCCATTTACATTTAAGGTAATTATCAATATGTATGTTCATATTATCATTTTCTTAATTACTTTGGGTTTGTTTTTGTAGGTCTTTTCCTTCTCTTGTGTTTCCTGCCCAGAGAAGTTCCTTTAGTGTTTGTTGTAAACCTGGTTTGGTGGTGCTGAATTCTCTTAACTTTTGCTTGTCTGTAAAGGTTTTAATTTCTCTGTTGAATCTGAATGAGATCCTTACTGGGTAGAGTAATCTTGGTTGAAGGTTCTTCCCTTTCATCACTTTAAATATGTCCTGCCATCCCTTCTGGCTTGCAGAATTTCTTCTGAAAGATCAGCTGTTAACCTTATGGGGATTCCCTTGTATGCTATGTTTTGCTTTTCTCTTGTTGCTTTTAATACTTTTTCTTTGTATTTAATTTTTGATAGTTTGATTAATATGGATCTTGGCATGTTTCTCCTTGGATGGGACTCTCTGTGCTTTCTGGACTTGATTGACTATTTCCTTTCCCATGTTAGAGAAGTTTTCAACTATAATCTCTTCAAATATTTTCTCAGACCCTTTCTTTTTCTATTTTTCTCTGGGACCCCTATAATTCAAATGTTGTTGTGTTTAGTGTTGTCCCAGAGGTCTCTTAAACTGTCCTCAATTCTTTTTATTCTTTTTTCTTTATTCTGCTCTACATTCGTTTTTTCCACTATTTTACCTTCCAGATCACTTATCCATTCTTCTGCTATTGTTTCTGTCTAGAGAATTTTTTATTTCATTTATTGTGTTTTTCATCATTGTTTGTTAGCTCTTTAGTTCTTCTAGGTCCTTATTAAACTTTTCTTATATTGTCTCCATTTTATTTCCAAGATCTTGGATTATCTTTACTATCATTACTCTGAATTCTTTTTCAGGTAGACTGCCTATTTCCTCTTCATTAGTTTGGTTTTTACCTTGCTCCTTCATCTGCTGTGTGTTTCTCTGTCTTCTCATTTTTCTTAACTTACTGTGTTTGGGATCTCCTTTTTGCAGTCTGCAGGTTTGTAGTTCCTGTTGTTTTTGGTGTCTGCCCTCAGTGGGTGAGGTTGGTTCAGTGGCTTGTGTAGGTTTCCTGGTGGAGGGGACTGGTGCCTGTGTTCTGGTGAATGAGGCTGGATCTTGTCTCTCTGGTGGGTAGGGTCACGTCTGGTGGTGTGTTTTGGGGTGTCTGTGAACTTAGTATGATTTTAAGCAGGCTTTCTGCTAATTGGTGTGGTTTTGTTCCTGTCTTGCTAGTTGATTGGCATGGGACATCCAGCACTGGAAGTTGCTGGCTGTTGGGTGGAGGTGGGTCTTAGCATTGAAATGGAGATCTGTGGAAGCGCACTCACCGATTGATATTACTTGGTGCTGGGAGGTCTCTGGTGGTCCAATGTCCTGAACTCAGCTCTCCCACCTCAGAGGCTCAGGCCTGACACCAGGCCAGAGCAAAAAGACCCTGTCAGCCACATGACTGGGAAATCAGATGTTTCCAAGTGTCCCCATTAATGGTTTCTCTTGTGAAATCCAAAGTCCTCTGGAAGTGGTTCTGTAGTATGAATGATTGCTCTAGATTACCTGTTTTATTACGCAAGGATATAACTCAGGAACAGCCAGATGCGAGAGATGCATAGAGAAAAGTATGTGGGATGAGACACAAAACTTCCATGCTCTTTCTGGGTGTGCCACTCTCCCCACATCTCCCCCTTCCGTTTTTTTTTTTTTTTTTTCTTGCGTTATGCGGGCCTCTCACTGTTGTGGCCTCTCCCATTTGCGGAGCACAGGCTCCGGACGCGCAGGCTCAGCAGCCATGGCTCACGGGCCCAGCCGCTCCGCAGCATGTGGGATCTTGCCGAAACGGGGCACGAACCCGCGTCTCCTGCATCGGCAGGCGGACTCTCAAGCACTGCGCCACCAGGGAACCCCCCCCTTCCATTTTTTAAAGTGAACCTGAAGCCTCAGGGTATGGAGGTAGCGTGGAAAATTCTTGACTTTCAATGTTTCCCTGAGATGACTACAGCAGGCAGATCTAAATTCTCTAGAAAGATATGAAGCCCCAAAGCAGGAAAAGCTGGTGTGAAAATCTAAAAGGTCCAGGATAGGTTAGAATTTAGAGTCACTGATAAGGACTTAGAACTCTAACAGTCAGGACTGAATATGTGTCCTGAATGATTGCCTTGGAACCAGTTAATGACGGAGGGCTTCCTAGAAGTATGAGATACACATGGGACGGCTCTTCACTGCCCTCACGTGGAAAAGCCTAATGGAAACTATGAAGTAGGTTCTAGTCTCTACTGGTGATGTCAAACATGTCAAAAAAAATGACTAAAAAAACCCGTACATCTGGAGTTGGGATCTTTTCTGGATCCCACAATTTTTGCTAAAGTGTTGGCTGGGGTCCAGAGGCAGGGCTTTATCCTAAGGATCAACAAGGATGCAATAACCTTCCATGGCTCTATAGTGTGTGATGAGCCAGGCAACAGTGAGGATTAAGCTCAGGCCAGTTAGCCGAGGTTTCCAGGGAACTCATGACAGCAAACAGGTCATCAAGTCAAGTATCCAAACTAGATGGAAGATGGAAGAGGAGTGCTTAGGAGCAGTTCAGGGGAGGTGGGGGAAGGCAGATCAGATTTTTCTTACCTCATTAAGGTCTGATACCACCGACTGGTTCTGGAGCCCATCTTTCCCGGAAGCTTGATTCACCACCAGGCCCTGCACCATCTGCCACTGGAGAGTAGACTGGGTTTCAGAGTTAGCAATCCAGTTTCTTGCTGGAACCAGGATCCTGAAACTATGGCTAGATTCCTTAAATCCTGGACCCTAATCCCATACCTTCAGCACCAGTGTGGCACCCTGGGCCTGAGAGGTCCTTTTCTGGAACCTTCAGCTGCCGTGGCCAATCTGACTTCTTTTATAGCTGTCATCTTTTCTAGCCTCACCTGCAAAATTGGCACTCCTCAGGGCTTCAAATTAAACTCAGATCTCAGTTCCTGTAACTGAGTGTCTGTATTGAGCTGCCCTTTCATTCCTCTTTCTTTTCTCTGCAGAGGAGCTTGACCAGGGTAAGGGACTGAGGGCTGCTTCTGTCACCAAGGACCTCCCCTAGATCAGGCCCAGGGTTCCCATGTGCAGTGGCTCTCTCACAAAGCTCTCTCGAAATTATCTGGAGATGGTGTGGGGCATGGTGGAGCTCAGCCAGACCTCTCATCATGGATGATGACTTTCTTCTTTATTTTCATGTCTGCTGCTGCTTGCTGCTGGGAATGGTTTTAAACCTCTGGAGTGAAGTTTGCCTTTTATAAGAATACTTTTAAAGAATGCTCAAAAAAAAACCCACCCCACTATCTTAATCCCTATTCCATGTATTACACATGTTTAAGGCTTTTCTCATTTATTTCCACTCTAAAGGTGACTTTTTATTGATGACAAATATGAGATTTTGGTTTCTCATATGCTTCGCAAAGAAGAGAATGTTATTATTCAAGTTAAACTGACGCATTTACTTTATTAATGACCCATATTCAATATAATAGAATCATAGTATTTCAACATGGTATTTTCAATCACAGTGTTTTGGTAGCTTAGAGACCATCTGGTCTAAGTCCTAATTTTACAAATGAGGAAACTGAGGCACAGAAAGGAAAATAACTTTTCCAAAGTCATCCTAAAGTGTTCCTTCACGAATGCTCTTTTTTTCCCCTCTTGCTGGTCCAGTGTTATTTTCTGCAAGCTATGTTTCCCTTAGTGATCTGGTCAGTCCCTTCTGTGGACTGCTTTTAGCTAAAGGATTACCAAACAGTAGTATTTTTAAAAAGCTAAATAAGCAAGTCCAGTTGTGAGCTAGAGAGTAGATCAGGATGTGGGCTTCAGAAGTCTGATAGCAACTTCTGCTTACACGGGTCTCTTTGCTTCTGTGTCCTGGAGTCAGAAAATCCAGGGCAAGGCTGAGGGAACATTGAGAGACCTAAGGGTCTCTTAGGTGGGGCAAGAACCACCTTGGGTGTGTTGGTCAGGAGGCTGATGGAGCTGTGGAGAACCCGAGTAGGCATCAGGCTGGGGGACTGCCCGGGCTGCAGTTTAAATAAACAGTACTTTTCCAATTGGCGTTTACCAGTTCACAGTTGTGGATGTTTGGGGGCAGCTCAAGAAAATGTTTTCACAGCCCTTGGGGACTGTGTAATGAGAATCACGTGTAAACTGAATGTCCAAGGAGCCACACCTGGGACATATTTGAACCATGGCGGATCCTCACGTGGGAAAATGTTTTGGGACCTGAACCGTTTTATGAAAAGATGTCCATCAAAACCAGCATAAATACACAGACAAACCAGTAACAACAGATACCACAGAGTCTAAGATTTAGGCAGAGTTTTCTGGACAGAAAAGCCTCATCAATCTGACGCTCAGAAAGAAAGCCAGTGAGGGAAAATGTCAGAGTCTGAAGAAAAAGGCTGTTTCACTTCTGCTTCTTGTGCATCTCCCACAGGGGCTATCGGGTTACCTTCCTAATGAGAAGCAGGCACTTTAAAAATGACTTCATACCAAATGAAAAATGATGCTAAGCTGAGTATGGCCTGATGGTGGGTGAGTGTGGGACTTGGTGGGGATATTTGTGGCTCCTCTCATCTCCTGGGCCCAGGGCTACCAGGAAAATGGAGATAAGGAAAAGGATACAGCCGATCTGAACAAATATGCCAAGCCAGGCAGGGAGTGCTTTCAGACTCTGCCCTTATCATATAGGTTGCTTTTTTTTTTTTTTTTTTTTTGCTATTAGAATGTGAAAAAGCAAAAGCATGTCTTGCTGGTCTTGATTCAAGGAGTCCAGAGTTCTAGAATTTATTCCGTAGCAAATGGGGAGCCACTGACAGCTTCCCCAGACAAATGAAGTCCTTGGCTTGGCAGAAGGAGCCACTATGGCAAAGTGTTTTCTTCTTCCCGCATTGTTTCCCATTCTTGTACCTGAGCTCAGTTTACCAAATCCAGTGCACTAAATGCCCCATAGTTTCTCATACCGCCGTTCCTTTGCTAATGTTATTCTTTCTTCCTGCAATGGCCGTCCCTACCTCTCATTTGCTGGCTGAAGCCTGCTCAAAAATCTCTTTGTCCTGAGTCCTTTCTTCCATCCCTTAGCCTGGGACAGTTGTCCTAGTCATTGCCACATGTTCAGCTCTGTAATGGCGTTAATCATACTCTATTATAGTCTTGGGGGGCATTGTCTGCATTGCTCATGGACTCTAAGCTCCTTGGGTGCTCATTCATCTTTAAATCTCCAGTGCTCAGTAACTAGTACAGCATCTGATCCGATGCGCGTGGTAGGTGCTCAATAAATAGCATTGATGGAGTGAATCGAAGAGTCTCAAGCTCATGGGCTTATAAAGCTCCACCTGATTGGCCAACTTTGGATAAAGACATTGAAAAAGTGGCTCATAAACAATCCAACAGAGAAACCAAGGAAGAGAATTCTGGGTTCTCCTTCTATGGTGCATGGTGTCTCTGGAAGTCACTGGAAACAAAAGGCTTGCCAAACGAAAATTTTATTTTTCCTTTTACCTTCACCTCTACCATCCTATCCATTCATAGCTCATTGCAAGCTCCACACGTTCAAGAAGTTTTCATTACCTCCCAGGGTTTGAGTTATTGTTCTTCATAGAACTCTTCATAGAACTCTGAGGGACATCACATAAAAGGAATGGTGGACTTTTCTGCTTTTGTTCAGTGTGATTTTGGGTTCTATCCTTGGAATGCTTAATGCCGAATTGTATTACCAAGTAAATAAAAATGACAGTTATCAAACTACAAAGCACTTTTGGGCTGATGGTTGTAGCATATTTGCAATTTTCAGCTTTATTTCCTCTATTAATACAAGCAAATAAGCAATGTGAAACTTTAGGCACTGTGACAAGATCTGTGGGTAACCTAGGATTCTCTTGGTTGTAAGTGAAAAAGGAACCTTGACAGGCTTAAGAAGAGACAAAGGAATTAACCCACAGAGTTGAAAAATCCAGAGGAAATTTGGCTTCAAGCACCATTCAAGGGCTCAAGTGAAATCATCAGGGCAATCTATTCCTGGGACTCAGGTCTATCTTTGCCTGTACTTGCTTCATTCCCAGGTGCTATCTTGTGGTTCCCATAAGTCCAAGGTCACTCTCCCCCAGTCCATATTAAATGTAAAGGAAGAGACTGTTTCCTCTTGGAATCCCCTGCTCTTAGTCCTGCGATTCATTCTGATTGGACCAACTTGAGCCAGGAGTCCCCCTTCACCCATCCCTGTGAGCCATGCTGACACTTGCTTCATTTTGGAGACTGGGGTAGGGTCCCACCCAAGTCATACTTCCAGAGGAGGGGGCATGCCTCAAATCACCAAAACAAGGGGGGATGGATATTGGTGGCCAAAAATCAATCAGTGTCCACTCCATGGAGATAAGGATGAAGGTACAGCTAGACTATTCCCAGAGCTCATGAAAGCACAGATGCCATGTGCTGACCACAGCCTAGGCGAGCTCTGCAAACAATTTCTTTCTCGCTCAGTATCTAAAGTTTGGGAGATGGTCTTGTTATACAGGGCAGAATAAATCCTTGATTGGATTAAAGGCAGAAGGTACTTTCCATATGCATGTGAGATGCCTTCTTTTTGAGCATCCTTTATAACACCTGACTATAGTAATACAAAGAGGATGTGTTCTAGTGACTGCTTCTTTGTCAGAACCTTTTGGTCAGAAGCCAAGCGAGGAAACAAGAGAAGGGCTAAGCCAGGGGCTCTGCAGCCCTAGGTGGGAGTGGAAGGCATTCAGGTCTGGAAGGAGCTGGGATGAAGGAATGGACAAGCCTCTATGCCCCAGTGGCCTCTGCAACTGCATCCAAGAGGAGCGTCTGTGGGAGGGTCATTCCCACCCATTCATTCACTCATTCATTCATCAACATTTTCTGAGCCCTCCTCATGTACTAGAAATACATGATAGTACCCAGTAGATAAATAAATATTTGTTGAATAAATGAAACCTGGGGAAACAGCCTTTCATTTCCCAGTTAGACATGTAAGGTCAAACATGAAAATATATCACTGATGTATACATTAGTGTCAATGAACTTCTGTCCTGGTGGAAGTTCTGGTTAATAGATCCATTCTGATTTGAATGGTGAGATAAGGGTGATAAATAAAAAGAATAACATTGCTCACGGTCAACACTGGAGTTTCCTACATGCTTCCCATGCTAATTTTTTTTTTTTTTTTTTTTGCGGTACGCGGGCCTCTCACTGTTGCGGCCTCTCCCATTGCGGAGCACGGGCTCTGGACGCGCAGGCTCAGCGGCCATGGCTCACGGGCGCAGGCGCTCCGCGGCATGTGGGCTCTTCCCGGACCGGGGCACGAACCCATGTCCCCTGCATCGGCAGGCGGACTCTCAACCACTGCGCCACCAGGGAAGCCCCCCCATGCTAATTTCACTTGCACTGACGAACCATTTAATCCCCTACAACAACTCCACGACTCTTACCTCATTATACCTCATTATCCTCATTTTACCGAAGAGGGGATAAAGAATGAGAAGTTCACCAACCTGCCTCTGATCATACAGAAAAGAGTTGATGGAGCCACAGTTTTCCTAGAGGCCAGTCTGCTTTCAGAACTCAGTACTGGGTGGGGGGGCTGGGTGTGCCAGAAGGGAGCTGGGAATAGAAGGACAGAGGTCACAGATGTATTAACACTGGCTACCAGAAAAATTGTTTACATTCAGCAGAATCAGGCAGCTCTCAGTGAGGGCTTTGGGGGTCTCTCTCTCTCTCTCTCTCTGTCTTTGTCTCTTTCTTATGTAGCAAAGCTGAACACGCAAGGGTGTCACTGTATTTTAAACGCTTGTGAGTTCCAAATGGGTCAAAGCCAGCTGGACACCAAGCAGAAGGGGCTTGAGGCTGGACGGCTGGGAGAAGTGGAGAGTGGGTTTTCCTCTATGCCTGGTCGCCCCCTGCTTCTTCTTGTCAGTCTGTCGTTTCCTCTGCTCTCCGGCGGAGACCGGAAATCCAGCGCAGATATTTATTCTTAATTTTGCTCTCCCTGGAGCGAGATTGTGAGTGGGGACTCTTGAGTTTGATCATGGGCTTCACTCATGTGGGCAAAGGACTAAAGAATCAAGCTGTGACTTTGGAGAGCAGCTCTTATCAGAATGTTTTGACGTCTGCCCATACACAAACAGAAAGCTTTGTGATGGCAATTTTTTCCTTCCTGCTATTTCTGTGCAGTGGCATTAAAGAGGTGTCTGCCAGAACGTTGTTAAGAGAAAATTCACACTGAATGCAGTGTGATAACTCTGGCTCTTTCTCCATTTATTAAAAGCAAGATGTGTAAGAGAGTTCTGGTCTGGAGGCAAGCTGTGCTTGTAGGTCTCATAGGTGTAGTGTTGCTGATACAGGGTCTGATCCTGATCGAGACTTGACCCTGCTTTTGAAGACCGCAAGCTTCTGCCCACACGCACTTGGTCACCGTTTGGAAGTAGACTGAGGAGTTGCCACGTGCTGTTAGAATGGCTTTTCCTGGGACTGTTAGGTTTCCATGTGAATTCCAAAATAACCTGTAGCATTTCGCTGCTGGGAAGGAGCTTGGGGTTCTTGTTATGGATCAGAATGACCCTAAATGTCCCCAGTGCTGGGTTAATGACAGAGCTGGACCTAGAATCAGGGCTTCCTCTCAAGAGAGGAGGCCCCACCCTTTCGAGAGAAGGGCATTTCTCTGGACGGAGGCCCTGGCCCATCACTGTGATCCTCAGACAGCTCCAACCAAAGGATCCCCTGTGTACTGTGTTGAACACTCAATGGCAATGGTCTTGCCTGGGCTCCTGACCACTCAGAAGCGCCTTCTGGGCCTGAGGTTAGTTCTGGTAGGCTGTGGAGGACATGCAGCCGACCTTCAGCACAGACCTCGCTGGGACTGGGCAAGAACCCTCAGGGGGAAAAGTGGTCACATCTCGTCACCTGAGCCTTCTGTTGCTCTTGATGTTCTTTTTATTTATTTAACTTTAATGGAATCTTATTAAGAGAAGAATCACTGTGTTGTGTAAAGGGAAATTGCTCTGGATTCCAGTTGCCTGAATGTGTCTGAATCTAAGCTCAGCCATTTACCAGCTCTGTGACCTTGGCAAGTTATTGAATCGCTCTGTGCCACAGGTTTCCTCATTTATAAATCAGGATAATAATTGGAACTACCTTCAAGAAATCCCCTGTGTACAAAATGAGATAAAGACATGTAAGTACCTGGAGCAGTACAACATTCATATAGTAAGCATTTAATTTATATTAATTATTATTATAGACATTAAATAGAATACATATAGACTATACATAGAATACAGATGTTTGGGTCTCTTTCTGACATGAATTTGGCTATTTCTTTGGCTGTATATACATATCTAGATACGTTAAAAATGAATAAATGCTAGGCCTTTGAGGCTCTGTCTTATAATTGGAATTCATTCATTCATTGATTCATACAACACATACACTCCATGGCTGGCACTACACTAGGCTCTGAGAGTCTGGGAAAGAGCAAGGTAGATGTTTCTAGCACTTTGAGTTTACAGTCCAGAGAGGCAGATATCTAGCAAGCGTTTGGATAATTCCTATAAAGGAATACAAGGAGTCATGGCAGAGGTAAGGTCTTCAGACCCACTGCAGCCTGGAGGTCTGGGAAGGCTCTGGAGGTTAGCTTTTCACTATATTCTTTTGTGTGGGGGGCAGGAGATGTATAGCATTTATCCACTGACAAATCAGCAGTGGCCATGTCTGAAGCTGACTAGCTTTGGCGGAGTTTGGGAGGGAGTTTAAATTAGAGGAAGTTTCCTTCCAAGGATGAGAATCCATGAATCCACCAATTACTCTGTATTAACTGAGCTTTTACCAAAGCAAAGCATCGTGCTAGCATGTGTGGTTAGCAGAGTGGGCCCTGGAGGTAGAAAGTAAGAAAGTAAAGAGAATGCCTGCTCTCAAGGAACTTATAATCTTTTGTTGGGAAGGCACAAAGTACACACGCATGAGAAGACAATGGGAAACTATCCCTGACTTAAATAACTGAAACTTATATCTTTTCCTTTCATTAGAAAAGCCCAATTATGTGACTAAGACAGCATAGGAACATGCATTCCCGCTGAGATGTCTAGGCCTGCCAGCTCCTCCTGCCTGGGAGGTGAAACACCCTTCTTGGAGAAAAGGAATGTCTTAATTTTCCCCATGGCTGTGCCTACTCAGGCAGCTTTACGGTCCCCTCCCACCTCCCAAGACTTCTCTTTTTCATCTGTGGCTCCAGCTGGATGAACCATGGCCTGACTGTGTGCCCATAGTAGGTTGCATAGACCTAGCACCTCTATCAGAGCATTTTCCACGTGACCTGGGAGTAGTTTCTGGGTCTCTGCTACCTTCCACTATGGGTTGGGTTGGGTCTTATGTTTCAGTTCTCTATTGCTGCATCACAAACCACTCCAGAACTTAATGGCTTAAAATGGCAACCAACTGGTCACGATTCTGGGGTCAGGAATTTGGGTGAGGGTGGTGGCTTAGCTGGAGCTGGAGGATCCCCCATGTCCCCCCACCCCCGACCCCATCTGGGGCCTTGGCCTTGGCTGTTAACTGGGGCATCTTGTTCTCTTCCCTGTGGTTTCTCTCTGTCCAGCTGTCTGTCATCATTCAGTGGTCTGGCTAGAGCCTTGTCACATGACAGCTGGCTTCCAAAAGGGCAAAAATCACACAGCAAAAATCACACATTGGCTAAAGCAAACTTCAGGGATGCCCAGATTCAAGGGGAGGGCTATTAGACTCCACCCTTTGATGGCAGGAATGGCAAAGACTTACTGCAGAAGAGCATGAGGGATGGTGGTATTGATGTGGCCACCTGCGGTACGTCTTATTTATTCTCAGCACTTAGCACATGCCTGGAACATAGTGATTGCTTACTAGTAATAAGATCTGGCATTTAACGAGCTTCACTTAACCTAAATATTTACACGTACAGTATTATCTTGTTTAATCCTTCATCGCTCTTTGGGCTGTTACTATTCCCATTTTGCTGAGCAAACTGAGGCTTGGAGATATTAGGTAAATTGCTCCAGATTATTAAGATAGTAAAATGTGGAACTAGAAGTCAGAGTCAGCAGCCTGGCTGTAGAAGTTAAGCACAGAACTCTCTACTGACAAGCTGAGTGATCAGGGTTTTTGTGGTTTACTCTTCCCTGGGATCATTTGTCACCATTACAGCCTATAGCTGCTTCGATTGTTATCCTGTTCAGACTTGAAGGAGGTAGATGGCACCTGATAGGTGGAATCCCTTTGAAACTGGAAGGGACATGAGCATGCCATGTGGGCTGGGCTCTAGCTTTGAACCTACTTCTGACTCCTGTTCTCCTTTTCCAGAGGGAAACACCTCTGGCAGCCCATGCCCCTCAACAATTGATTTCCAAAAGCAAAGCTTCTCTGTGATGTGATGTCAGTTGGTGGTAGAATAGTCACATTTTGGTGAGATTTTCATAAAGGTTGTGTTTATTCACTTTTAACGTTATGAGATCATGTCCTTTTTTGAAATTAATATTTCATTTTAAGAAATGGTAATAAGAATAGATTGTCGATGATTTTGAGTGGAGATACTTGGCAACAAAAATGAAGAGCAAGGGCGGAGAGCTTGCATTCACTCCTACTACTGATCTTAGAAGGTTGAGAATTTCACACTGTCTTTTGTAGAACTATTTCTTAGCCTTGCTATTGCATCAGCAAGGTGGATTGGGGATTGTTGTGATGATCTGATGGCATTCCTTGCAGAGAATACTTCCTTTGAAGAAGGTCTGGCATATAGTCATGCACAGGAGTGTGAGAGTGTCATTATTATTGATCCCTATGGGATTCCTGTGCACAATGATGGTTGGCTTTCTTGTAACTATTTTCCCTCAACTGGCCCTGGCCAAGCAATTCATGTGTTCTCAAACCAGCTCCATGAGACAGAGATGTGGAGCTGCAGAAACACCAGTGACTAGCTGAGAGCCCTGTAGATTCCTGAAACAAAATCAAGCTGTCAGAAGAAAAGGTCTTTTGTCCTTCATTCCTAAATCTTGAAAAATTATCTTGTGGTTCTCAAGAGTCCTGGCTAAAAGATTTGAACAGCAGCCAAATGCCACTCTTAAAGGAGCTAAGAGAACAATTATATCTTATCAGAAAGAATTTTAAGATTCTTAACATGGTGTCTAATGGAGCAGATTCTTGGAAGTCGGCAGTGAGTGAGCACTTCTGATGCCCTCCATGTCCACCTCCTTGGGGTCACCTACAAGCAGTCCTGGGTGCACAGCTGCCAGGCTTGCGAGTGAGTAGGATGAGAAGGCTGTGACCCTCAGGCTCTGTCAGGGGCCAGAGGAGGCCAAGCAGGTGCAGAACTTTGCAGTCTGGGTACAAGCTTGGATGTCTGAGGGTGGGTGGTAGAACTCCATGGCCCCCAGTGATCTGTGGCCCCAGAGTGTGTGCTGTGCCTCCCTTGCATGTAATCCTAAGAGCACCTCTGGGTTTCCCGGGTTCTAGGACTTTGGGAGGAGATGTCTGGTGTACTACTTCCTGTCTTCCCATGAGGCTGGGTGAAGGCAGATCTCTCTGCTTGAGCATCCCCGTGGGAATAGAGGTTTTCATCTGGTGCCTCATACAAGCTGGCCACTTTACCTGCAGTAATATGCACCCCCATGAGGTCATGTCATGACTGCTCAAGTTTTCCCATTAATCTGACTTGAGCCCCAGGGATGAAGAGAAATAGGAGCAGGCAAAGAAAATCTACAAGGAACCCCAGACAGTGGGGAAGCTAGCTGAACTCTGAGAATAGGCAGTTATTGAAGGAGACAAATCAATCACACCTGGACAGTAAAAATAATACAAAACCAGACATTTTGGAATGAGAAAACTAAGTTTTTTATTTAAAAATTCAGTAGCTCCATGAAAGAAGGGCATAGTTGTTAAGAACAAAAAGTACTGACCTGGAAGATCAAATGGAAGAGAGACTTCAAAACAAAGAGGAAAGACATAAAGTCATCTTAATAAAAGAGAGGTGGCTGATAAATTAGTAATAAAAGTGTAATTGATCATTAGTGTAGAGAAAATATTGCTTTATCATGCCTCAGTTGATGGGGTGTTAGGTGAGAGGTAGGTGGCTCAGCTGACTTTCCAAGAATGCTGAAGATACTGTTCTCCTGGATGTAGCTCAGATGTCACAGAGCAAGACTGTGTCCATCACTCTGCACCAGAAAAGGCAGGAGACAGGTATGGAAAGGTATTAATTCACATGTTTGATCTTGCTATTCTTTTTATTGGCATGGCAGCCTGGGCCCGCTGACAGACATGAGCAAATTGTTTTGGCTTGATGCCAAGAAGAGGGAACCATTGGCTAGGTATTAAAGAACCTTTTAAACAATAAGAGAAGTTGAAAAACTAGAATGTATCATCTCAGGTGCTGGTTGAGATACCATCCCTTTCAATGATCAAAGGAAGAATTGAAATCAGTATTAGGTATATTCATTGGCTTCAGAATGCCAGCTGACAGTCATGAGCAACCTTGCTTGGAAAATAAATTCCTGCAATGTGCCTTTGGCAGTTTTCTCAATATTGTAGTGGAATCACTACAGAGTTTATCAGCATATCATTAGCTAATTGATTTGGGCATAGATTTTTAAAAATTTAACCTTTGAAATGGTTTCTATCACAGGTGGAGCTCTGGGAGGGTTTGTGTGTGATCTGTGTGTGCGCATGGTTATAGCAGAGGAGACTACTAGCTGTCCACCAACACTGTTTTCTGCCCACCTTTATACCAGCTACACTATAGCTCCCAGCATCCCTTGCATTTAGGTGTGAATGAAAGCTCTCCATGCAATGGGAAAAGAACACATATGTGTCATGTCTAAGCCTGGCCCATAAAACCTTTGCATTCCCATTCCTGCCCCTTCAAGCCTTCTCCCATGCAAATGACTCTAAGGCCTTAAAGTAAGGCAGAACTGTAAGATGGAAGAAGCTTGTGTTTCTGAATCTCCAGGTAGAGGAGAATTGCTTATTCACCAGGATCACCTGCATGTCCCTCTACGTCTGCAAAAATAAACTTTTGTTGCATCAAGTCATTGAAATATTAGTGCTTTTTTGTTATAGCAGCTGGTAATACCCTAAGTCAGGGGCTGTGAACTGGCCACTGTATGTACTCAATGGAAGTGTGGTTTTGAAATATTTGAAGGGATTTTCTAAAGAACTGTATCCATTATGTATTGTCTAAAAGCATGTGCTTTTCCCCCCAGTGTATCTTTGCATTCCCACACTCCTGTCCCTCCCAAGACTTTGTAGAATCAGTAATCAGTTGGAAAAGACGCTTGGGCGTACTGCATTTAACCAGTGGTGTTTGGATACCAGCCACATAGTGGGGCCTGTGCTAAGATGTGGGAGACAGATGGAGTGCCTGTTTTCTGGTGGCTTGTCATTGGACTTTAACTCAACATTTTCTTGTGCTGTAAATCCAGGTAAGTGTCAATGTTGGACAACTTCCATGACAGAGGACTCTGTTCCTCCAGTAGTCACCCATTTGATAATAAAATAACTAAAATAATTAAGAATGTCTTTCTAATATTGAATAATAATCTGTCTGTAATTAATATCTGCTAATTGGATCCAGCTCTAACAGCCATCTAAAAGTTGAAGACATTTTTTTCTTCCCATTAGAATTTTTCTCCTTCAGGTTGAATGTACTGAGATCTTCCTCTCATTCCTAATTTGACTTGGCTTTGAAGGCCTTCCCCATCTACTAGAGGAACATCCCAAGATGGCCCTGCCTATTATTGTAGTTTAATCAATCACTTTAAAGAACTGGTGCCCCAGAATGCCAGATGACAGTCTCCTCTGTGGTGTTTCCTCTGCCCAGGTCCTTACCTCTTAATCCTTGATCACTATTGTAACCATCTAGATGCTTTATTTAAAAAAAAAAAAATTTGTTCACTCTTCCCTTAGTTTTGTCTTCTCAAACCATCCACTATTCTTTCTCTGATAAACTAAATTTATCAAAAGCCTGATCTCATGGTCTAACTCCAGTGAATTATTTACCCATGTACTGATTTCAACATGTAACTTCCACGCATATAAATTTCAGCAGCCTTTTCTTCTCTACAACTTTATGTCTGGATTCTACTCTCTGGTTTTCCAGTGTCCCCAGAACACCACGAAGAAGCACTTGGTCCTGAAGGCTGAGTCAAGTCGGTGAAGGAGCTTGGACTTTGTTCCACTGTCCTGTGCTTCCTACAGAGGAAGAGTCCTGGCCTCTCTTTCTGGGAAAGAGAGGTATGGGAAGCAGAGTTCCAGGGGGTGAAAGTTCACAGGGTCTGCAGCACACAACTTCTCAGACCATCAGTTTGTACTTGGAAATGTAGGAAAGACATGTCCCTTCAAATTTTTAATATATAGACTGCTTAATACACTATTTTATAATATTTCACACAATGAAGTACATAACTATTTCCAATTGTATATTTACTCTTTTATGTTTTTAGACATATGAAAGCTGTAGTCCAGAGTTTTTCAAACTGCAGGTCATGACCCATTTGTGGATTAAGAAGTCAATTAGGTTGTTTTTTTTTTTTTTACTAAACTTAAATTTTATTTTTCTCCATTTCTTAAAATGTCATTAGATTAACAAAATATGCAAATGGTTTTAGATAATTTGTGTATACATCTGTTCTCAAAATTTTTGAACAATATAAGATAAATGTAGATGGAAAAAGTAACTGGATGATTTTTTTTTTAATTTTTACATCTTTATTGGAGTATAATTGCTTTACAATGGTGTGTTAGTTTCTGCTTTATAACAAAGTGAATCAGTTAGACGTATACATATGTTCCCATATCTCTTCCCTCTTGTGTCTCCCTCCCTCCCACCCTCCCTATCCCACCCCTCTAGGTGGTCACAAAGCACCAAGCTGATCTGCCTTTGCTATGTGGCTGCTTCCCACTAGCTATCTATTTTACGTTTGGTGGCGTATATATGTCCATGCCACACTCTCGCTTTGTCACAGTTTACCGCACCCCTCCCCATATCCACAAGTCCATTCTCTAGTAGGTCTGTGTCTTTTTTTTTTTTTTGTCATACACCACAGTTATTTGTTTATAAGAAAGGGAAATGACCAAAGGCTCTATGTCACAGTGAGAAAAATATTAGATTCAGGATTAAAAATCCTGGAATCAAGCCTCACTTAAGAACTGCGTGACCTCAGAAAAATTATCTTTTCTTTCTGAACCTCAGTTTTCTCAACTGTTTTTTTAAAATTTAATTTAATTTAATTTAATTTTTAAAACATGTTTATTGGGGTATAATTGCTTTACAATGGTGTGTTAGTTTCTGCTTTATAACAAAGTGAATCAGTTAGACATATACATATTTCCCATATCCTCTTCCCTCTTGCGTCTCCCTCCCTCTCACCCTCCCTATCCCACCCCTCCAGGTGGTCACAAAGCACCGGTGTGTTAGTTTCTGCTTTATAACAGAGTGAGTCAGTTATACATATATATATGTTCCCATATCTCTTCCCTCTTTGTCTCCCTCCCTCCCACCCTCCCTATCCCACCCCTCCAGACAGCCACAAAGAACCGAGCCGGTTTCCCTGTGCCATGCGGCTGCTTCCCACTGGCTATCTACCTTACGTTTGTTAGTATATATATGTCCATGTCTCTCTCTCGCCCTAACACACCTCACCCTTCCCCCTCCCCATATCCTCAAGTCTGTTCTCCAGTAGGTCTCTGTCTTTATTCCTGTTTTACCCCTAGGTTCTTCATAACATTTTTTTTTCTTAAATTCCATATATATGTGTTAGCATACGGTATTTGTCCTTCTCTTTCTGACTTACTTCACTCTGTATGACAGACTCTAGGTCTATCCACCTCATTACAAATAGCTCAATTTCGTTTCTTTTTATGGCTGAGTAATATTCCATTGTATATATGTGCCACATCTTCTTTATCCATTCATCCGACGACGGGCACTTAGGTTGTTTCCATCTCCGGGCTATTGTAAATAGAGCTGCAATGAACATTTTGGTACATGACTCTTTCTGAATTCTGGTTTCCTCAGGGTATATACCTAGTAGTGGGATTGCTGGGTCATATGGTAGTTCTATTTGTAGTTTTTTAAGGAACCTCCATACTGTTCTCCATAGTGGCTGAACCAATTCACATTCCCACCAGCAGTGCAAGAGTGTTCCCTTTTCTCCACACCCTCTTCAGCATTTATTGTTTGTAGATTTTTTGATGATGGCCATTCTGACTGGTGTGAGATGATATCTCATTGTAGTTTTGATTTGCATTTCTCTAATGATTAATGATGTTGAGCATTCTTTCATGTGTTTGTTGGCAGTCTGTATATCTTCTTTGGAGAAATGTCTATTTAGGTTTTCTGCCCATTTTTGGATTGGGTTGTTTGTTTTTTTGTTATTGAGCTGCATGAGCTGCTTGTAAATTTTGGAGATTAATCCTTTGTCAGTTGCCTCATTTGCAAACACTTTCTCGCATTCTGAGGGTTGTCTTTTGGTCTTGTTTATGGTTTCCTTTGCTGTGCAAAAGCTTTTAAGTTTCATTTGGTCCCATTTGTTTATTTTTGTTTTTATTTCCATTTCTTTAGGAGGTGGGTCAAAAAGGATCTTGCTGTGATTTATGTCATAGAGTGTTCTGCCTATGTTTTCCTCTAAGAGTTTTATAGTGTCTGGCCTTACATTTAGGTCTTTAACCCATTTTGAGCTTATATTTATGTATGGTGTTAGGAAGTGATCTAATCTCATACTTTTACATGTACCTGTCCAGTTTTCCCAGCACCACTTATTGAAGAGACTGTCCTTTCTCCACTGTACATTCCTGCCTCCTTTATCAAAGATATGGTGACCATATGGGCGTGGGTTTATTTCTGGGCTTTCTCTTCTGTTCCATTTATCTATATTTATGTTTTTGTGCCAGTAACATACTGTCTTGATTACTGTAGCTTTGTAGGATAGCCTACAAAGCCTAATCTTCCCTCTTAGAACTGCTTTTGTTGCATCCCATAGGTTTTGGGTCATCGTGTCTCCATTGTCATTTGTTTCTAGGTATTTTTTTATTTTCTCTTTGATTTCTTCAGTGATCACTTCGTTATTAAGTAGTGTATTGTTTAGCCTCCATGTGTTTGTATTTTTTACAGATCTTTCCTGTAATTGATATCTAGTTTCATAGCGTTGTGGTCGGAAAAGATACTTGATACAATTTCAATTTTCTTAAATTTACCAAGGCTTGATTTGTGACCCAAGATATGATCTATCCTGGAGAATGTTCCATGAGCACTTGAGAAAAATGTGTATTCTGTTGTTTTTGGATGGAGTGTCCTATAAATATCAATTAAGTCCATCTTGTTTAATGTATCATTTAAAGCTTGTGTTTCCTTATTTATTTTCATTTTGGATGATCTGTCCATTGGTGAAAGTGGGGTGTTAAAGTCCCCTACTATGAATGTGTTACTGTCGATTTCCCCTTTGATGTTTCCTGCTTCTTAAGGTGGGCTTGTATTGCTATAAACTTCCCTCTTAGAACTGCTTTTGCTGCATCCCATAGGTTTTGGGTCGTTGTATCTCCATTGTCATTTGTTTCTAGGTATTTTTTAATTTCCTCTTTGATTTCTTCAGTGATCACTTCGTTATTAAGTAGTGTATTGTTTAGCCTCCATGTGTTTGTATTTTTTACAGCTCTTTTCCTATAATTGATATCTAGTCTCATGGCGTTGTGGTCGGAAAAGATACTTGATACAATTTCAATTTTCTTAAATTTACCAAGGCTTGATTTGTGACCCAAGATATGATCTATCCTGGAGAATGTTCCATGAGCACTTGAGAAAAATGTGTATTCTGTTGTTTTTGGATGGAGTGTCCTATAAATATCAATTAAGTCCATCCTGTTTAATGTATCATTTAAAGCTTGTGTTTCCTTATTTATTTTCATTTTGGATGATCTGTCCATTGGTGAAAGTGGGGTGTTGAAGTCCCCTACTATGAATGTGTTACTGTCGATTTCCCCTTTTATGGCTGTTAGTATTTGCCTTATGTATTGAGGTGCTCCTATGTTGGGTGCATAAATATTTACAATTGTTATATCTTCTTCTTGGATCGATCCCTTGATCATTATGTAGTGTCCTTCTTTGCCTCTTCTAATAGTCTTTATTTTAAAGTCTATTTTTTCTGATATGAGAATTGCTACTCCATCTTTCTTTTGGTTTCCATTTGCATGGAATATCTTTTTCCATCCCTCACTGTCAGTCTGTATGTGTCTCTAGGTCTGGGGTGCATCTCTTGTAGACAGCATATATATAGGTCCTGTTTTTGTATCCATTCAGCCAGTCTGTGGCTTTTGGTGAGAGCATTTAATCCATTTACATTTAAGGTAATTATCAATATGTATGTTCCTATTCCCATTTTCTTATTTGTTTTGGCTTTGTTATTGTAGGTCTTTTCCTTCTCTTGTGTTTCTTGCCTATAGAAGTTCCTTTAGCATTTGTTGTAAAGCTAGTTTGGTGGTGCTGAACTCTCTCAGCTTTTGCTTCTCTGTAAAGGTTTTATTTTCTCCATCAAATCTGAATGAGATCCTTGCTGGGTAGAGTAATCTTGGTTGTAGGTGTTTCTCCTTCATCACTTTAAATATGTCCCAACAGTCCCTTCTGGCTTGCAGAGTTTCTGCTGAAAGATCAGCTGTTAACCTTATGGGGATTCCCTTGTGTGTTATTTGTTGTTTTTCCCTTGCTGCTTTTAGTATGTTTTCTTTGTATTTAATTTTTGACAGTGTGATTAATATGTGTCTTGGTGTGTTTCTCCTTGGATTTATCCTGTATGGGACTCTCTGTGCTTCCTGGACTTGATTAACCATTTCCTTTCCCATATTAGCGAAGTTTTCAACTATAATCTCTTCAAATATTTTCTCAGTCCCTTTCTTTTTCTCTTCTTCTTCTGGAACCCCTATAATTTGAATGTTGCTGCGTTTAATGTTGTCCCAGAGGTCTCTGAGACTGTCTTCAGTTCTTTTCATTCTTTTTTCTTTACTCTGCTCTGCAGTAGTTATTTCCACTATTTTATCTTCCAGGTCACTTATCCGTTCTTCTGCCTCAGTTATTCTGCTATTGATCCCATCTAGAGTATTTTTAATTTTATTTATTGTGTTGCTCTTCGTTGCTTGTTTCATCTTTAGTTCTTCTAGGTTCTTGTTAAATGTTTCTTGCATTTTGTCTATTCTATTTCCAAGATTTTGTATCATCTTTACTATCATTATTCTGAATTCTTTATCAGGTAGACTGCCTATTTCCTCTTCATTTGTTAGGTTTGGTGGGTTTTTATGTTGCTCTTCATCTGCTGTGTTTTTCTGTCTTCTCATTTTGCTTATATTAGTGTGTTTGTGGTCTCCTTTTTGCAGGCTGCAGGTTCATAGTTCCCACTGTTTTTGGTGTCTGTCCCTAGTGGCTAAGGTTGGATCAGTGGGTTGTGTAGGCTTCCTGGTGGAGGGGACTAGTGCCTGTGTTTTGGTGGATGAGCCTGGATCTTGTCTTTCTGTTGGGCAGGTCCACGTCTTGTAGTGTGTTTTGGGGTGTTTGTGGACTTACTATGATTTTAGGCAGCCTCTCTGCTAATGGGTGGCGTTGTGTTCCTGTGTTGCTAGTTGTTTGGCATAGGGTGTCCAGCACTGTAGTTTGCTGGTCGTTGAGTGAAGCTGGGTGCTGGTGTTGAGATGGAGATCTCTGGGAGATTTTCGCCATTTGATATTATGTGGAACTGGGAGGTCTCTTGTGGACCAGTGTCCTGAAGTTGGCTGTCCCACCTCAGTGGCACAGCACTGACTCCTGGCTGCAGCACCACATGGCTCAGAATAAAAGGGAGAAAAGGTAGAAAGAAAGAAAGAAAGAAAGAAAGAAAGAAAGAAAGAAAGAAAGAAAGAAAGAAAGAAAGAAAGAAAGAAAGAAAGAAAAAGAAAGAAAGAAAGAAAAAGAAAGAAAGAGGGAAGGAAGGATGGAAGGAAGGAAAGAAGATAAAATAAAATAAAGTTATTAAAATAAAAAATAAGTATTATGAAAAAAAATTTTTTTAAAAGAAAAGAAAAAAAAGAAACCAATGGATGGATAGAACCCTAGGACAAATGGTGAAAGCAAAGCTATATAGTCAAAATCTCACACAGAAGCATACACAAACACACTCACAAAAAGAGGAAAAGAGGAAAAAATAATAAATCTTGCTCTCAAAGTCTACCTCCTCGATTTGGGATGATTCATTGTCTATTCATGTATTCCACAGATGCAGGTACATCAAGTTGATTGTGGAGATTTAATCCGCTGCTCCTGAGACTGCTGGGAGAGATTTCCCTTTCTCTTCTTTGTTTGCACAGCTCCCGGAGTTCAGCTTTGGATTTGACCCCACCTCTGCGTGTAGGTCACCTGAGGGCGTCTGTTCTTCGCTCAGACAGGACGGGGTTAAAGGAGCAGCTGTTTCAAGGGCTCTGGCTCACTCAGGCTCGGGGGAGGGAGGGGTACGGAATGCTGGGTGAGCCTGTGGTTGCAGAGGCCGGCGTGACGTTGCACCAGCCTGAGGCGCGCCGTGCGTTCTCCTGGGGAAATTGTCCCTGGATCTCGGGGCTGCACAGGCGGGCTGCACAGGCTCCCCCGAAGGGGGGTGTGGATAGTGACCTGTGCACAGGCTCCCCGGAAGGTGGGTGTGGATAGTGACCTGTGCACAGGCTCCCCGGAAGGGGGGTGTGGATAGTGACCTGTGCTCTCACACAGGCTTATTGGTGGCGGCAGCAGTGGCCTTAGCATCTCATGCCCGTCTCTGAGGTCTGTTCTGTTAGCTGCGGCTCGCGCCCGTCTCTGGAGCTCCTTTAAGCAGTGCTCTTAATCCCCTCTCCTCGCGCACCAGGAAACAAAGAGGGAAGAAAAAGTCTCTTGCCTCTTCGGCAGGTCCAAACTTTTCCCCGGACTCCCTCTCGGCTAGCCGTGGTGCACTAACCCCCTGAAGGCTGTGTTCACGCTGCCAACCCCAGTTCTTTCCCTGTACACTGACCAAAGCCTGAGCCTCAGGTCCCAGCCCTGCCCACCACGGCGGGTGAGCAGAAAAGCCTGTCGGGCTGGTGAGTGCCTGTCAGCACTGATCCTCTGTGCGGGAATCTCTCCACTTTGCCCCCCGCACCCCTGTGGCTTCACTCTCCCCCGCGGCTCCGAAGATTCCCCTCTCCACCACTCACAGTCTCTGCCCGCGAAGGGGCTTCCTAGTGTGTGGAAACCTTTCCTCCTTCATGGCTCCCTCCTACTGGTGCAGGTGCTGTCCCTATCCTTTTGTATCTGTTTATTCTTTTTTCTTTTGCCCTACCCAGGTACGTGGGGAGTTTCTTGCCTTTTGGGTTGTCTGAGGTCTTCTGCCAGCATTCAGTAGGTGTTCTGTAGGACTTGTTCCACATGTAGATGTATTTCTGGTGTATCTGTGGGGAGGAAGGTGATCTCCACGTCTTACTCTTCTGTCATCTTCCTCGTACCAACCTGTCAATTAGGTTTTGACTAGATTTAAAAAAAAGAGACAGAAGAGTAGAACAGAATGGAATAAATGGAACGAAATAGAAGGGACCAGGAGAGCTCAGAAAACCAGAAGTCCAGAGGTATGTGTGGTTCAGAATTGTTTGATTGGGTGGCTCAGCCATGTCGTTAGGGACCCAGGTTCCATCCATCATTCACAGTTTCAGTGTCATCCTAAGGCTGGTTTCCTCCAGTTTTCTTAACATGCTACATACTTATTCTGTCCAATAAGAGATAAATATTGGCTTCTTGATTTTCTTTCAAGAATAAGGAAATCTTTGGGGATTTTATTTTCTAGAATTGGGTTTCAGTCAGTTCTACTACCCTTGAGCTGGGATAAATTCTCTCAGTACGAGATGGAAGAAATGGGTGTTGGGGGGTCACTCCAGTGTCTGCTACAACCAGTGTGACAACCAGGAGGCAAGGCTGGAGAGAAGGAAACCATTTAAAATGTGACCAATGTTTCCCTACCAGGCATGTTCCTTCTAAATTCTCTCAGTACGAGATGGAAGAAATGGGTGTTGGGGGGTCACTCCAGTGTCTGCTACAACCAGTGTGACAACCAGGAGGCAAGGCTGGAGAGAAGGAAACCATTTAAAATGTGACCAATGTTTCCCTACCAGGCATGTTCCTTCTTCTCCACACCATGTGTCTATGTCCTTTTTTTTCCCATTCTTTTTTTTTTTTTTTTTTTTTTTTTTTTTTTGGCTGCACAGCGTGCCATGTGGGATCTTAGTTCCCCCACCAGGGATTGAACGGGCCCCCCCTGCAGTGGAATTGTGGAGTCTTAACCAC
>NW_006773367.1:832364-846283 GCF_000442215.2 Lipotes vexillifer | reverse complement strand
CCCACCATTTTTTTTTTTTTTTTTTGCTTGCTACAATAGCTAGAAGAGTTTTGTCCTAGAAGAGTATTCCATCTAATCATTTTGACAGGGATAATGGATAAAGAACAATGTGATCTTTTTGGGGGATGCACAGTTATGGATACTGCCAATTAAGAGTTTGGAAGGAATTGTAGGAACCATGAATATATTGAATTTCTATATTCTATGGAATAGTAGATCTGTGCCATAGTGTTTAGTGGGACCTGAAATCTCATCACCAACACTCTACTTAAAGTAAGACTTATACTGAATCTACCAGGAAAAATTTCTGCTAAGATGCATTTTGGATTCTTTAGCTACCCATGTTGAGTTAGAATGGATGGGCAGGGATGTTATTGATATGTCACTGAGTCATCTACTTCAACCTGTTGGAATTCTAAGTTCTAACTGAGCAAGGAAACTTGGTATTCTGGGAATTAATTGTTTTCCCCTGAAGAATTATAATTGGGAGATCTTATTTTTGCAATCATGTGTGAACTAAGGTCCAATATTCACTCCCCAATTTTTTACAGCCTTTGCTTTGATGAAAATAAGCTTAGATGGGTTTCAAAGGTGAGTTCTGTAGGAAGCAAAAAAAAAGCCATAATTGCTTATTCCTTATTTATAAGGAAATATCTATTAATCCAGCCAAGTTTGAGGCTATTTTATTGCTTAACCACTTAAAGGGGAAACGTTTTAATGAAAAAAAAAAAAAAGGTCCTAGATGTAGCCAGACAGTTGACTCAGTTGGTATTCTTTTTCTTTTTAATTTAATTTATTTTTTCTACAGTAGGTTCTTTTTAGTTATCCATTTTATACATATTAGTGTATATATGTCAGTCCCAATCTCCCAATTCATCACACCACCACCACCCCTGCCCCCTGCCACTTTCCCCCCTTGGTGTCCATAAGTTTGTTCTCTATATCTGTGTCTCTATTTCGGCCCTGCAAAACAGTTCATCTGTACAATTTTTCTAGGTTCTACATATATGAGTTAATATATGACATTTGTTTTTCTCTTTCTGACTTACTTCACTCTGTATGACAGTCTCTAGATCCATCCATATCTCTAGAAATGACCCAATTTCGTTCCTTTTTATGGCTGAGTAATATTCCATTGTATATATGTACCACATCTTCTTTATCCATTCATCTGTCGATGGGCATTTAGGTTGTTCCATGACCTGGCTATTGTAAATAGTGCTGCAATGAACATTGGGGTGCATGTGTCTTTTTGAATTATGGTTTTCTCAGGGTATAGGCCCAGTAGTGGGATTGCTAGGTCATATGGTAATTCTATTTTTAGTTTTTTAAGGAACCTCCATACTGTTCTCCATAGTGGCTGTATCGATTTACATTCCCACTAACAGTGCAAGAGGGTCCCCTTTTCTCCACACCCTCTCCAGAATTTGTTGTTTGTAGATTTTCTGATGATGCCCATTCTGACTGGTGTGGGGTGATACTTCACTGTAGTTTTGATTTGCATTTCTCTAATAATTCGTGATCTTGAGAAGCTTTTCATGTGCTTCTTGGCCATCTGTATATCTTCTTTGGAGAAATGTCTATTTAGGTCTTCTGCCCATTTTTGGATTGGGTTTTTTTTTTAATATTGAGCTACATGAGTTGTTTATATATATTTGGAGACTGATCCCTGGTCCATTGCTTCATTTGCAAATATTTTCTCCCATTCTGAGGGTTGTCTTTTTGTCTTGTTTGTAGTTTCCTTTGCTGTGCAAAAGCTTTTAAGTTTCATTAGGTACCATTTGTTTAGTTTTGGTTTTTTTTCCATTACTCTAGGAGGTGGATCAAAAAAGATCTTGCTGAGATTTATGCCAAAGAGTGTTCTTCCTATGTTTTCCTCTAAGAGTTTATAATGTCCAGTCTTACACTTAGGTCTCTAATCCATTTTGAGTTTACTTTTGCGTATGGTGTTAAGGAGTGTTCTAACTTCATTGTTTTACATGTAGCTGTCCAGTTTTCCCAGCACCAATTATTGAAGAGACTGTCTTTTCTCCATTGGATATCCTTGCCTCCTTTGTCATAGATTAGTTGACCATAGGTGCGTAGGTTTATCTCTGGGCTTTCTATCCTGTTCCATTGATCTATATTTCTGTTTTTGTGCCAGTACCATACTGTCTTGATTACTGTAGCTTTGTAGTATAGTCTGAAGTCAGGGAGTCTAATTCCTTCAGCTCCATTTTTTTTCTTCAAGACTGCTTTGACTATTCAGGGTCGTTTTTGTCTCCATACAAATTTTAAGATTTTTTTTGTTCTAGTTCTGAAAAAAATGGCATTGGTAATTTCATAGGGATTGCATTGAATCTGTAGATTGCTTTGGGTAGTATAGTCATTTCCTCCATGTTGATTCTTCCAATCCAAGAACATGGTATATCTCTTCATCTGTTTGTATCATCTTTAATTTCTATCATCAGTGTCTTATAGTTTTCTGCATACAGGTCTTTTGCCTCCCTAGATAGGTTTATTCCTAGGTGTTTTATTCTTTTTGTTGCAATGGTAAATGGGAGTGTTTCCTTAATTTCTCTTTCAGATTTTCATCATTAGTGTATAGGCATGCAAGAGATTTCTGTGCATTAATTTTTTATCCTGCTACTCTACCAAATTCATTGGTTAGCTCTAGTAGTTTTCTGGTGACATCTTTAGGATTCTCTATGTAAAGTATCATGTCATCTGCAAACAGTGACAGTTTTACTTCTTATTTTCCAATTGGTATTCCTTTTTTTTCTTTTTCTTTGATTAGAGTGGCTACGACTTCCAAAACTATGTGGAATAAGAGTGGCGAGAGTGAACACCTGGTCTTGCTCCTGATCTTAGAGGAAATGCTTTCAGTTTTTCACCATTGAGAACGATGTTTGCTGTGGGTTTGTCACATATGGCTTTTATTATGTTGAGGTAGCTTCCCTCTATGCCCACTTTCTGGAGAGTTTTTATCATAAATGGGTGTTGAATTTTGTCAAAAGCTTTTTCTGCGTCTACTGAGATGATCCTATGGTTTTTATTCTTCAATCTGTTAATATGGTGTATCACATTGATTGATTTGCATATATTGAAGAATCCTTGCATCCCTGGGATAAATCCCACTTAATCATAGTGTATGATCCTTTTAGTGTGTTGTTGGATTCTGTTTGCTAGTATTTTGTTAAGGATTTTTGCATCTATATTCATCAGTGATAATAGTCTGTAATTTGTTTTTGTAGTATCTTTGGTTTTGGTATCAGGGTGATGGTGGCCTCATAGAATGAGTTTGGGTGTGTTCCTTCCTCTGCAGTTTTTTGGAAGAGTTTGAGAAGGATGGGTGTTAACTTTGCTCTAAGTGTTTGATAGAATTCACCTGTGAAGTCATCTGATCCTGGACTTTTGTTTGTTGGAAGATTATTAAACACAGTTACAATTTCTTTACTTGTGACTGGTCTGTTCATATTTTCTATTTCTTCCTGGTTCAGTCTTGGAAGGTTATACTTTTCTAAAAATTTGTCCATTTTTTCCAGGTTGTCCATTTTATTGGCATAGAATTGCTTGTAGTAGTCTCTTAGGGTGCTTTCTATTTCTGCTGTGTCTGTTGTTACTTCTCCTTTTTCATTTCTAATTTTATTGATTTGAGTCCTCTCCCTCTTTTTCTTGATGAGTCTGGCTAATGGTTTATCAATTTTGTTTATCTTCTCAAAGAACCAGCTTTTAGTTTTATTGATCTTTGTTATTTTTTTTGTTGTTTTTATTTTATTTATTCCTGCTCTGATTTTTATGATTTTTTTCCTTGTACTAACTTTGGGTTTTGTTTGTTCTTCATTCTCTAGAGCCTTTAGGTGTAAGTTTAGATTTTTTATTTGAGATTTTTCTTGTTTCTTGAGGTAGGCTTGTATTGCTATAAACTTTCCTCTTAGAACTGCTTTTGGTACCTACCATAGGTTTTGGTTCATAATGTTTTCATTGTCATTTTTCTCTAGGTATTTTTTAAATTTCTTCTTTGATTTTTTCAGTGATCTCTTGGTTATTTAGTAATGTATTGTTTAGCCTCCATGTTTTGTGTTTTTTACATATTTTCCCTGTAATTGATTTCTAATCTCATAGTGTTGTGGTCAAAAAAGATGCTTGATATGATTTCAATTTTCTTAAATTTACTGAGGCTTGATTTGTGACCCAAGATGTGATCTACCCTGGAGAATGTTCCGTGTGCACTTGAGAGGAAAGTGTAATCTGCTGTTTTTGGTTGGCATGTCCTATAAATATCAATTAAATCTATCTGATCTATTTTGTCATTTAAAGCTGTGTTTCCTTATTAATTTTCTGTTTGGATGATCTGTGCATTGGTGTAAGTGAGGTATTATAAATCCCCCACTGTTATTGTGTTACTGTCAATTTCCTCTTTTATAGCTGTTAGCAGTTGTCTTATGTATTGATGTGCTCCTTTGTTGGGTGCATAAATATTTTCAATTGTTATATCTTCTTCTTGGATTGATCCCTTGATGATTATGTAGTGTTCTTCCTTGTCTCTTGTAACATTCTTTATTTTAAAGTGTATTTTATCTGATATGAGTTTTGCTACTTCAGCTTTCTTTTGATTTCCATTTGCATGGAATATCTTTTTCCATCCCGTCGCTTTCAGTCTGTATGTGTCCTGACGTCTGAAGTGGGTCTCTTATAGGCAGTGTATATATGGGTCTTGTTTTTGTATCCATGCAGCGAGCCTGTGTCTTTTGGTTGGAGCATTTAATCCATTCACGTTTAAGGTAATTATAGATATGTATGTTCCTATGACCATTTTCTTAATTGTTATGGGTTTGTTTTTGCAGGTCCTTTTCTTCTCTTGTGTTTCCCACTTAGAGAAGTTCCTTTAGCGTTTTTGTAGAGCTGGTTTGGTGGTGCTGAATTCTCTTAGCTTTTGCTTGTCTGTAAAGCTTTTGATTTCTCCATTGAATCTGAATGAGATCCTTGCTGGGTACAGTAATCTTGGTTGTAGGGTCTTCCTTTTCATTACTTTAAGTATATCATGCCACTCTCTTCTGGCCTGTAGAATTTCTGTTCAGAAATTAGCTGTTAACTGTATGGAAGTTCCCTTGTATGTTGTCATTTTTCCCTTGTTGCTTTCAATAATTTTCTTTGTCTTTAATTTTTGTCAGTTTGATTACTATGCGTCTCAGCATGTTTTTCCTTGGGTTTATCCTGCCTGGGACTCTCTGTGCTTCCTGGACTTGGGGGGCTATTTCCTTTCCCATGTTAGGGAAGTTATCGACTATAATCTCTTCAAATATTTTCTCGGGTTCTTTCCCTCTCTCTTCTCCTTCTTGGACCCCTATAATGTGAATGTTGTTGTGTTTAGTGTTGTCCCAGAGGTCTGTTAGGCTGTCTTCATTTCTTTTCATTCTTTTCTCTTTATTCTGTTCCACTACAGTGAATTCCACCATTCTGTCTTCCAGGTCACTTATCTGTTGTTCTGCCTCAGTTATTCTGCTACTGATTCCTTCTAGTGTATTTTTCATTTCATTTGTATTGGTCATCTCTGTTTGTTTTTTCCTTAATTCTTCTAGATCTTTGTTAAACATTTCTTGCTTCTTCTCAATCTTTGCCTCCATTCTTTATCCAAGGTCCTGGGTCATCTTCACTATCATTATTCTGAATTCTTTTTCTGGAAGTTTGCCTATCTCCACTTCATTTAGTTGTTTTTCTGGGGTTTTATCTTGTTCCTTCATCTAGTACAAAGTCCTCTGCCTTTTCATTTTGTCTATATTTCTGTGAATGTGGTTTTTCTTCCACAGCCTGCAGAATTGTAGTTCTTCTTGTTTCTTCTGTCTGCCCTCTCAGTTGGTATTCTTTTTTTTTTTTGTAAACATATTATTATATATTTTCAATTTTCTCCCAAAGTCAAAGATTAAAGGGTTTTGCTGCTAACTGATTAGTGAATGAAGAGAACAAATAAAATAGACCATAAAAATGTTTTTTGGGGCTTCCCTGGTGGCGCAGTGTTTGAGAGTCCACCTGCCACTGCAGGGGACACGGATTTGTGCCCCGGTCAGGGAAGATCCCACATGCCACAGATCGGCTGGGCCCATGAGCCATGGCCGCTGAGCCTGCATGTCCAGAGCCTGTGCTCCACAACAGAAGAGGCCACAACAGTGAGAGGCCTGTGTACCACAAGAAAAAAAGAAGTGTTTTTTCACATTTTATGTTCCATACTTCTCTGACAGTTTTTTTTTTTTGAGACAGGGAGACAAATTGATTGATTGATTAACTGATTCAATGAGTGCCATTTGACATAAACTCAATCCCATTTCTGTCAATCAAAATGATTGGGAATACAGGGAACATCTAAAAAAGTAACAGTTGCTAACATTTAATGAACACATAGTCTGTGCTAAGCACTTACTTGCATGATTAATACTCACAAGAATTCTTAAAGGCCGTCCATGTCAGTGTATTTGGAATATTCCACAATCAATATGTGCTTCAATTTACTTAATCTTTTCCACTACTGATAAACATTTAAGTATTTTCCAGATTTCATTTTTACAAACTAGATTGTTATAAACATCCTTGTTCAGTTCTGCAGGAGTTATTCTGGGATAGATATTGATAAGGGGAGTTACTGCATCATAGGACATATAGTTGTTGTGTTTTTCTTTTTGCGGTACGCAGGCCTCTCACTGTTGTGGCCTCTCCCGTTGTGGAGCACAGGCTCCGGACGCGCAGGCTCAGAGGCCATGGCTCATGGGCCCAGCCACTCCGTGGCTTGTGGGATTTTCCCGGACTGGGGCACGAACCCGTGTCCCCCTCATCGGCAGGCAGACTCTCAACCACTGCGCCACCAGGGAAGCCCAGGACGTATAGTTTTAAACACTTCTGTACATACGGAAAAATCACTTTCTTCACCACATCACTGTCTAGGTTTTCCTCAGTTATGTTTAATATTTTCACACAAATATTTTTGGTCCAAACCTGTGCATAAATTGCCACTTCATCATTTTTCCTAGAAATATGGTGACTTAGAATTTTGGAGAAATCCCTCTTAAAGTAGTATACTTTAAATGTTGGATAAAATATTGTAAACAAAACCAAAAACCTCTCTTAATGCATGGCTGAATTGGAAAGCAAATCAGAATTCTACAGAGACCAGAAAAAAAAGAAAATGTGAACCCACAGAATAAGTGAGGTTGTGCCTTCTTGGTTTCTTTTATCAGTTGTAGGTGGTCTCTAGCTAGGGTTTTAATGGGTCACATGTTCAGGGAAAAGGCAAAAGAAAAAAAAAGAGAAAGAGAGTGAGACCCTCTATCAGTCAGAAACCACTAAAGGACTACTTCCTTTTGTGATAACCAGAAAAAAACTTCTGGCCTGGCAAAGTGCTATGATAGGCTATCTTCCTGTTTCGGCCTTGACTCTGGGTGGAGCAGGTAAGAAAATATGCTCACATTTAAAAATTACTTAAGATTCCACAGATGTTAAAAGAATAATAAAAGAACACAACAGACAACACTAGATGCCTAGATAATTTTGATGAAATGGGCCAATTCTTCAAAAATCACCAACTGCCATAACTTGCTCAAAATAAAATAGATAATTGAATTCATAGTTAAAAACCTTTCAAAAAAGAGAAATCTTCAAAACCAGATGGTTTCACTGGTGGTTTCTTCCAAACATTAAAGAAGAAGTAATGCCAAATTTATAATTTCTTCCATAAAATAAGGAAAAAGGAATATATTCCAACCCTTTTTATGCTACCAGCTTTACCTTAATACCAAAAATAGACAAAGAGTACAGAGGAAGAAAACCATGGGCTAATATCCTTCAAGAATACAATATTAGAAAATTGAATCTAGCAATAGGTGGAAATAATAAAACACCACACCCAAGTGAGGCTTATTCCAGGAATGCAAGGCGGGTTCAATACTTAAATATCAATGTAATTCACCATGTTAACAATCTAAAGGAGAAAAACCATACAGTCATATAAATTAATGCAGAAAAACCATTTAACAAATTTCAACATCTATTTATGATTAAAAGCTCTCAGTACACTAAGAACAGAAAACAGGTAGGAGATGCAAGAAGGAATGCTGTAAAGAAAGAAAGAAAAATGTTAAACATATGGATAAATTTGAATAATCATTGGCTAAAACTGTCTAATTTGTGGAAATAATAATTCAAGATGGCAATAAATATATAACAACAGTTCTATGTAAATTAGAGGAGAGGTGATATTGTAATGAAAACATCAAGTTTTTTGTATTATTCAGATGTTGGCAAATATAGATTTTTTAAGGTTAAATTATGCATGTTAACATTTATGGAGCAGTCATTGAAAGAATAGCAACAGAGTATATGATTCTTATACTGATGCAGGAGAGCAAGGACGTAAGGAGAAAAACAATCTCAAGAAGAATCTCAAGGAAGGTGAGACAGGTAATGATAATAATAGATAACAAAACAACAACAATCATAAAATAACTTTTATAAAAAGCACAAATAAAAAATGCAAAGTAAGATTAAGAATGTGTCTTAGTCAGTGGGCCAGGTTGTGTTGTGGCTATAAACCAATCCAGATATCTCACTGGGACAAGGTCACAACAACAAGTAGGAGAAATGATAAAGCAATGCACTCTACTGAAAGCTATTTTCAAACCCAGCTAAGACCCAATGGACACAAAATGCTGCTTTGGGTATAGCTACAGAGATGAGTTATAGGCATGATGCAGGCCCCACACTTAGCCAGCAGGCATGTCTGACCCAGCACTGAGATGCTGCCAAAATCAACAGTCTCTTTAATATACTCAACTAAGGATCGAGGTGAACATGCATCCAGAAAAATCTTTGCTTGTCTGCACCAAATGTTGATCTGGCCCAGAATGTTGCCCACCCATTTCCTTTAGCCACTGAGGCCAATACTGAGGTTGTGTGGATAATTTCCGTTAACAGTCATGGTTTAGACAAGAACCAAGTTCCATATCTGCTAATGTCCTAGCACACAGGTGTGCATATATTTACTCATAAATTCTCACACTCCTTCTGTGAGCAAGGCTTCCCTGCAGCTTTGGAAGACGTTGCCCTTCCACAGGAGCAGTCTCAAGCCACTTCCCAGGAAGAGTTAAGGGTCTGTTTGTGTTTACAGCCATGGCTGCAGTCTACAAACCCACTGGGCATCTGTGAGGTCCCATGAGGCTAGGAGGGTTCATTGTGAGAAACTTCAGGCTAGGGTGGCTGCAGGAAGAAAAGCACATTGTAAACATGGAAGTGGGGCACTTTTTGTGGTGGTTGTTGTTTTAACATGTTCTTTGTTAGCATAGCTCCTTTTCATTCACTGTTATTTTTTACTTCTCTCTGTCCATTGTCAGCAGGGTCACAGCGAGGGGTCCTGTCTATGAACTGCCTCTGATTAGAATTGGCTCAGCAGTGCTGTCTCTGTTGTGATTCCAAGTAAATGTGATCATTGATGGGAGGCCAATGGCTTAGAAATGGAGGGCCAGGAAAAACAATTACAAAAGAGACTTAGCAATGTAGGTTCATTTCCTTTGTGTGGCTCTGTGAGCACACAGGTGCCTCTGCTTTTCTCTGAATGTCCTGTGATATACATCATAGAAGTGTGGACATTGCTTCTGTTTGGCTGTGACTTTCCACTTAGCTATTTCATTGGGTCCAGTACTCAGTCAGTTCAGCTGTTAAACACCCCAAGCTTCTACACTGTCTTCCAAAGAAGTCGCTCTGCATACAGGGATAGAGGGTAAAAGGTCATTGCCAGTTCAACTGCAAGACAGTACTAGAATTAGCTAGTTTTTTGTCTTGTTTTGTTTTTGATGTAACTCATATTTGTATATTCATTTTACAATTTGCAAAGCATTTTAAAATAGATTATTTCTTTTGCTTCTCTCAAAAACTTGATGAAGAGTATTCAAAGAAATTGTTAATATTGATTTTCTCTAGGGAGTCAGGGAAATTACACTTATTTAAATAATTGCACTTATATACATCATTTTATTTTTCCAGTGCACATACAGTATGTTTGTATTTAAAAAAGAGAAAGATTGAAGAAATATATATAAAGAAATAATGACAAAAATGAGAAAAATGTAAGCATTGGTGAATCTGGCTAATGGCATTTGGAAATCTTTGTACTATTCTTGCAACTTTTCCGTAAGTTTGAAATTATATCAGAATAAGAAGTTACGATAATGGCAGAAGAAGATAAGACATATAATTCTTGGGTAATGTTTAAAATGGGTAATTCCAATAAATTTGCTTGGAATTTCCCTAGGAATCCCAACAACAGATTGTAGGCTTTGCTTAAAATCGTAGAATTGAAATATAATAGAGTAAACTATTCAGGCTTGGAGAGAAGTTATTGTACATTTGAAGTACGGCGTGACTATGTAGTCAGTTCATAGCTTTCACTGAAATAGAAACCAAACTAAGGAATTTTGAATTTTCTTTGTATGCAGGTGTGCAATTACAGGGTGACTCTGCTTTTTTCTGAACATAGTATATTCCATACATTAGAAGGTGATAATTACCTTGTTAAATATCCATTCTCTTTTTTACATACCATGAAACTCATCAATTTTAAGTGTATAATTCAACTACTTTACTAAATTTATAGAGTTGTTCAACCATCACCACAATCCAGTTTTTAAATGTTTCCATCACCCCAAAGGGATCCCTTGGGCCCATTTATAGTAAATCCCTGTCCCACCCCCAGACACAGGTAAAAACACTCTCTGTCTTTATAGATTTGCCTTTATAGATTTTATATAAGTGGGGTCATACAATATGTGGTCTTTCCCATCTGGCTTCTTTCACTTAGCAGAATGTTTTTGAGGTCCATCACCCCTGTTTCTTTTCTGGGAATTTTTCCTTGGCATAAGAGGTTACTTAGAGAATAAGTAAATGCCTTACTTTTACTCTGAGGAGTAAAGAAAGCAAGACACTAATACATACGAACAGGTCTGTCAACAGCTGTATCTGCATCGACAAGAACTCAGCCTGAGAAGTTTTTCTTGTCCAGAAGGTATGTTCTGGGAAAAAAACAGCTGGTTAACTGTTTACAGTATCTGCTAGAACCTAGGAGGTTGCCATTGATTAATTTCTGAATGACACAGCAGAGACTGAAAGATATACGATGACGGAGACTCAGGTACTACACAAAAGATGAAAAACCAACAGGGCATCTCATGTTGTCTAGAAATTATACTTATTAGACCTAAAAATAATTACATGCTCTCTTTCAAATGTGAGCATTTGTGGGCACAAATACATTAACGTTTTTCATCTCACAAACAGTAGAATGATGTAATAAAGGTGAAAATACTGCAGCATCTGGGATCTGACTCACATATCTAAAGACCACCAAGTACTTCTATTCCAAGAAAAGCAGTGACCCCCAAAAGACATAGGTTTTGTGATCATATCATCTAGTACCAAATGTAAGCTATAAGGAAATGGTAAGACACAATTTGGTTTTAAGAGAATATTAGTCTTAGGAAATATTGTATTTATTATAAATGTATGATGCAAAAATATATTAAGCATTTGTTATCATTTTATAGTAATTTCAAGCATCCAGGGTTACCAGAAAATGGAAAAAAAACACATTAGATTAAAAAGCTCAGTGAGTAATTTTTTCTTATCAGTTTAAACAGTTTGAAAATGAATTTGCAATTTGCAAACACTTTTCCTTAAAAATGACAAAAGAAAACATCTTTCAATTACATGTTTTTATTTATATAATTTTTATTTTTCAGGAAATCCTCATTAAGCTGTGGGCCATGGTGGGACAACAGTCTTCTTGTCAAGCATTTGCTGCAACAGTGTCTGAGGAACTGAAGGTGACGTGGATGCCACGGTTCTCTTGAGGGTACCCTGCAGTGTCATCTCTTGGTTTTGCTTTAACCTGCTTTTTCAGAATTCTCTTTCCTTTTCAAACGTCTCTGATTCAGTAATAAATGTCATATCTTCTATGAAAATTATGAGATTTTCATATCAGCTCCTTTATAAAGTTTTGCTTTGTTTTTTTGTTTGCTTCATCTGCATTTCTTTTTCTAACTGAGTTGCCTAGGCTGTCACAGCATCACCCGCTGGTCAGTTTGCAGCCAGGCCTCTGATACTGTCATTACTCAGGTTGTTATGATTTTTTTAAAGTGAGGTATTTCACAATAAGTGTCCTGTACAGACAATTCTATCACCTGAAAGCTCCATGTTTTTAGATTTCTGAATAAAAGCTGTTTTACCAAATCTAATTTTCATTAATTTGTTTTCCTGGGACACCCTAATTTAAAACAGAAAAAACTCTAAACATTTCTACAGTATTTTCCTCAATGATCAAGGAATTGTATGATTTCAGGGATGGGCACATGCTAGTCAGCTTCTCACAGGTTAGATTCTGGGATGAAGATGAGAAAATGTAATAAATCAATACCTGAAGTTGCAAGTCAATGAGAATAACAAAGACATTTATGATCAGCCCAACTTCAAGCTTAACCACTGGGACATGACCATTTTCACTGGATCCCTAGGTAATAAAATCCACACAGATGGAGCCGAGGAGCAGACTTGGCACCAGTGGTGGTCTTCTGCTCCACGCCTGTGACTGTTGCCCTAAGAGGTCCAAGACACCACATTGGATTGTTCTGTCATCACTATGAAATCCTGACTCGCTTCCATCAAGAAACAGTCCATCAAAATAACACAAATATGACTGAAGCTGTAATTAATTGCTTCAGGGGAATGAGTGATCTAAGGGATCTTGGGGGTAGGCAAACTATCCTATTCCCTAAAGACATCACAGGCAAGGAGAAATGATGTTCTAAAAGGTCTAAAATTGAGACTAGAAATTTGAGACTTTGGAACTTCTAACATTGAATCTGGACTCTCCCATACAAATGGAGTGTCTGCACATGGTTTGGGCCTTTATTTTCTTCTGAGACTCACCACCCAACTTGGAATGAGGCCCTAAAAGAGTGGGGCATAGCTCCTGGTCCCGGTCTTGCAAGGTGGCTTAGAATCTTCCTTCCATCAAAAGTTGTGTAATTTTTAGTTTTAGAGTGTCCCTGCCTTACTTCCCTCCTTCCTCTGCCAGCCATGCCTCACATTTGAAATTTTAGAGGATTATGTGGATGTGATGTACCACCACCTTCATCAACCATCATTAGCAGCATCACAATCATCATTACCAGGGTCATTGTTACTTAGAGGTGACAAGAAACAGTAATCACTGCAGAAGGACTTAGGCTTTGGAAGAGTAAACTTGAGAGCATCCTGAGTGAGCAGGTGACATCCAAGGACAGCTGTTTCCACATGTGCTCTCCCATGCACATTCCTCACCCATTTGCTTGGTGAAACCCCAGACAAACAAACTCTCCACACACAACACTTCTAGCCTGCTTTTCTACTGGAATGCAGCCATTATGGCTAGCTAAAGCATCAGCCATCCCGAAGATTCAGTGATGAAATGATTTCCTTGAATTTCTCTGGGGTTGATAACATGGCAACTCATTCTGAATTGGAGGATTATTAGCATTTGTTACAAATCAGTATGTGCATTAAGGGAGAGGAATTATGATATTTCACTTTGGGAAACAGCATAGTTTTCGTCAGCATAACAGAAAAACTGGCTTGAAAGAAATACAGGTTTTCTGCCTTCTTCATTAAGTACAAAGTGAAGTAATGTAAGCAAGTAGCATTTTAGCAGCAGTCTATTTAACTAGCAATCTTATCTTCAACAATATTTTATGTGATGAGTACAGGCTAGGAAATAATTATATAATAATGAATAATAATAATAGCTAACACTTATTGGCTATTTACTATGATTCAGGTCTTGCTTTTATGTATCAACTTTGATTAATTGGCAGTGGCTGCCTGAAGCATGGTGTTGAGATGGATTCCGAGACCATGTCTAGAATTAG
>NW_006773367.1:813589-832354 GCF_000442215.2 Lipotes vexillifer | reverse complement strand
AAGAGTGTTATGATTGATTAATAATGTCTGCTTTGGGCACAGAAGGGAAGAATGATGGCATATATCAACATATTCACAACCCATGGTTTAGTATTATCAATAAAGATAAAATGTGACAAAGCACACTGAGGGAGGCACAGAGTAGTGTGAAGTTCAGAGCAGATATTCAGGAAAAGCACTAATATGGATGGAGGTAGAATTTGACTTTAGCTTTGACAGAGGGTCAGACTTTGTTGGGTGAGGTTGAGAGAAGAGAGAAGAACTTTTTAAGCAGAGGGAATAATTTGAAAAAGTCATTGTGGCAAGAAGATGTAGGAGTGTTAATGGACAGCCACTAGTTTGGCCTATCAGCTGCTTATAAGGAACAGTGGGAACTTAGCTGGGCAATAGTTTGGAAGAAAAGTAGAGAGGGATTCAATATTGACTGAAAACGATTAGGAATTGAGAGCTATTTAAGTTATTTTATTGGATGGTCAGATATGATGTGTGTCTTAGACTTATTCTGAAAAGAGCACATAAAATGGATCCAAGGGAGACGGATTGGAGAACACCATTGCTAATGCAATTGCAGTAGTCAGGTTGAGACATACAGGGTCTGACTGGGGTGTAGAAAACAGCTGGAGTGACATCTGAAGGTAGATGTACAGCCTTGGTAACCAACCGGGCACCTGGGTGAGGACAGAGAAGCTTGCGTGTCATACATTTCTGTGAAGTTTATTTAACAGAAATAAGAACGCCAGAAAGTTTTACAATGATTAACTTTGTTTTCTTCACCTTGATATTAAGGTGTTGAAAGGAAATCCACATAAAAATATCTAACAGCCAGTTGGAAATTATATTTTGTGATCAGGAGACATACAAGGCCAAAATGATGGTTCAGGGAGAGGTCTGCCTGGAGATGATAGCTGAAGAACTGAGAATTCAGGGACTTGCCAAGGCTAGGGCAAAGAGACAAGGAGGATAAAAATGGATCATGGCACCTGCCTCATTTAGGGAGCACAAGAATGGAGCTGAGTCAGCAAAGGTGACAGTCAAGGAGAAATTGAAGAGAATGACCAAGTCCAGAACCATTGTACACAGTCCTATCTTGGATTTTCTTGCACTTTAGATCTTCAAATCATGTTCTCATCTATTCTATTAATTAATGCTCATGAGTTTTGTTTTATAACATGTTTATATTTATTATGGAACATCCTCAGACAGTTCCTTAGTTTTGTGCTATTTTTGAATATGAACAAGTAAAATTTAAGTTGTTAAAAAAAAAAATAAGTTGTCCTTTAGCCATTGTTTTCTCACATATCCCAAACATTGAAACATGCAGTGTTAAGTATGAAAATTCAGTGTTATCATGCCAGGCTCTGTGTTGAATGTGCAGTCTCCATTCCCTTCTCTGCTCTCAACTTCCTCCAGATGTGGGCCCTCCTTTCTCGCTATAGACTTCACCACTGGGTCTCTTTCTCTGGGAGTCATATATAACTTCCATATATAAAAGCTGGAATCTGAAAATCTTGATATAAATAAAAATTGTGAAGATCCTGTGTTAACTTTATTTTCTACACTCCCTATTTTTCCTTTTATCTTTCCTTTCTCCCTCTTTTCTCTTTCAAGAGAGGACATTCCTCAAATTCTTGAGAATTACATATTTATTGTTTATTACCTGTTCTTTATAGAACTTCGTATATTTCTGTATTAGCATGTATTACAATGGCTTGTTGGAAGAAGGTAAATACACAAACAGATTCTCATGCAATTAAATAGAAATGTCCACAGTGTAATTTCACAAAAGATAGAGGGTATTACAAACTAGGGCTACTCACATTTCTAAATCCTGGAATCAAGCTCTTTGGAAAAATATTACTAGAAAAGATCATAAGACTGGTAGAAAGTAGGTCTTGTAAAGCACATCAAGGGAAGTAAAAAAGTGAATATATGGACAAAAACATCCATTTTCCCCTCTGCTTTATCATGTTTCATGATTTATTTCAAGCAAGAGCATTCATTGAGAAAAAACATACTTTTTTATTTTAGAGCAGTGTTTCTAAACCTTTTTTTCTCTAGTGCCCCGTAAATAGCCTTTTAGACATTTTCCCCCAATCACCCCCCCAGTGAAATTATAATACCACAGACAGTATACATGTTTATGTATTATATGTATAGTATATCTTTTATACATTTTGAGTAAGATTTTCTTACCCCTCTGAGGAACTAGTTTTTGATCTCTTGGACATGATATTGACCTCTTGAGAATGTATGTTTTATATTGCAGGAAAGTAGGAATTCCGTATAAGCTGATGAAAGATGAGAGGGCATAGGTATCAAGGTGGCCCACACTTAAAGGACAGTAACTAATCAGAATAAAATGGGAGGATGTAGGTATGGCTTCCTGCAGATTCCCCTCTATATGTTCTTACTGAAGTAAATAAAAATAGTAAGTTACAAAATCTGAAGCAAGTCAGCCAAAGAAAACATCAAGGAAAAATAATCGAGAAAATATATTTCATACAGCATTGGGAGATAAGCCCCTGAAAATTCTTAGAGTCCTTCTTTTGAAAGAGAAAAGAGAGAGAAAGGAAAGATAAAAGGAAAAATAGGGAGGGTAGAAAATAAAGTTAACACCAATTTTGTAAAGAATTGCTAATTTTGAAATAAATATTGTAAAGTACACCATCATAATATCTTTTGGGGGCTCCTAGTATCTTTTACACAAGTGTTTAATATGTCACTTGCTATACATCATTGAAATTTTTATTTTATTTGTGTGTGTGTGTGTGTGTGTGTGTGTGTGTGTGTGTGTGTATTTGTTTGAGAGTTCTCTGATAGGAGGAAACACAGAATACTGTGGAGGCATGTTGAAGAAAAATGCAGTTGGGGGTAGGCAAGGGCAAGGGGGTAGGTAGGGGGAATCAAGGATTTAGTTTCCAGATCAAAGGTCAAAGTAGGAGCTAAGTCTTAGGGAAAAAACAGAGAGGCCATTTCCAGATCTGGGTACAAAGGTCAGAACTAGGTCAGTAACCAGAGTAACCTAAGACTGTGTCTCAGAGTCCCTAGGGAGAGGGACCAATCTTCTCTGGGACCAATTGACCTCAACCATCAAGAGCAGAGAGAGAGGCAAGATGTAGTGATGAGGCCTGATGAGAATCATAGTGTTTTGTATTTGGAAGGGCCCATGGATATCGTCTAGAAAGCTACAAAGGACTTATTATTCTGCTAGAGTAGCAGAGGTCCACTGAGGCCCAGGGAAGTATCAAAAGACCTGACACTGTTTGGAGATGAGCTGGGGTTAACACCAAGTGCCCTGGGCCTCACTTTTGCACATTCTTCTTTATACAAAATAATGATTTTCCAGAGCATCAGTTTTCCTTTTCAAAGTCCATTTCTTGGTTCTGCCTGATATTATATGCTGGAATTCTCACAGGCAAAGACCTGAGATGTCTCAGTGATATTCAACAAGTGAACTCAAAGCATTAAGGAAGATAGGAAAGATTCTATAATGTTCTAGAAAGGTGAGACAATAAAAATCTGTATGACTTTGTCTAAAAATTTGTGTGATTAAAGCTTTCTAAGGTCACCAAAACGTTCTTTAGGATGAAAGTCTTTAATTTCTGGTCTGGTGGCTTTTGTATACTTACTATTTTTTCCTTTCTCCAATTTTCAGTCATGATTCTTTTTATTTCAAATGTATGTATTCTTTTTCCCCTTGGAGAAATCTTTGTGCAGAGTAATTTTTAGGAGTGTATACATACCTCCCTATGCATTTCAGAATGAGAAAGGTACTGCAGCCACTAGCTGAATGTTCAACAGCACTTTTTGGGCTTATGATGTGGGACGGAAAGAAACAGCAATTAAACCTCTCTTCTTTCCACAAGCCACATGCAGACTGGCTCCAAGTGAAAGGTCTTCACACAGGCCAGTTTCTGTACTATGGAGTTACCCACTTTCCAACAAGCCCTGAGAGGTATTTTAATCTCAGCATCTGGTAGCTGAGGCCAACCCTTAAGCACAAGTGTGCCACTGTGCCAATCATGGAGTGGCTTTATTTGATGAGGGCCACAGCTCTCTGGCAGATAGGCTCTATTTTCATTTCTCAAACATCCTGGAGGTGAAGGAAGCTTTTCTGACTGTGGTCAAGAAAGTCCCAATTATGAATGATTCCCTAACCAAGTGTTGAAACACTGCACTGTGTAATTAAAATGCAAAACACACACAAACTGGCAACCATAGAAAAATTATTTTTCAGGAATTTTCCTTGAAAGTTTGGTTTTTCACTTCATTCAAGTGTCTTCTGTCTACGTCTACCTTGATTTCCTTTACTGTTCCATAAATAAAATAATCTCTTCTCATTTCTTTTATTGGTATTGTCTCTCAAGAAACATGGATATGATTTATCCTATTAGTAAAATATATTTTAGTCGTTTGCTTTTCTTCCCATGTATCTCAAACCCTGTCCTCATTCTACGTTTCTGCTTCTGTAACAAGCAACTCCATGCTACTAGGAAAATGAAGGAAAAGAAAACTCAAGAGAAAGCAAGTTTTTCATTTAATCTAGTAAAATTTCGCTGTGGGTATTATAATGCTCTGTTATTGGGTGCATATGGGTTTAGAATATTTCCTTGGTGAATTGAATCAGTTAGCATTATGTGGTGACCCTTTGTATTCCTAATAATGCTTTTTGTTTAAAGTATATGTTGTCTGATAATAACATATCTGCAACAATTTTCTTTTACTTGGTAATATTTGCTTGTTATATTTTGTTCCATTTTTATTTTTTCAATCTTAACATGTTTTTCTTTTTTACTTCCCATATAGCTGAATTGGAGGGGGGCAGGACAGGAGACTAATGTGGGCCAAGATCAGTAAAGAGGGGACTGAGACAAGGGAAAGGAAGGAAAAAGATGCACTTAATAAAAAGCATCTATAGTTTACTAACTATGCAAATGTATCTATGCATCTGTGTGTGTATATATATACACACACACACACATAAGTATGTGTGTTTGTGTGTGTGTGTGTATATATATATATATATATATATATATGTATGTATATATATATGAAGAATACTAAAAGAAGAAAGAGAAAGGAAAACTTCCAATTGCTAAAGATCTTACAGACAAAGTCAAATAGCTGTCATCAAGCCAGGTGAAAGTAGTTTTAACATGTGTTACAGGAAAAAGAATACTTTCAGAATACATGAAGAATGTATATGAATTGTTAAAAAAAACACATCAGAAAAAAAGGGGCAAAAGATATGAATAGGTAATTCATAGAAGAAAAATGGAAATGAACAGTAAATTATTATTATTATTTTTGTGGCATTTTATATTTTATTCTTCTGTATTTTTTTTAACATCTTTATTGGAGTGTAATGGCTTTATAATGGTGTGTTAGTTTCTGCATTATGACAAAGTGAGTCAGCTGTACATGTACATATATCCCCATATATCATCTCTCTTGTGTCTCCCTCCCACCCTCCCTATCCCACCCCTCTAGGTGGTCACACAGCACCGAGCTGATCTCCCTGTGCTATACAGCTGCTTCCCAATAGCTATCTATTTTACATTTGGTAGTATGTATAAGTCTATGCCACTCTCTCACTTCGTCCCAGCTTAACCTTCCCCCTTCCCGTGTCCTCAAATCCATTCTCTATGTCTGCGTATTTATTCCTGTTTTGCCCCCAGGTTCTTCATAACCATATTTTCTTTTTTTAGATTCCATATATATGTGTTAGCATATGGTATTTGTTTTTCTCTTTCTGACTTACTTCATTCTGTATGACAAACTCTAGGTCCATCCACCTCACAACAAATAACTCAATTTCGTTTCTTTTTATGGCTGAGTAATATTCCACTGTATATATGTGCCACATCTTCTTTATCCATTCATCTGCTGATGGACACTTAGGTTGCTTCCATGTCCTGGCTATTGAAAATAGAGCTGCAATGAACATTGTGGAACATGACTCTTTTTGAATTATGGTTTTCTAAGAGTATATGCCCAGTAGTGGGATTGCTGGGTCATATGGTAGTTCTATTTTTAGGTTTTTAAGGAACCTCCATACTGTTCTCCATAATGGTTGTATCAATTTACATTCCCACCAACAGTGAAAGAGGGTGCATTTATTGTTTGTAGATTTTTTGATGATGGTCATTCTGACTGGTGTGAGCTGATACTTCATTGTAGTTTTGATTTGCATTTCTCTAATGATTAGTGATGTTGAGCATCCTTTCATGTGTTTGTTTGCAATCTGTATATCTTCTTTGGAGAAATGTCTATTTAGGTCTTCTACCCATTTTTGGATTGGGTTGTTTGTTTTTTTGATATTGAGCTGCATGACCTCCTTGTAAATTTTGGAGATGAATCCTTTATCAGTTGCTTCATTTGCAAATAATTTCTCCCATTCTGAGGGTTGTCTTTTTGTCTTGTTTATGGTTTCCTTTGCTGTGCAAAAACTTTTAAGTTTCATTAGGTCCCATTTGTTTATTTTTGTTTTTATTTCCATTTCTCTAGGAGGTGGGTTAAAAAGCATCCTGCTATGATTTATGTCATAGAGTGTTCTGCCTATGTTTTCCTCTAAGATTTTTATAGTGTCTGGCCTTACATTTAGGTCTTTAATCCATTTTGAGTTTATGTTGTGTATGATGTTAGGGAGTGTTCTAATTTCATTCTTTTACATGTAGCTATCTAGTTTTCCCAGCACCATTTATTGAAGGGACTATCTTTTCTCCATTGCATATTCTTGCCTCCTTTATCAAAAATAAGGTGACCATATGTGCATGGGTTTATCTCTGGGCTTTCTGTGCTGTACAATTGATCTATATTTCTGTTTTTGCACCAGTACCATACTGTTTTGATTACTGTAACTTTGTAGTATACTCTGAAGTCTGGGAACCTGATTTCTTCAGCTCCATTTTTCTTTCTCATGATTGTTTTGGCTATTCGGGGTGTTTGGTGTTTCCATACAAATTGTGAAATTTTTTCTTCTAATTCTGTGAAAAATGCCATTGGTAGTTTGAGAGGGATTGCATTGAATCTGTAGATTGCTATGGGTAGCATAGTCTTTTTCACAATGTTGATTCTTCCAATCCAAGAACATAGCATATCTCTCCATCTGTTTGTATCATCTTTCATTTCTTTCATCAATGTCTTATAGTTTTCTGCATACAGGTCTTTTGTTTACTTAGGTAGGATTATTCCTAAGTATTTTATTCATTAGGTATTTTATTCTTTTTTTTGCAATGGTAAATAGGAGTGTTTCCTTACTTTCTCTTTCAGATTTTCATCATTATTGTATAGGAATGCAAGAGATTCTGAGCATTAATTTTGTATCCTGCTACTTTACCAAATTCATTGATTAACTCTAGTAGTTTTCTGGTGACATCTGTAGGATTCTCTATGTGTAGTATCAGGTCATCTGCAAATAGTGACAGGTTTACTTCTTTTCTAAATTGGATTCCTTTTATTTATTTTTCTTCTCTGTTTTCTGTGGCTAAAACTTCCAAAACTATGTTGAATAATAGTGGTGAGAGTAGGCAACCGTGTCTTGTTCCCGATCTTAGTGGAAATGGTTTCAGTTTTTCACCATGAGAATGATGTTGGCTGTGGGTTTGTCATATATAGCCTTTTTTATGTTGACATAAGTTCCATCTGTGCCTACTTTCTGGAGGGTTTTTATCATAAAAGGGTGCTGAATTTTGTTGAAAGTTTTCTGCATCTATTGAGATGATCATATGGTTTTTATCCTTCATAGTTTGTTAATATGGTATATAACAATGACTGATTTGCATATACTGAAAATTCCTTGTATTCCTGGGATAAACCCCACTTGATCATGGTGTATGATCCTTTTAATGTGCTGTTGGATTCTGTTTGCTAGTATTTTGTTGAGGATTTTTGCATCTATGTTCAGCAGTGATATTGGGCTGTAGTTTTCTTTCTTTGTGACATTTTTTCTGGTTGTGATATCAGGGTGATGGTGACCTTGTAGAATGAGTTTGGGAGTGTTCCCCCCTCTGCTATAGTTTGGAAGAGTTTGAGAAGGATAGGTGTTAGCTCTTCTCTAAATGTTTGATAGAATTTGCCAGCGAAGCCATCTGGTCCTGGGCTTTTGCTTGTTGAAAGATTTTTAATCACAGTTTCAATTTCAGTGCTTGTGATTGGTCTGTTCATATTTTCTATTTCTTCCTGGTTCAGTCTCAGAATGTTGTGCTTTTCTAAGAATTTGTCCATTTCTTCCAGGTTGTCCATTTTATTGGCATACTGTTGCGTGTAGTAATCTCTTATGATCCTTTGAATTTCTGCAATGTCAGATGTTAATTCTCGTTTTTCATTTCTAGTTCTATTGATTTAAGTCTTCTCCCTTTTTTTCTTGATGAGTCTGGCGAATGGTTTATCAATTTTGTTTATCTTCTCAAAGAACCAGCTTTTAGTTTTATTGATTTTTGCTATCATTTCCTTCATTTCTTTTTCATTTATTTCTGATCTGATCTTTATGATTTCTTTCCTTCTGCTAACTTCGGGGGGTTTTGTTCTTCTTTCTCTAATGGTTTTAGGTGTAAGGTTAGGTTGTTTATTTGAGATGTTTCTTGAAGTAGGATTGTATTGCTATAAACTTCCCTCTTAGAACTGCTTTTGCTGCATCCCATATTTTTTGGGTCTTGGTGTTTTCATTGTCTTTTGAGTCTAGTTATTTTTTGATTTCTTCAGTGACCTCTTGGTTATTTAGTAGTGTATTGTTTAGCCTCCATGTGTTTGTAGTTTTTACAGATTTTTTCCTGTAACTGATATCTAGTCTCATAGCTTTGTGGTTGGAAAAAGGTATTTGATACGATTTCAATTTTCTTAAATTTATCATGGCTTGATTTGTGACCCAGGATATGATCTATCTTGGAGAATGTTCTATGAGCACTTAAGAAAGTGTATTCTTTTGTTTTTTGATAGAATGCCCTATAAATATCAATTAAGTCCAGTTTTTAAATGTATCATTTAAAGCTTGTGTTTCCTTATTTATTTTCATTATGGACGATCTGTCCATTGGTGAAAGTGGGGTGCTAAAGTCTCCTACTATGACTGTGTTACTGTCTTTTTCCCCTTTTATGGCTGTTAACATTTTCCTTATGCATTAAAGTGCTCCTATGTTGGGTGCATAAATATTTACAATTGTTATTTCTTGTTCTTTGTTCCCTTGATCATTATGTAGTATCCTTCTTTGTCTCTTGTAATGGTCTTTATTTTAAAGTCGATTTTGTCTCATATGAGAATTGCTACTCTATTTTGATTTCCATTTGCATGGAATATCTTTTTCCATCCCTCACTGTCAGTCTGTGTGTGTCCCTAGGTCTGAAGTGTGTGTCTTGTAGACAGCATATATACAGGTCTTGTTTTTGTATCCATTCAGCCAGTCTATGTCTTTTGGTTGTAACATTTAATCCATTTACATTTAAGGTCGTTATCAATATGTATGTTCCTATTACCATTTTCTTAATTGTTTGGGTTTGGTATTGTAGGTCTTTCCCTTCTCTTGTGTTTCCTGCCTAGAGACGTTCCTTTACTATTTGTTGTAAAGCTAGTTTGGTGTTGCTGAATTCTCTTAGCTTTTGCTTGTCTGTAAAGATTTTAATTTCTCCATTGAATCTGAATAAGATCCTTGCCAGGCAGAGTAATCTTGGTTGCAGGTTTTTCCCTTTCATCACTTTAAATATGTCCTGCCACTGCCTTTTGGCTTTCAGAGTTTCTGCTGAATGATCAGCTGTTAACCTTATGGGGATTCCCTTGTGTGCTATTTGTTGTTTTTCCCTTGCTGCTTTTAGTAATTTTTCTTTTTATTTAACTTTTGATAGTTTGATTAATATGTGTCTTGATGTGTTTTTCATTGGATTTATCCTGTATGGGTCTCTCTGCACTACCTGGACTTGACTAACTATTTCCTTTCCCATATTAGGGAAGTTTTCAACTATAATCTCTTCAAATATTTTCCCAGTTTCTTTCTCTTTCTCTTCTTCTTCTGGGACCCTTATAATTTGAATGTTGTTACATTTAGTGTTGTCCCAGAGGTCTCTGAGACTGTCCTCAATTATTTTCATTCTTTATTATGCTCTGCAGTAGTTATTTCCACTATTTTATCTTTCAGGTCACTTATCTGTTCTTCTGCCTCAATTTTTCTGCTATTGATTCCTTCTAGAGAATGTTTAATTTCATTTAATGTGTTGTTCATCATTGTTCATTTGCTCTTTAGTTCTTCTAGGTCCTTGTTAAACTTTTCTTGTGTTTTCTCCATTCTATTTCCAAGATTTTGGATCATCTTTACTATCATTATTCTGAATTCTTTTTCAGGTAGTGTGTCTATTTCCTCTTCATTTGTTTGGTCTGGTGGCTTTTTACCTTTCTCCTTCATCTGCTATGTGTCTCTCTGTCTTCTCATTTTGCCTAACTTACTGTGTTTGGGGTCTCCTTTTTGCAGGCTGTAGGTTGTTTTTCATGTCTTCCCCCAGTGACTAAGTTTGTTTCAGTGGATTGTGTAGACTTCCTGGTGGAGGGGACTAGTGCCTGTGTTCTGGTGGATGAGGCTTGATCTTGTCTTTCTGGTGGGCAGAACCGTGTGCGGTGGTGTGTTTTGGGGTGTCTGTGATCTTATTATGATTTTAGGCAGCCTCTCTGCTAATGGGTGCAGTTGCGTTCCTGTCTTGCTAGTTGTTTGCCATGAGGTGTCCAGTACTGGAGCTTTCTGGTCATTGAGTGGAGCTGTGTCTTAGCACTGAGATGGAGATCTCTGGGAGAGCTTTCACTCTTTGATATTACATTGTGTTTGGAGGTCTCTGGTGTACCATTGTCCTGAACTTGGCTCTCTCATCTCAGAGGCACAGACCTAACAGCTGACTGGAGCACCAAACCCTGTCAGCCACACGGGTCAGAAGAAAAGGGAGAAAAAACGAAAGAAAGAAAGAAAAAAAATAAACTAAAATAAAGTTATTAAAATAAAAAATAATTATTAAAAAGAAAAAGAAAAAGAAAGAAAGGAAGAAGAGAGCAACCAAACCAAAACCAAATCCACCAATGAAAACCAGCACTAAAAAGTATACTAAAAAAAAAAAAAATAGACCGACAGAACCCTAGGGCTAAAAGCAAAGCTATACAGACAAATTCATACTTAGAAGCATAAACATACACACTCACAAAAGGGTAAAAGGAATATTATATATATATATATATATATATATATATATATATAGTTGCTCACAAAGTCCACCACATCAATTTTGGGATGATTCCTTGTCTCTTCAGGTATTCCACAGATGCAGGGTCCATCAAGTTGATTGTGGAGATTTAACCTGCTGCTCCTGAGCCTGCTAGGAGAGATTTCCCTTTCTCTTCTTTGTTCGCACAGCCCCTGGGGTTCAGCTTTGGATTTGGCCCCGCCTCTGCGTATAGGTCACCTGAGTGCGTCTGTTCCCGCCCAGACAGGACGGGGTTAATGTAACATCTGATTAGGGGGCTATGGCTCACTCAGGCTGGGGGAAGGGAGGGGCACGGATGTGAGGCGAGCCTGCGGTGCCAGAGGCCGGCGTGACGTTGTACCAGCCTGAGGCGCGCTGTGTGTTTTCCCGGGGAAGTTGTCCCTGGATCACGGGACCCTGGCAGTGCCGGGCTGCACAGGCTCCTGGGAGGGGAGGTGTGGATAGTACCCTGCGCTTGCACACAGACTTCTTGGTGGTGGCAGCAGCAGCCTTAGTGTCTCATGCCCGTCTCTGGGGTCTGCGCTGATAGCCATATCTCGCGCCCATCTCTGGAGCTCGTGTAGGCGGTGCTCTGAATCCCCTGTCCTCGCACACCCCGAAACAATGGTCTCCTGACTCTTAGGCAGGTCCAGACCTTTTCCCGGACTCCCTCCCGGCCGGCTGTGGCGCACTAGCCCCCTTCAGGCTGTGTTCACACAGCCAACCCCAGTCCTCTCCCTGGGATCCGACCTCCGAAGCCCGAGCCTCAGCTCCCAGGCCCCGCCCGCCCCGGCGGGTGAGCAGACAAGCCTCTCGGGCTGGTGAGTGCCGGTCGGCGCCGATCCTCCGTGCGGGAATCTCTCCGCTCTGCCCTCCGCACCCCTGTGGCTGCGCCCTCCTCTGAGGCTCTGAAGTTTCCCCCCCCCACCCCTCTTCTCCACTAGTGAAGGGGCTCCTAGTGTGTGGAAACATTTCCTCCTTCACAGCTCCTCCCCTGAAGGTCCCGTCCTTATTCTTTTGTCTCTGTTTTTTCTTTTATCTTTTGCCCTACCCAGGTACGTGGGGAGTTTCTTGCCTTTTGGAAAGTCTGGGGTCTTCTGCCAGCGTTCAGTAGGTGTTCTGTAGGAGCTGTTCCACATGTAGAAGTATTTCTGATGTGTTTGTGGTGAGGAAGGTGATCTCCACATCTTACTCTTCCACCACCTTGAAGGTCTCTCTCTCCCAGTAAATTACTTTTCAATGCACAACCACACTAGTAATCAAAAACTGCAAGTTAAAATGTTTTTATTTTTCACCTATTAGATTAGAAAATATTTTAAAATTAGATGATATTATATATTGATGAGGTCATGGAGAAAGGTAACTCTTCCTTTAAAGGAAATCACTGGTCAAGAGTCAGTGTTGTACTACCTTTTTATAAGGCACTTTGCCAAACCATTTAAAATTGCACTTATCATTTGAACCAGCTATCCCACTTCTTGGTATTGACCCAAGAGAAGCACAGCCACATGTGTGCAAAGGGGCATGTACAAGATTGCTCCTTGCAGTATTTTATGAAATAGTTTTCTTTCTTTCTTTTTTTTTTTTAAAGAAAAGCAACCTTGAATTTCCACTAATGGGGTTACAATTTCATAATGCATCCTATGGAATACTATGCAACAATTTTTAAAATGCAAGAAATCCATATTTACACTTAGAGAAATACTTAAAGATTTCTTGCCAATTAAAAACATTCAGAGAAGTGAAGAATTATTTGTGTAAAAATACCGACTTTACACAAAAATATTTGTATAATTTCATATGTCAATAGAAAAAGGGTTGAGTGGATACACACTAAATTTGTGGCAGACATTATACATAGTAAAAGAACTGGGACTGGTTTAGAGTGACTTTACTTGTATCTATATTATTTCAATTTCTTACAATCAGAAATGAATTCATATTTTACTATGTAATTGAAATATTTTTTGAAAAGAGATGACCCTATATTTGACTAATGGCTGAATATTTAGTATGATTTTTTAGTATGATTTGATTTTCACTGCTTAGATAGATTGGATCATATCAATAGTTTTTAATGAAATCATGAAATTCTCTAAATTTAAAAGGCCAACACATAGCAAAATCTATTGGTTGACCACTGTGTCAATAAAACTTAAAAAACTTCAGCTTTTAAGGAGAAAATTTATGTCTACAGTGAAATGAACAACTGAGAGCTATGAGCCAATCTCTTTTCTTTGCCATGGGGAACACTGATACCCCTTTTAGTTAAAATCGTGAGGGATTCTCAGTAGACAGTACAGGCAGGCAGAAGGTGGTTGGAACTGTCTGGAACAGGTCTTGCTCCTCATTTCATTAGGTATATATTACCCTCCCAGCTTGAAATGATCTCTTGCTTTTGAGTATCCCATGTACCTGTCTAGGTATTGCAAGCCTGGGAGGCATAGAATAAATAGTATGATCCTATAAAAGGTGTCAATATGTTTAGGATTATAAAGATGGTGAGGGCCTCAAACCCTACAAACTGTGATGACTGAATCTTGCTTAAAATAATATAAGGCTTTAAAAAATTAAACTCTGAGCTGCCATGGACTGTAGTCTAATCTTTCACGTCACAAAGGGAAAAACTGAGGACCAGAAGGGTTAAGTGTCTTATCAAGGTCACTCAGTGACTTTGACAGTGACTCATATTCAGGTGGCTCCAAAGAGTTTGTAAATCACCCAGGCAGCCTCTCTCAGGACCCAGGCACTCCTCAGGGGCTGCTCATCGGAGGGACTTGCCTAGAGCTGCCTGCTTATCTCATGCTAATTCTGGACGATGATCAATCCTGAACAGGAGTTTTTAGATTCAGAGTCCCCAGATAAAATTATTTACTTATAGAAAACTCCAGAGGTTATTTATTGTTTCCTTTTCTCAGGCTGTCATGACCTTGTATTGTTTAAATTCTACTTTCAAGTGAGATTTTTAAGCTATCGTCCCTATGAACAAAGGAGAAATTAAGTTATCCAAGTATGGAGATGCCAAGTTTACACATGTGTAAACTGTGGAAATTTAGAGCAAAAGCTATTCTAGTTGAATACTTATTAATAAAACTCAGTTATCATGTTGTGTTAGGTGCCCTTTTCCCACAATTCTGAAGTATCTACTTCACAGCAAAGATGAAATGAGGAGAGCATATTAATCTTTCCTTTACATTTATTGGATTTCCTGGGTTGACACGGCTTGCAGTATTATTTTGCTTTGTCTAAAATACACAACATCTTTTTGTAACTGAAACAGGATCTCCTCTTCCCTTCCCCCATTTCCTTTGTTCCCTTGTGTACACACACACACACACACACACACACACACACACACACCCAATGTGATCTTCAAAATACATAACGAAAGCAGGACCTGGAAACTCAAAACACATCGTCATCTTTCTGTTGAAACCGTGCATGGCAATGCAGAGTATTCTTACATTTTCCCCACCTTTCCCTTTCACTTTTCTCGGCATTGTCCAGGGAGATTGACAAAGGATGGAGGCCGAGGCTAGGAGGCCCATTTATGACGCATTGACTCCATTACAGGCTCAGCTGAGGACACATCTGGAACCCATTTCCTGCCGGGGTGGACGGTGGATGCCGGGCTGCAGTCAGCACTGAGCAGAGTCTCTCTTGTCTGGCTGTCGGCTGCCACCCTGGCCAGAGCCTGAGAACGTGGCTGCTAGTGAAAGTGTTTATGTGTGTATGTGACCACAGGTATGTGCCCTCAGTGACAGAGCCCCTACTCCATGTTGTACGTCCTGACAGGCAAGTGGGACGTGGGATGGAGCCAGAGGGGGTGTCCCCGAGGTTTGGATGTCACCATCAGGAGAAGGAGTGTCCTGGGTGTGAAATAGGATTGTGGCATTTCTTCTGGATTTGGGCTAGATGAAGCCTTTTGGGAATGACACTTCCTCCACAGTTAAGTTCAGTTATGGTTTTGTCCAGTATTAGGGGCGAGGGAAAGTGTGTGTTTGGGGAGTGCTAGCCTGTCTCCCAGTGACAAGTCCTCAGTTCCCTGCCCTGTGAAGGCAGCTTCTGGATGAAGCAGCCACCCTTTAGCAAAGGCATAACTGTGGTCATGTGGAGATGGTCTCCTCCCTTCCGTCCAGAGAACTCTGAGCTCTGGCACATGCAATGAGCTTCAAGAGAAATCGTCCCACAGATCGGGATGACATCTGTGCTTGGGGAAGCCCACTTGGTAAGAACACTCTTACCTCTTCCTAAATGTTCCAGGGAGAAAAGGGCTGTGGAAAATAATCTGACTGGTATTGTTAGATGTTATAGGTTCCCCTGCACTGTGTTGGACAATATGAAGTACACCAAAGTGATATAAGTCACAGGGTTTATGTTTTGCTGTCATTGTTTTTTTTTTTTTGCTTTTTGCCTTTTATCTTGAGCAGCTTCAAGCTCAGCGGGGAGGTAAGGCTGAAAATGAAAAGACTCTTTGTGACCTTCCTCAGATGTGCATGTCTTTTGGGGGTTTGCCCTCGGGATGTTGTAGCCTTTCCCCCTCCTTATTCTGTGCATTTTCCATTTCCAAGGTCCCAGCACTCCTGGTGGTACAGTCACACCCAACTCAGGATCTCTTAGTCACTAAACCCATGTATCTGTCACCTGATGTCCCTGGGCATCTCCCTCGTTCCCATATATGCCTTGAGTGGAAATGTCCCACACTGGGGGCAGCATCCTCTTCTCATGTACGCTTTTTGGTTGCCCACCTATTAGCCCAAGGTAAAAATTTCAGAGGCCTTTTTGAAGGCCATTTCTTTCTCAGTCTAAAACAGGATATACAGTCATGTCCTTTTAAGTTTTGCTTTCAGTGTATCTCCTGAATTCATTGCCTCTCCTCCGCTTCCAAAGCTTTAGTTGAGGTCTTCAACATCTCTCTGTTAGACTATCAGAGAAGCCTGGCAGTGCCCAGTACCATGAGATCAAATGCTCTTTTTCATCAGAGAGATTCTATAGCACCCCCTTTAATACCCTGAGAAGAAATTCAGAAATGACATAATCTACTGGAACATATATTTTAAAAATTTATATAGGTCCCAAACTTTAATGAACAGAAAAATTACAGTTAAAGAAGTTTGTAATAACATAATACATGCTTCAGCACAAGAAGGCATGGCGTACCCTGAAACACGGAATTAAGTGTTCAGTTACAGCACCTGTAGGAAGAATCATCAGGGACGTGACAACTACAAATGCATCCACCATAGATGTGTCCAAGGGAAGGCTCAGATATTGAGAGTGATGTCGCTGCTGGGGACATATTTTCCAATAAGGTGAAAACTCATGGTAAAGTTCTGAACCAAACAAAGTACAATCTTCCCTTAATTTACAGGTGTGAAGTTTGCCTCCCTGGAAAATTTAGTGTATATTAAAATCAGGCCAAAAAGTCCTTTCGTTTTTATATATAACTGTCTAGCAGGACATTTAAAATAGTGCAGGACACTGGACCATTCATCATGGGAGATGACATGTAGCCCCCAGTCATTGCAATAGCTGACAAACCCCTCCACAAATTTCCAACATGCACCTTAGCTATTGGTAGCATTTCCATGGTGAATCACTGTACTACCTTAATTTATTTATATTAATTTTTACTTATACAGGCAATATTCAACTATCTTTCCTTGTGAAAAATGAAGGTATTACAGTTGAAAGTAAAACTCTTTTGATTTCCATACCCACCTGGTCTACCTTACCCTCATCCTAGAGGTAACTATTGTTAACTGCTTAGTATGTATCATTCCAGAAACTTCTACTATATATTAACCTACAATTTATGATCCTCTAGGACATCTATGGTACCTTTTATGAGTTGAATGGTGTCCTCTTAAAATTTACATATTGAAGTCTTAGCCTCCAGTACCTCAGCCTGTGACCTTACTTTGGAATAGGGTAGTTAGAGATATAATTATTTAGGTTAAGATGAGGTCATGCAGGTGTAGGGTGGACCTCTAATTCAATATGACTGGTGTTCTTATATAAAGGGAAATTTGGACACAGAGACGACACAGAGAGAGAATGCCACGTGAAGATGAGGCAGAGATGGAGTGATGATTTACAAGTCAAGGAACACCAAAGGTTGCCAGCTAACCACCAGAAGCCAGGGGAAAGGCATGGAGCAGACTCTCCCTCCCAGCCTCAGAAGGAACCAACCCTGCCGACATCTTGATCTCAGACCTCCAGCCTCCAGAACTGTGAGACAATACATTTCTGTTGTTTAAGCCACTCAATATGTGGTACTTCCTTATGGCAGCCCTTGCAAATTAATACAGTCCCCTTTTGTATGTTAGATAAGAGACGAGAAACTATCAGAATTAAGATCGGCTGAGGAGGCTGAGGACTGGAGGCTGCTGCAGGTTGGATGAGCTGGGAGGTCCCCTCTTTGGAGACATCAGCTGGGCTGGTCCTGGACGGATGAGCATACTGCATAGACCTGTATACAAAGTGTACCTTTCCCATGAGCCCTATCTCCCAACAAAAGACTCATCTGTTAAATTAGATTTGCAATCAAGTTGTTTCTGTCAAAAAGGAAAAGTGGTAATTAGCATTGAGACTTTTTCCCAAGCAATTTGTTTTAGAAATGAAAAACACTGAATAACTCAAACTGTACCCCAGAGCATGACAGAATTTTAACTGGCTGCATTTTATAGCCTGTGTGACAGGGAGAAATGTGATCTCCATCTCATTCCGGATCGTTCTCTACACCTTGCATATGTATGCATGATGAAATGGGTTCTAAAACACAGCTTGAGATGTAGTGCGTGACATACCACATATATAAATGAAATGAATAGTTCAAAATCACGAGCACTGAAAGAAAAAGCACACCTTTAGATATCCAGTTTCATAAAATAATGCATTTAGAAATAATTTGCAAACTGGAAAGGCAATTAAAAGGGTCCATTTATTCCACTGTGCCATGTGTCACAAACTTTAAGGTTTAATGAGAGTTGTTCATTGAGTCTAGGATTTAGCCAAAGACATTTGGCTTGAGCAAAAACTAAGAAAAGCACTGCTAAAATGATTATATTCAATTTAGTGCCTTTAATACTTTCAGTGATGCCAGATTATTCTGAAAATAGGGCTTGTGAAACCTGAGTATTTTGTAGTATTTCACCTTGAAATGTCTACAGGAATATTTCTGTATACTTTAAGAAATTTATATTCTAAATGGAAATTTCTGAATATCAAAGAATTCGATAATCCTTTGTTTCTATTTTAACATGTAGAAAATTTGTTAATTTTCTACGTGTTAAAATAGTTTAAGATAATAGATGCCTATATTATTTTTCTCTTCATTGAAAACAAGTATTTTTGTGTAAAAGCAATACAGAAATATATATTTTACTGTAGAATTGCACAATTTTCTATGCCTGAGATAACTGAGATGGGAAATTGTTTATAATTCTACCAACATAACACTGTGAAATTGACAAAATTTTTTATTGGAGTATAGTTGATTTACAATGTTGTGTTAGTTTCAAGTGTACAGCAAAGTGATTCAGTTATATATATA
>NW_006773367.1:800461-813569 GCF_000442215.2 Lipotes vexillifer | reverse complement strand
ATATATATATTCTTTTTCAGATTCTTTTCCGTTATAGGTTATAACAAGATATTGAGTATAGCTCCCTGTGCTATACAGTAAATCCTTGTTGTTTGCCTATTTTATATACAGTAGTATCTATTAATCCCATACTCCTAATTTATCTCTCCACCCCACCCCTTTGGTAACCATAAATCTGTTTTCTATGTCTGTGAGTCGGTCTATTTCTGTTTTGTAACTAAGTTCTGAAATTGACAATTTTTACATTGGCTTTCTAGGCTCATCTAAAATATAAACACTTCTTTTAAAATTTTTGTTTAATAGTTTTCGGTGTCTTTTAACAATGCAGCTAGAACATTATGAAAGTACTTAGTACTTCCCACATGCGTATTTGTCATTTACGAGATTGTTTGGAATAAGAAAGCAGTCTTGCCAATTCAGCAATCTAATCACCTAGTGCTCTAAAGGAGCATTAAATATTTTACCCACTTTAGCTGTCTGAAGGGAATGCTTAGTTCTGTCATCGTGTGACACCACTGAAGTTCTCTGAGAGGCTGATAGGAACAAACAAACCCCACTCCAGCTGTAGCAGTTTTCTGTGTGCAGAGTCTGTTGCTGAGAGCACGTTGTACGCTGCTCTTCATGACCACAATTAGCTCTGATCAAAGCCCTCGAATGCTTTCTGGATAACGTGTTTAACAGCTCGAGATGAGCTCATCACTTCGTCTCATTTGCCCAGACATCCCCAGATTCCCCTGGCTTTCTCTGGCTCCTCTGCCTGCAAAGCTCTTCTGCCTTTTCCATCTCACCTTCTTTCTCATCCTTTATGCCTTCATCAGCTTCCTCTCAGCCTCAGCAAAAGCTTTCTGGGCCTTCTGAACCCTAGGGCAGAGACCCCGCCCCCCATTACCTCTCCTTTGAACATCACAGTTGTAATGCCGCGTTGATTTATGTGCCCATGTGACTAATGTCTGTTTTTACCTGGGGTCTGTAAGCTCATAAGTGCAGGGGTTTTGTTTGATTTTGCTCCCCTGATACCTGGTGGAGTGCCTGTCACATAGTAGGCAATTACTAAATACTCTTAATAAATATTGATGAAAAAATGGGTCGACCATTACTACAAAGTTACATAGTAACCATTTTCAGTTTTAAAACATTGTATTAAGAGATTACTATGATAAAAAACCAGAATGTTCTGCCAAATACCCACTTGTGCCTCCTCAAAACCAGCCATGTGCTCAGTGGACTGACCACAGACCACAGACAACTGTCCTCCAGGGCAAAATGCACGGGATTCTTTTAACAACCTTGAGCACTTCCACATTGAAGGAGCCCGTTATTTCAGTACATGTGAGTAAGGCCTTGTAGAAAAGGGAGTTCGGATGCTGATTTGCTCTTGCATGTTCTTTATTCATTCAAAACCACGAGTTGGTGCACTTGTTATGAACTAGGACACGGCAGTGATGGAGGCGGATGTTTTCTCTGCCTTTGCGGAGCTGGCAGTGTCTAGGGCTGTTCTCAATGTGGTTCTAAACTGTTTGCCTCAGAATCACTGGAGTGGTTATAAAAACGTAGCTTCTCGGCCTCCACTGCAGACAGACTAAAATCAAATATTTCAGAATAGGACTGGAGAAGTCTTAAACTGGAAGAAATTCCCTCTGTCACTGACACTGGAGTTCAAGGAGGCCCAGGAGGGGCATTTATGAATGCAATGTCCATCACTTTTGCTTCTCCTGGGGTAGGTTGGAAGCCTATTGCCCAAAATTCTGGTGAAGCTTCATTTAGTTCTAAGATGCCTACTCTTCCCTGAGGCAGAGTGGTGGCTCATAATTGCTTGGTGTGTCTCCTGGTTTCTTACAATCGTTGTCTGCATGAGGATTCCTTTAGGTGGTAGGTCTGGTGACAGCTGAAGCAGGGAGATCTTAGTGAACCAGAGGATGGATAGGCATTCCTTAGCCACTGGCCCAAGCTGTGTGATCCTGGGTATTTCACTCCACTGCCCTTAAAGAGGCTAATAGAATGAGAACTAACATCTTTTTGCCATAGACTGAGAAGACTGTAAAATTCCTAAAACAGGACCATTTATTTAATAGGTACTTAATGTTGATTCCCATCAACATTATTAACTGGGAAAGGGCTAATGTTTCCTGAACTACAAAAGAGAAGATTAGACTAGAAGGCTTCTAAAGTTCCTTTTTCCCAAAAAACTGAGAGCATAGAATAAAGGTAATGAAACAACCTCACCCGAAGGTGCTATGTGAGAGGATATGCTAGGGACATTTCTACAACCACTGTCACTCCTGCTGACAGCCCCACCATAGCAGGTATGTCAACTAGAACTTCATATCTGCCACGGTCCCAGCAAGAAAGAAAAGTTCACCCTGATGGTTCAAGTAAAGAGACTTAATCTAGGCTCTACTTGCAGAGAAGGAAGATGAAGGGCACCAAGAAGAGATGCTGAGAAACCTAGAGACCCCGTAACCGCAGGACACCGTTACCACCTCCCTTAGGACCTGACGGTCCTGGGAGAAGAAACAGCGCTATTGGAGTATTGGAGCCCACTGAGGGCTGGAGGAAAGACATGGCTCTTCCACCAAGAACAGTGGTCACGGAGAGATGCAGACGGTGCCAGAGATGTGGCACCACACAGAGAGGAAACGGGGGAGAGATGCTCGGACTCCTCTCTTCTCTCACCCTCCATGCTCGTGACCATGCCCCCTGCTGACTGAAACAAGGCAGAAACTCGCGGGGGTTGGGAGTGGGGGAGCCGCTGGCAGCACAGCCCAGCTGTTGAGCCTCAGGAGAAAGAGGCTGAGAACAGGTCGGGGGAAGGGGTGGGGGGTGGAGAATAACAACGTATATCCTCCCTCAGGTGTTTATATGGAGCATATGTCCTTTTTGAAAGATTTTTCTTAGACTTTCATAGACTAAGCACAGAATAGGATCACGGAGGACTCACTGGAGAGCACTATTTTTGATCCATTTCACAAGCCTGAAAATAATCCAGAATTAGAAGAGCACAGGACAAATCAAACGTGTGTAAAGGTCATTGATAGTGCCTCTATTTTTTTTTTTTCTTTTAAAATCTATCTTGTTTCAAACTGCACTTGAGGCAGACGTATATTATTGCTGTATCCAATTTTCTCTTGAGAATCTTTATCTTTTGCTATTTTTCTTCCCATTGACCATGTATTGACTCAAGAACATTTTCCCTATAGTCAGGCAGGAAATGGGAGAAAATTAAAAAACAGAAGTAACACATAATCTTTTTTCAGGATATTCTGATAATCTGTGGTATTCACCTCCAATGCTGATTTGAGTACACAGTAAGTTGTTAGGTGTATACTTTCTTAGCATTTTAAAAATAACTCTTAAGAATGAAAGGAGCTATTTTCCTATCAAATAGTCTAGGGGGGCTTTTGTCATCTCCTGTTGATAGTACATCTATGAAGCATAGTTGGTCTTTCATTTGGCAGTTTCTAGCTGATCCTAAATTTCTCAGAATGATATGGGAATTTGATGCCAAATCACTCAGGGATGGAGAGGTTGTCACTTTTTTGGTTTTGCTTCTGTACAACATAAGCTGAGAAGCACTAAGGCCTACAGGGAGAGGGAGGGTGCAAAAAGAACATGGTCTGAAGGTAGACCATGAATGATCTAAGGGAGGGGTTGACTGTCAGTGTTCTCTTCGGGTCAGGGGTGAGGTGACTGGTGAGCTCAATGTCCAGACCCCTTGTAGAAGGAGCTTTAAGCAACCCTTTGCAGCCTAATATCTTGGGACGACTACTTAGGGCCCATTGACTATACTGTCAGAGCGTCTGAGTGCTAGCCAAGTACGTAAACTGACCACCATGTCAAACAGATGCCAAGCTACTCTGCTGGGTTATGAATTTCAGTGCAGGCTTTTAGCACCATGACACGGTTTTCTGGTCATGTTCTAATACCTGAATAATCAGGACTGATCTCCTAAAGTAAGAAATCTTTTGCTAACTGCTGAGTTCATACCAACACAAGTGTGCTTCTATTTAATCAAAGCTACCGACATCTTTTCTTTAGATAAGTTAGAATTAAATCTAACTTCATCTCTAAGTTATTAAATTCCATACATTAATAGTTTAGGAAATCATTAAGTTTTAAGGCAGAGAATTGAATAATGGGGACACGGTGAATCCTAAAACCTCATTGCATCTGTTGTGTGCATATGGCACAGGCTGCAAGGGCTTCCCAAGGTTTCCCTTTCTCCTGTTTAATGATTTTGAAGCATTTTCATAGAATTTTCATAATATTGGTGAGATATAGTAGGAGAAGCACAAAGTTTAGGGGAGAAGACAGATTTCCAGTTGCTGATGCTGACCTGTGGCAAGTCACCTCGTCTCCGTGTGTCTTACTTTCTTCACCCACAGAACAGACTTGCTGTGATGGACCGGGGGCTCTATCAGACTCAGGCACTGGGAAGTGAGAGGGCAGTTCTAGGTAGTATTGAAGCTTCCTCAGTTCTGGTGACGAGGCCCCATTGACTCACAGCAAAAGAGCATGAGGTGGTCAGAATCAAGTGGTCAGTGTCAGATGAATTGTTCCCTGCTCCGAAACCTTCCCAGACTCATCGTCCTTGAAGGCATAAAGTCCAAATGCCTCAGTGTAATACTGATGACGTCCTTCCTCCAGCCACACCTGACTCTCCATTGCAGCTGGACCAGTAGTAGTAGCTCCTTCAACCAATTGCCTGCCTCACTGTCTCGCCATCACCCCTCAAAAGAGCTCATGTTTTTTTCCTGCTGTCCAGAACACATTTCCCTCTGCCAGTCCAAATGTTACCCATTCCATTTATAGACTTGAACTAGCTCACTTTCCCAGCTGCCAGTTCCTTGAGGGGTAATGCTATAGGAAGGGAGAGACAAGGGAGCTGACATTACCGACCACCAAGGAATGGTATATTTGTCATTTTGTCCTCATCCCCACCCTGCAAGTTGGTGCCATCCCCTCATTGTACTTATGAGAAGGATGAGGTTCAGAGAGGCTGAGTAACTTGGCCAAGTCACACACTACTAATCGGCTAGTTTCAGATTCAAGTCCAGGTCTGTGCAGTACTTCCTGCTGCCTCTCTTGCCTGTAGGAGGGGTGCAGCTCTTCTCTAAGGATGATATACATAAACCAGCATTTATTTACTGATACAGCTGGAGAGGCCTTCAAATCCTTTTCCACATCAAATGGTTATCAGAGGACACTAGTTCCCTTGTAAACATTTGCCAATAATAGATGCCTGAACATAATATTCAGGCAGCTTTCAGTTTTTGGAAATAAGGTAAAGGATTTGTGATTATTTTTCTAAAGCTATATAATGGAGGAATAGTTAATTTTGTTCATATTGAAACCTACTAAAGAGTCGTTAAGGTTTATTTCAAATGATCTGGCAGCCACAGTTCAGAGAAATAAATTCCACATAATCTTATTACCATTGTAATTTCTTGGAATGTAATTGGCAATGCCTGATTTTAGAAATATGTCTATATCTGGGGGACTCTGTTGGTGCCAGTAGCTAACACTTCTTCCCGTGGAGTGAAACTGGCCCCATGGAAGCAGGTGGGTTGCAGCTGTGTCTCCCGCTGAGGTCTGGAAGGAAGGTGAGCCAGCCTTACAGGCTGCATGTTGGAAACGAAGCATTTCAGAACTTTTTGTGGATAAACTAAACTCACACCAGCCTGCACCCGCACCAGATAAGAAGTTACCAAATCCTGACACTGTCAGAAAAGCTCCCAGAGATCTGTGGCCATGGTGGTTGAGGTTTTTTTCTTTCAAGACGCCTGAGGTGATGATGACTCATTGCAAGGTTAATGTATTTCACCTTTTACCAAAGCTGCAGCCAAAATATTTCTCCACCTTTATGACTCACCTTTTTCCCAGGCCTGTTAAATTTATAGGAGTTTAGAGAAAATACACAGGGAAGGCTGTGGCAGTCCCCATTGCCTGCCTGTTGAGCACGGCTGTCCAGTGGCGACCTGGAACTCCTGTGTTTCCCAAGTTCAGGTTTCACTTGGACCTCAGGCCACCGAAGGGTTCCAATGGAAAATGCACTCCAACTTTTAGAAAGCTGCCTTTCCAGTTTCAAAGTCATAGAATTTCTCTGGTTACTATGAAACAAGGCTCGACATGATAAAAAAAGAGGATCTATTATTAATCAGCCAGGGAATATTTTTAATTGTGGGGGACCAATAAGTCTAAGTCTTGAAAGGGCCTTTCAATGTCCACTCCACTCTCGCTTGGCTGTGCCTCCCTAAACTTGACTTCTACCAATTTCCTACATTTATTCTTTGCTTTAGCCAACTGTCCTTCTCATATACTGGAAGCCTCACCACTGTACATTTGGCCTTTTCATCTTTGCTTATGATCTCCTCACACCTGTGATTAGAATGTCCTCCCTTCTTCAGATCCATTTATCTAAACCTTAACCTTCTTTCCAGGCTCCAGTTAAATCCTATTTCTTTTGTGACGTCTTTCTTGATAAAAATTGTTTCCTCCCCTTAGCTTCTCTAAGTGTTCTCTCTTATTGCTTTTAAGAGCCTTTCTTTGCTAGCAGTTCTATAGCTGCAATATATCTAAGTGTAGGTTTCTTTTTATTTACTTTTATTTACTTTTTTATTTACTATTTAGTTAGCTTGTGACTCATGTCTTTCATCAGGTCTAGAAAATTCTTAGGCTTTGTTTCTTTGAAAACATTTTCTCCTCTCCTCTTTTTCTTTTTTTCTCTACTACTTCTTTTTCTGGAACCCCTGTTAGATATGTATTGGGCCTTCTTATACTTCCTCTCAACTTTCATTACCTCTCTTTCACATTTTCTATCTCTTTCTGTTCTGCATTCACTATAATTTCTTTGGATTTATATTACAACTTTGATATTGTCTAATCTGCTGTTTAACTTTCCCACTGAGTTTTAAAAAAATTTATTGAGATAAATTTTACATGAATAATTTATAAAAATGCATATGATTTATGCATATAAGCTCAACCATTTAAAATTTACAGTTCAATGTGACTTTTAGCAAATTTACCAGTTGTGCAGACACCATCATAAGCTAGTTTGAGAATGTTTCTATCTTGCCATAAAATGGCTCATGAGCATTTAGAGTTAATCGTCTTTCCCACCCCCAGCCCTAGGAAACCACTAATCTATTTCTGTCTCTATAAATTTGCTTTTTATGGACATATCATATAAATGGAGTCATATAATACATGGTCTTTTGTGTTTGGTTTCTTTTACTTAGTATACTGCTTTTGAGCTTCATTTATGTTGTAGCTTGCATCAGTATTTGGATTTTTTCACTGCTGAACAGTATTCCATTGCATGGATGTATCATGTTTTATTTTTCTTTTCATCTGTTTCCACTGAGTTTTCAATGTCAAAGACTACATTTCTTCCAATAAGTTCTATCTGATTCTATTTCAGGTTGGATTGGACAATTGCATTCGATCTAGCTGTTTTCTCTTATATTTACTTCATTATTTAACTTTATTTTAAACATATTTTCTAGTTAGCTTCTAATACTTCCGTAACCTGAAAACCATAAGGATCTGAATCAGGTGCTTTGAGATTATGTGATTCATGTCTATTTTGCCTTGTTTCCTCTTATGTTTGGATTTTGAGCTCATATTTTATGGGACTCTTGTATGTTCCGGATTGAGGTTTCCTGGTTGGCACACAGGACAACTCTTTCGCAGTTTAATTTTTTGGTTTGGAGTTTCCTGGAACATGCTGTGGTGTAAAAATGAATACCAAACCTGTGAAAATGCAAGTCTGGGGTTAAAAATTCTCACAAAAGACTTTTTTTTTTCTCTCAAAGTAGAGTGTAAGAGGAGACAAATGTTTTCTCATATTCTGCCTTTTTTGATTTTCTCACTGTTTTTTTTTTTTTTTCCCCTTCACCTTTTCTCTGTGGGTTTGGTTATTTGATTATATGCCAGTGTCTCAGCTGCAACTCTCTGACTCATGCAGGTCCAAGTCCTTGACTCCTGGTCTTGGAAACATTGAAACTAGAACCTTACACTGTCCTCTGGGACACTTGTGTTTTCATCTTACTTTTCATTTTTGGTGCCTTGTTTTATATAGGCATGCAATCACATATGCATTTTAAAAAAGTATGTTTGTTCTATTTTATTTAGAATTTTTGAGTGTTCTGTAGCATGAGGATTTGCAGGATATTCAATGTGCTTGGGAACACAGATAGACATAAGCAGCTGATGCTTATCAGACATCAGTATGTCCACATCTGTGGGTTCATATATGTGCTTTTATATGTGAAATGTCAGTTGCTTTTCTAAAAATGTGAGCTAACTTACCACTAGATCCAGCATTAGTACCTGAACAGAGTAATGTATTTCTTTATAGGGATAAAGTATACTTTAAGATAAATTTTAAAGGTCACATTGAATGCTTCTACGGGGTCAATGGTTTTGTTGAGCTTCTTGACTTGTGGTGTATTCTACTACACAGTAAATTTCTAGGAAATAATACCATAGTGATTGATGGATTTCATGGAATGTTTTACATCTTTCATTTAACAGTTTTAGTAATAAAATGGTATGCATTAAAATTCACAAACACTTTTGTATCCTAAGGGTTGTATGGCCAGAAGAAATGATCTTTTCTAAAGATCTTAATAATATGGCATACTGGGGGCAAGAGTCTTGTCTAAACCAGGGAACAGAGTAGTTATCTCCCGGCAGTTCATTTCATCTGGAAGTTTCTATTTTACGAAGGACATAAAACTATCTGACCTTGGAGAGAACCAAGGAAATTATATATTTCCCCAGGTTGTCAATGCCAAATAAAAATAATCTTGCATGTTAAGTGAAGGCTTAACAATATGTTCTTGAAGGCTAATTTTAAAGCTTTGGGTATCTGTTTTTGAAAGTGTCTATCTTATTTCTCTGAATTTCTTAAGAACTTCCTCTCCAGTTTGTCCACATAGTTTCATAGGGCTGCTGTAACGAAATACTGCAAACCTGGGGGCGTAAAGCAATAGAACTTTGTTCTCTCATAGTTCTGGAGCCTAGAAGTCTAAAATCAAGGTGTTGGCAGGGTTAGTTCTTACTAGAAGCTCTGCGGGAGAATGTTCTATGCCTCTCCCCTAGCTTCTGGTGTTTGTCAGCAATCCTTGTCAGTCCTTGGCTAGTAGACACGTCACTTCAGTCTCTGCCTTTGTTTTCACATGATGTTCTCCCCTCTGTGTCCTTGTCTCCACATGGCCTTCTGATAAAGACAATAATCATTGGATTAAGGTCCACTCTAATCAAGTATGACCTCATCTTAATTAATTACAACTGCAAAAATCTTATTCCCAAATAAGGTCACATTCTAAGGATCCAGGTGGACATGATTTTTGGAGGGACACTATTTATATTTAACCCAGTACAGTTCAGTACTGTGGGCTGTGAGCTAGCAAGAGGAAGCATAGGCCCTGGAAAGAGGTGGTCACCATTCCAGGCACCTTATCAACACTCTATGTATCACCTTCAAGTGGAGGTGTAAAGAGCAGCCTCAAAGATCCAGGGATCCCTAAATGTGGGGTTTCAATATAGAGGTCCTCAGAGAGAAACGTCTTCTTTATTGTGAAAAGCATTGGCAATTCACAGTAGTCAGATCTTGCTGGCTCCATCCACCTGGTCTGTCTGGTAAGGATGGAGCATGCTTACAAAACATGAAAAAGGACCTTAACTGTAAAAGAAATATAGGTGGGGTTACCAGAAGGCTTTAATAAACAGAGAGACATTATTTTGCAAAGCTTACAGTCATCTTCCCTAAATCTTGAGGATTCCCAACATTCTCCTGGGCAGTTATGAATGTAAATGGAGCAAAACTGCCTTCAGACACAACCCTCCACATCTTTCCCAGATTCCCCAGATCACACAGCTAAGAGCCCAGGGGTGTCTATAAATGTTTCCTTTAAAACACACACTCCCATCAAAACTAACCAGCATTATTAGAAAGGGAGAGTAAAAATATTCAGATTTTCTTAAAACCCATGAGAACTTAAACAGTTTTAATTTTTTTGGCTGGATTGCTGTGAGCAGTAATGTTTTTCACCAAGGGGCATTAAATGCCAGATCTCTATTCTCCTGTCTTGTATTTTTGTCCAGGCTACAAACCAGCATCAGCTCTAGCTGCACAAACCTGTGGATTCCAATGAGGCTTCTTCACAGATCAGCATAACTCAGGTAAAAAAGGCGTTGCAGTGTGGAAGAGAATGCTTCTTGGAATTTATAACACTTCCTTACTTTGCTAACATTTTTAAAGAAAGTAATGCCTGACTGCCTGGGGGATTTTAGAGGAATTGTTGGCTACATACAAAAACTAAAAAATATGAATTAATTTAAATTCCATAATAGGTCCCTGTGGTTGCTGCCTATCTTAAAGGAAGGATTAGAAGAAGGAAAACATTTCATTCTATTCACCAAACATTATAGTTAATACTATTTTGACATGAAATCTTTGTTGATCTAATGTATTAGATGCAATAGATTTGTCAAAGTAGTTCTTCCTACCAGAGATCCTGATTTAAAGCTCCTTTAAATCAACTTCAGTTGACTCAATATGCTTACCCACAATGATTTTAATTCTGTAGAAATAATGACTTGGCTTTCCACTCAAGCTTTACCTTTATCTGTGCCTTTAAAAAGTTATCAAAGCCACTGGTACTGTTATTACACCAGCTAGGCAGGAAAGCTCACGGAAAAAGATAATGTGTGTTGATTGCATGGTTTCTTTTTAAGATTTGGGAATTTTCACATCAATGACCTGAAGCTATATTCCTGAGCTTGTTGGGCAGGCTTGTTGTTTCCTTTTTAAGCTCTGCAACTTCTCAATGTTAAAGCATCGGGTAAGAGGTACCACGTTACCTGAACTCATGATAGGAAGGGATGAGGCTAATGGTTACTCTCTTCTTTTTCCTAATAATCACTTCTTATTCTTAATCATTTCCTAAAGTTGAAGTCTAAGCATTTTTTAGTGAACAATATGTTTTGCTATTTTTCTCAAACTGAAAAAATGTTTTGTTTATGGTTGTTAAAATAATTCCAAAGTGTTAAAGAATTCCAACAAGTATAGCAAAGTAATTAAGATATCCCACCCCCAAAAGAAAAATTTTTTTAAATTAAAACATCTCACAATGGGTCACTTTGAGAAAACTAGTGTTAATGTTTTATGGTACATACCCTCAGGTTTTTTTCTATGCAATACATATATTGTATAATCTATAATATGCTTATAGATTATATTTATAAAAGTTGTATTATACTATTTATAGGATACACATAGTCTTCTTTTTTCACTCTGTGCTAATTCATGCATATCTTTCAATATCTGAATACAGATCCTCATCATACTTTGAAATGGTCCCACAGAATTCTTTCATGGGTAGACCTGTGATTTTTCTATGTTACAAGCATGACATACATTTTGTGCATGTTATTTTCTTATCCACAGGCAGTTTACATTTTGTGCAACTTGAACCAGTTGTTTGTTGTCTTACATGTCTTCCTCCCACTATAAATACATTTAACCATCCCCAACCAATCATTAGTGATCTACCGTTCTACAAAACTTAGCCTCAACCTTGAAGGGTCAGCAGAAGGGGAGGTGGATCTGGGTACCACTTTCCATCGCTCCTTCTTACAGCTTAGTGAGTTATTCTCCTTCTTACAGCTTACTGTAATATACATGTGCATCAGTGGGTCCACACACGTGTGCATGAATACACATATATACATGCATATGCACACACATACCATATACAGGCATTCATATTCATGACTGTAAACATTTTAGGAAAATGAAGTTCTCCTTCCCTATAATGCTGACAAAATACATCTGCAAATATGCTGATTTTAGCATTTCATGGATTGTTCCACATTTGGGTATTATCTTTGGAAAGTATGTTTCAAATACCTATTCCAAATATGAAAAATATTTCGAGTATTCTGAAAAAATGAAAAATGGTAAAAGAATCATCTTTCAAGTTCTTCACTTTAGGGCTGCGTGCATTTAGTGCTATTGTTAGGGGAAAGTATGGTACCCTGAAATACTATATTTGTGCCGCAGATCATGAAATCCTACTCCTTACACCCTTCTCATTAATAGAATAGTGCAGTGATGACTTAGGTTTGCAGAGCACCGTGTTCACTTTCATTTTGCCTTTTGTTGTTATAATAGTCCTGTGAAAGGAGCTTGGCTGTGTTATAATCCACATTTCACAGATGAGGACCCAAATCCCCCAGAGGTAAATGACTTGTCCAAGGACACCTCTATCACGGGGCAGAAGAGTCTTGGAGTCAGACTCCAGGGTTCTTTTCATCTCATCTGCATTTCCAGCGTAGGTGTTACTGGTTAATTTATAACTCCATAAAGTATTTCTGTTATGATGGTTTTCCCTTACTTCAGAGTTTGGGTCCATAAGCACCATTTGGAATGAGATCATGTTCCTGTAAAACTTCTGTTAATAAAACTGTTCCATGACTGATTTGTTAAGGATCCGTCAAGCATGAGTTTGCCTACCAGGTCCTGGGCATTTAAAAATGTTTCTAGGGGCCTGTTTAGGGAGAAAAGAAAGTTGTCTCTGACATGCTTTAATTTCTAATAACATCATCACTGGACTGGTGTGAGTGCTAGCTGTGCATGGCCCTTCTTGCTCCATTTCCGGCTGGACTCTCTAGTTATCTCTAAAAAACCATCTCTCCCAGTTCTTTTATTCATCTATGCATTTTATTACAAAAAATATAACAAATTATGCTTTAGAGGTAATCCTAAATCCTATATAAGTTTAGCCATAATCACCGTTAGCATTTAGATATAGTTCTTCCATTTTTTTCCCCTGTCATGTCCAATTTTTTTTTTTTAATACCTGCATTTACTTTTGGTTAGCTTGTTTTTAATCTTTTTACTTTTTTTTTTAAAGTTGAAATATAGTTGATTTACAGTGTTATATTAGTTTCAGGTGTACAGCTTAGTGATACAATATTTCTTATAGATTATATTCCATTTAAAATGATAAAATATTGGCTATATTCCCTGTACTGTACATGGCATCACTGTATTTTATTTAATATATACCTGGTAGTTTGTACTTCTTAGTCCTCTTTC
>NW_006773367.1:741979-800380 GCF_000442215.2 Lipotes vexillifer | reverse complement strand
TCTTTCCCTCTTCCCGTGGGTAATCACTAGTTTGTTCTCTGTATCTGTGAGTCTGTTTCAATTTTGTTATATTCATTTCTTTGTTTTATTTTTTAGATTCCAAGTATAAGTCATAACAGAGTATTTGTCTTTCTCCGTCTGAGTTCACTAAGCATAATACCTTCCAGTTCCATCCATGTTTTTGCAAATGGCAAAATTTCATTCTTTTTTATGGCTTAGTAATATTCCATTGTATGTATACATACCACATCTTCTTTATCTATTCATCTGTTGATGGACACTTAAGTTGCTTCCATATCTTGGCTATTATAAATAATACTGCTATGAATATTGGGGTCCATATATCTTTTTGAATTAATGTTTTTATTTTCTTCGGATATATATCCAGGAGGGGAATTACTGGAACATATGGTAGTTACTAATTTTTGAGAAACTACCATACTGTGGAACTGGTGGCTGCTTCAATTTACGTTCCCACCAACAGTGTACCATGGTTCCCTTTTCTCCACATCTTTGCCAACATTTATTATTTGTTGTCTTTTTGATGACAGCCATTTGTGTGAGCTAATATATCATTGTGGTTTTGATCTGTATTTCCCTGATGATTAGTTACGTTGAAAATCATTTCATGTGCCTGTTGACCATCTTTGGGAAAATGTCTATTCAGGTATTCTGCCCACTCTTACTTAGATTTTTAAAAAAATATATTGAGTTGTGTGAGCTCTTTATATATTTGAATATTGACTCCTTACTAGATATATTATTTGCAGATATCTTCTCCCATTCAGAACATTGCCTTTTCATTTCGTTGGTGGTTTCCTTCACTGTGCAAAAGCTTTTCAAGTTTAATTAGGCCTCATTTGTTATTTTACTATTTACCTTGTCTGAGGAGACTACTCGAAAAAAAGTATTGCTAAGACTTAAGTTAAAAAGTGCACTGCCTATATTTTCTTCTAGGAGTTTTATGGTTTCTAGTCTTTCCATTTAGGTCTTTAATCCATTTTATTTTTGTGTATGGTGTGAGAAAATGTTCTAGTTTCAATCTTTTACATGTAGCTGTCCAGTTTTCCCAATATCACTTATTGAAGAAGTTATCTTTTCCACATTATATATTCTTGCCTTCTTTGTTGTAGATTAATTGACTGTATGTGACTGGGTTTATTTCTGGGCTCTCTATACTGTTCCATTGATCTATGTGTCTCTTTTTGTACCAGTACCATACTGTTTTGATCACTGTAGCTTTGTAGTATAGTTTGAAGTCAAAGAGCATGATACCTCCAGCTTTGCTCTTCTTTCTCAAGATTGCTTTGGCTATTTGGGGGGGTCTTTCCATGTACATTTGAGGATTATTTGTTCTAGTTCTGTGAAAAATATCATGGGTATTTTGATAGGGATTGCATTATATCTGTAGATTGCTTTGGGTAGTATGGACATTTTAACAATATTAATGCTTCCAATCCATGAACATGGAATATGTGTCCATTTTTTGCATCCTCTTCAATTTTCTTCATCAGTGTCTTATAGTTTTCAGCATATAGGTCTTTCACCTCCTTGGTTAAATGTATTCCTAGGCATTTTATTCTTTTTGATGCAATTGTAAATGGGATTGTTTTCTTACTTCTTCTGATTGTTCATTATCAGTGTACAGAAAAGCAACAGATTTCTGTATATTAATTTTGTGTCCTGCAACTTTACTGAATTCATTTATTAGTTCTAATAGTTGTTTTGGTGAAGACTTTAGGGTTTTCTCAACTGGAAATAGTTTCAGTTTTACTTCTTCCCTTACAATTGATGTCTTTTATTTCTTTTCCTTGCCTGCTTGCTGTGGCTAGGACTTCCAGTATATGTCACATAGAAATGGTGAGAGTGGGCATCCTTGTCCTGTTCCTGATTTTAGAGGAAAAGCTTTCAGTTTTTCACCACTGAGTATGATGTTACCTGTGGGTTTGTCATAAATGGCCTTTATTATGTTGAGATATGTTTCCTGTATACCAAATTTTTTGAGAGTTTTTTTAACCATGAATGGGTGTTAAATTCTGTCAAATGCTTTTTCTGCATCTATTGAAATGATCAAGTGATTCTTATCATTTGTTTTGTTAATGTGGTATATCACATTGATTAACTTGTGGATATTGAACCATCCTTGCATACCTAGAATAAATCCAACTTGATCATGACATATGATCCTTTATACATTTGTTGAATTCAGTTTGCTAATATTTTGTCAAGGATTTTTACATCTATGTACACCAGAGTTAATGGTTTGTATTTTCTTTTATAGTAGAGTCTCTGCCTGATTTTTGTATCAGGGTAATGGTGGCCTCAGAATGAATTTGGGAGTGTTCACTTCTCTTCAATTTTTTTGGAATTGTTTGAGAGAGATAGGTATTAACTCCTCTTTATGTTTGGTAGAATTCCCCCGTGAAGCTGTCTGGTACTGAACTTCTGTTTGTTGGTAGTTTTTTTGATTACTGATTCAATTTCAATACTAATAATTGGTCTTTTCACATTATCTATTTCTCCTCATTCAGTCTTGTAAGATTATACGTTTCTAGGAATTTATCCATTTCTTCTAGGTTGTCTAATTTGTTGGCATATAACTGTGTGTATGTTTGTATTCTGTGATATTTGTTGTAATTTCTTTTTTATTTCTTATTTTATTTGGGTCCCTTCTCTTTTTTCCCTTAATGAGCCTAGCTAAAGGCTTACCAATTTTGTTTATCTTAAAAAAAAACAGCTCTTGGTTTCACTGATCTTTTCAATTTTTTTGTCTCTATTTTATTTATTTCCACTGTAATCTTTGTTATTTCCTTTCTTCTGGTGACTTTGGGCTTTGTTTATTCTTCTTTTTCTAGTTCTTTTAGGTGGTACATTAGGTTGTTTGAGATGTTTCTTGAGATAGGCCTATATTACTATAAACTTGCCTCTTAGAACTGCTTTTGCTGTGTCTCATAGATTTTGGAAAGTTGTGGGGGTTTTTTTGTTTGTTTTTTTCATTTGTCTCAAGGTATTTTCGGATTTCCTCTTTTATTTCTTCATTGGCCCGTTGGGTTTTTTTAATAGCATGCTGTTTAGTGTCCATGTGGTTGTGTTTTCTCCATATTTCTTCTTGTAATGACTTCTAGGTTCAATACTGTTTTGGTCTGAAAAGATGCTTGATATAGTTTCTAACCACTTAAATTTGTTGGGACTTGTTTTGTGACCTAGTATGTGAACTATCCTGGAGAACATTTCATGTGCACTTGAAGAGAATGTATTTTGGGGTGAAATGCTCTGTAGATGCCTATTAATTTCAACTAGTCTAATGTGCCATTTAAAGCCACTGTTTCCTTATTGACTTTCTGTCTGGATGATCTGTCCATTCATGTAAGTGGGTTGTTAAAGTCCCCTATTATTATTGTATTATTGTCAATTTCTCCCTTTGTTTCTGTTCATATTTGCTTTACATATATAGGTACTCCTATATTAGTTGCATATATGTTTACAAAGTTTTTATACCCTTATTTTATTGATCCATATATCATAATGCAATGTCCTTCTTTGCCCTTTATTATAGACTTTGTTTTAAAATCGACTTGTCTGATATGAGTATTGCTACCCCAACTTTATTTTTGTTTTCATTAGCATGGAATAACTTTTGCATCCCTTCACTTTCAGTATGTGAGTGCCAATAACTCTGAAATGAGTATTTTGTAGGCAGCATATAGATGGGTCTTGTTTTTCATCTAATTAGGAATCCTTGCCTTTTGATTGGAGCATTTAGTCCATTGACATTTTATTTTATTTTATTATTTATATATATATTATTTCACGGTACACGGGCCTCTCACTGTTGTGGCCTCTCTGGTTGTGGAGCACAGGCTCCGGATGCGCAGGCCCAGTGACCATGGCTCATGGGCCCAGCCGCTCCACGGCATGTGGGATCTTCCCAGACTGGGGCACGAACCTGTGTCCCCTGCATCAGCAGGTGGACTCTCAACCACTGAGCCACCAGGGCAGCCCATCCATTGACATTTTAAATGATTATTGATAGGCATGTACTTCTTGCCATTTTGTTGCTTGTTTTTGTTGTTCTTCTCTGTTCTCTTCTTTTTTCTTTTTAGTTTCATCCCTTGTGGTTTGATGATTTTGTTTAGTGTTTTTTGTGTTCATTTCTCGCTAGTTTTTATGTAACTATTATAGGTATTTTGTTTGTGGTTACTATGGAGTTCATATATATTGACCTGTAACTATATTTATTTTAAATTGAGATTCACTTAAGTTCAAACACATTCTAAACATCTCTACATTTTTTACCCCACCCCCATTTTGTGTTTTTGATGTCATAGTTTACATCTTCATGTCTATCCCTCAACAGTTTATTATAGTAATAGTTTATTTTAAATTTTTAATCTTTTAATCCTTGTACTAGCTTATTTAAGTGGTTGATCCACAACCTTTACCAGTGGGACTTTTTTCTTCCTCTAATTTCTTATTTCTTGTAACCTTTTCTTTTTCATTGAAAGAAGACCCTCTAACACTTCTTGTAAAGTCAGTTTAGTAGTGATGAACTCTTAGTTTTTCCTTGTCTGAGAAGCTCTTTCTCCTCCTTTAATTCTGAATAATAGCCTTTCTGTGTAGAATATTCTAGGTTGTAGGTTTTTTCCCTTCAGCACTTTAAATATATCCTACCACTCTCTTCTGGTCTATAACGTTTCTGCTGAAAAATCAGTGGATAGCCTCTTGGGGGTTCCCTCGTATGTGACTCTTTGTTTTCCTCTTTTGCTGCCTTTAAAATTATCTATATATTTTTAACTTTTGTCATTTTGATTATGCTGTGTCTTGGTGTGCGCCTCTTTGGGTTCATCTTGTTTGGGACTCTCTGTGCTTCCTGTATCTGGATATCTGTTTCCTTCTTCAAGTTCAGGAAGTTTTCAACCATAATTTCATCAAATACATTTTCTATCACTCTCTTTTCTCTTTCTGGGACCTCTATAATGTGACTGTTAGTATGCTTGATGTCTCAGAGGTCCCTTAAACCATTCTCAATTTTAGTAAAAAAGTTGTTCTTTTTGCTGTTTTGATTGGGTGATTTCCATTATCCTATCTTCCAGATTGCTTATGCATTCTTCTACATCATGTAATCTGTTGTTAATTCCCTCTAGTGTATTTTTCATTTCAGTTAGTGTAATCTTCAGCTTTGACTGGTTCTTTTTTATATTTTATAGTTCCTTTTTAAAATTCTCACTGTGTTTATCTATTTTTCCCTTTTTCCTCAAGGTCACTTAGCATTCTTATTGCTATTGCTTTGAATTCTTTATCAGGTAATTACTTATCTCTGTTTCCTTAGGGTTTTTTCAGGGTTTTTTTTTTTTTTTACTTGTTCTTTCATTTGAAACATTTTATTTTGTCTCCTCATTTTACTTAACTTTCTCTGTTTCTATGAAATTAGGTGAGACAGCTACCTATTCCACTCTTGAAGGCATTCCTTGTGTGTCAGTGTCCCATGCAATCTGTGTGTGCCCTGTGGCTTTGGTGGGAGATCTGGATCTGAAGTGAGCATGGGCCATGTATCCCCCTTGGGTGTGCTGGTAGCCACTACCTTGGTGAGAGATAAGGCTGGAGTTGAAGGGGCTAGAGCCAGAGTCAGGTGCAAACAGGAGCTTCTCCTATGCTCAGTGGCTGTCACCACCCTGTTGGGTGTGGGGTTTGGCCTGAGGGCCTGGAGCAGTAACCTTAACAGAGTTCCCAGGTGTGATGGCAGTTTCTATCTTTGGTTTGGGGCATAGTTAGGGCCTGAGGGCTTAGGGCTGCACTTCTGTGTTGGTTTCACTCCCTCCTCCCCAGTTTGTGTGCCTTAGTTAGAGGCTGGGTCAGGGCCAGAGGGGTTGGTGCCACACTATTGGGCTGGTTTTGCTCCCTTCCACCAAGTACACTGTCAAGTACACTGGCAATAGCAGTGACTGCCCTGGTCAGAGACAGAGCCAGGATCTGAATAGGCTGTATTCCCTCCTACTGTGTGTACTCTTGTTGGCAATGGCAGCCTCTGCCTTAGTAGGGAGAAGTGCTGGAGAAAGAAGGCCTGGTGCTGCCTGGGGGATGATGCACTGGGGTGGTCCTTGAAAGCCAGCCAGAGCCCCAGGCAGTTTTCAGTCTTCTGCTTCCAGGTGTGACTAGGAGTAAGCAAGTCTGAGTGTGAGCCCTTCAGGAGTGGAGTCTTGGTTTCTTACAGCCCTCCAGTAAGCCTCACTGGTTTTCAAACCGGCTAAGAGGCTTCATCTTCATGGTGTTGGACCCCAGAGCTAAGGTGCTTAATAGATGGCTTAAACCCTCACTGGGGATGAGCTTTGAGCCTGTGACATACTCCTCTCCTCTTTTATGTCCACCACTAGGGATGTGGGTCCCAACCAGATTGCTTCTCCTCTCTTCCTACCAGACTCTGTGTGGATCTTTTACAACCTTGGTTGTAGATGAGCTGTCCTGCTAGTCTCCAAGTCGATTTCAGTGAGGGTCGTTCTATATGTAGTTGTAGTTCTTATGTGTTAGTGAGGGGAAGTGAACCCTGTGTCCTCTTACTCTGCCATCTTGATCTCTAATGCTTTTGATGTGGTTTTAAAAATTTGGGTCATATCGTATTTTAAAACTTTGTGTCTTGTTTTTTTTTTTAATTTTATGTTATATCATAAACATTTCCCCAAGTCATTATGTAACTCAAAGTACATTCTTATGGTGGACTATTATATATAAAAAATATTTAACCTTTCTTCTATTTTAGGCTGTTAAGCTTGTTTTAGCAAAACTGCAATGATGAAAGTAGGTAAACCTGGATCATTTCTTGAAAGTTACTGGCAATTTACATTTCTATTGGTGGTGTATGTGAATGTCTTTTTCATGGTCTCTTCTAAAAACCTCATTACCTTTAAATGTTTCATTAAAAATCATTGCCAATTTTATAAGCAAAACTGGTATTCTATTCATTTATTGGACATAGACCTGTTTGCTCTTCCAAAGTGTTTTAGGAGAAATTTCCAGCTTTCTTGCTTTGTGGCATTTTGCTTCTCTCTGTTTGGCCCATTTCCCTACCTCAGGGTGAAGGGAAGGCTGTCTGGGTCCAGGGACTGTTGGTGGAGGTGCTGACTTGCACAGTCTCTGTTCCTTGTCCCCTTGTAGGTTAGGAGAATGTCTCCCACCTACAGCTCCTGGCCCAGCCCAGGCTCTATCCAGTAAGTTCTGCTGGACCAAGGAGGGGTCTTCCTTCCCTCTCTCTGCCTGCTCTTCTGACAAGTGGAAACACCCAGGTACACAATGAAACAATGCCTCTTCAGCATGTCCAGCTACTAGCCCATTCCTATAGCATTTTACTTAGTAGGTCTACAGCTTCCTGGATGCACTGTACCACAGCTGCCTTTCTGATAACTTGTTTTGGGGGTAGGTATTGCATTTTTATTGATGACAAAGGCAGAACTAATTGGATGAAAAGGAGAGAAACCATCTCAAAAAAATGATACTCCTACAATAGAAAGAGAGTTTTCAAGTTGCTTGACCCTCTCGTCTTTCAGGGCTGACAGAAAGGGGACAAGCTGAGTCTCAGGCTCTCCTTTCAGGTGACAGGGTAGTCAGTTTCAGGTGGTCAAGAGTCACATGCTAGTCCACAGTGTGGGCTTAAGGTAATGGAAATCTTCTCTAACTCTGAGAGTAGGTTGGCCTCCAGTATCAGTTTTAATGTGAGGTGTTTCTTCTTTCATTGGATATATCGTTATAAATGCTTTGATTGGAATGTCAGAAGGTTCTATCAGTGAATTATAACCATGCTCTTTAATTTTTTTAACTTAGAAGTTTCCACTTGTTTATTTTATTTTAATGGCAATATCTGCCATCTGGCACTACTATTTGTACAGACTGCATACCTTTATATGTTTCTCTTGCTTTTAAAATGAAGAGGGCTTTTTGCCACCCAGAAAACATGTCATTCATTCTCTTCCTATGTTCTGTAGCAACATTTTGTACAGCAGATGGTTTTTCACACTCACTTCCTCAGAAGAACGTGCAAAGTAAGAGAGAGAATTGATATTTTTTTCCTCCTTTGGAGCACCCATCATGTTCATTCACCTCCATGAAGGCCTTTAAACTCCCTGGACAGTGGGTCTTATACTCTGTAAGGCTTGTCTGGCCCTTATATACACCAGAAGGTAAATAATAATGCAACATTAAGCATCTTTGTTTCTTTAAAAAAAAAAAGATTCTGAGCTTGATGAGTGAAAATGGTACCTCTAGTTCTAACTTTTCTCTCTCTCTTTGTTTTTCTAGCCGTGCCACGCAGTTTGCAGAATTCTAGTTCACCGACCAGGGATCTAACCTGAGCTCCCGGCAGTGAAAGCCTCAATCCCAACCACTGGACCACCAGGGAATTCCCTAACTTTTCTCTTTTTAATTACTATAATTTTGTCATTTTCATTTTTCATGTATTGTCTTGGAATAGAGTTCCAGTTTCCTTGTTTATGAAGAATGGTTTTGTTTTGTCTTTTTTATTTGTCCCAGGGAGGATTCTATGTTAAGTTCTTTATAACCTTCTCAGTTCCCAAATTATTTTTCTCATACTCCATCTGGACAAACTGCATGACTTTTTCTAATCTTCTTGCAACATCTTACCTCTCCTCAAAAGCTTTCCTTGATCCACCATACTTAAAAATACTCATAGTCTGATTTCTGTTCCCATTGCTCTTCTGATACTGCTTTCTAAAAGGCCATTCCTGACATCCCAAATCAGTGGAGTGCCCTAGTCTCCATCCTCCTTTACCCCTCTGAGGCATTTGGTACTTGTCATCACCTCTGCTTCACATGGAAGCCTTCTCTCTCTTTGACATCTGTGACCTGGATTCTGCTCCTGAGGGAGATCTATGACATAGTGAGAAGAGTCAGGGTTAAAAAAGAGTCAAGCGGAGTCAACATGGTGGTGTGGGAGGATGCTGAGTTAGCATCTCCCCACAACTAGGGCATCTGCCGGCCACTGGTGGGGAACCCTGATGCCCAAGGAGATGGGAGGAACCCCCAAGTGAACCGGTAAGACATAGGTAGACTGAGGGGGGAGGAGAAGTGGAGGCCAAACAGGATTGGCACCTCTGAGGCCAGAGAGATCAGGACAGGCAGATGTGAGGGACCCTCCGGGAGGAGTGGGAGAGGAGCAGAGGGCATTTACCCCGCCCACTGGGGCACAGGGAGCCTGCTGAGCTCCCAGGCCGGTACCCCCCTACAAAACCCCTTCTAGGTTGCATGGGTCCTTGGGAGCATAGGAGGGCGGCCAGGGAGATCAGGACAGGGTGGTGGGAGGGGCCCTCTGGGAGGAGTGGAGGGTGTTTGCCCCACCCACTTGGGCACAGGGAGCCTGCTGAGCTCCCAGGCACATCCTCTGCCTTCCAAGGGCCCCTCCAGGCTGCATGGGTCCTTCGGGGCATAGGAGGGAGGCTGGGGAGATCAGGAGAGGCAGGCGGGAGAGGCCCTCCAGGACCAGATCAGCTGGAGAGGAGAGGAGGGTGTTTTCCCTGCCCACTCAAGCCCAGGAAGACTTCTGGGCTCCCAGGTAATAGCCCCTTCCCTCTGAGACCAGGGGTGAGGGGCATGCCTGGGCCCCACCTGTTCCTTGAGTCTAAGCCCCACCTGCCACAGCACCCAGGGCCGTTTCCAGCCCAGTTGGTCCTAAGCATAAGATCCACCCACCACCCAAACATCCTTTGCTTAGGCCCCGCCCTCCACAGCCAAGGCCATTCCCATACTTTTTTTTTCTTTTTTTTGTTTTCCCTCCTCCTCTTTTGTACTACTGTGGTGCTGAGGTACCTGCCGGTTGTTGATTCACCTATATTTTTATATTCTTTCTAACATATCTGTTAGTTTCCTAGTTTAATTTTATTTTTTACTTCGTTAGTGTTCTCTTTTTCTTTTCTTTTCTTTTTTTTTTTTTTGCCACCTCAGGTGGCTTGGGGGATCTTGGTTCACAAGCCAGGGGGCAGGTGAAGCTCCTGTGGTGGGAGCTCTGAGTCTGAACCACTGGACTAACAGAGAAACTCAGACCCCAGGTAGTAGTCATTGGAGTGAGGTCTCACAGAGATCCTCATCTCAGCACCAAGACCCAGCTCTAGCCAACCGCCTACAAACTCCCGTGTTGGAGGCCTCGGTCCAAACAACCAGTAAGACAGGAATACAATCCCACTCATAAAAAAAATTTAAAAATGAGATGCAAAAAATTATGTCACAGATGAAGGAGCAAGGTAAACACCTACAAGACCAAATAAATGAAGAGGAAACACATAATCTACCTGAAAAAGAATTCAGAGTAATGATAGTAGAGATGATCTAGAATCTCAGAAATAGAATGGAGGCATGGATTGAGAAAATATAAGAAATGTTTAATAAAGATCTAGAAGAACTAAAGAACAAACAAACAGAGATGAACAACACAATAACTGAAATGAAAATCTACTAGAAGGAATCAATAACAGAATAACTGAGGCAGAAGAACGGATAAATGACCTGTAAGACAGAATGGTGGAATTCACTGCCACTGAACAGAGAAAAGAAAAAAGAATGAAAAGAATTGAAGACAATCTCAGAGACTCTGAGGCAGCACTAAATGCACCAACATTCACATTATATGGATCCCAGAAGAAGAAGAGAAAAAGAAAGGGTCTGAGAAAATATTTGAAGAGATCATAGTCAAAAAGCTCCCTAACATGGGAAAGTAAATAGTCACCCAAGTCCAGGAAGCACAGAGTGTGCCGTACAGGATAAACCTAGGAAAAACACACCATGACACATATTAATCAAACTAACAAAAATTAAATTCAAAGAAAAAATATTACAAGCAGCAAGGGAAAAACAAAAATAACACACAAAGGAATCCCCATAAGGGTATCAGTTGATTTTTCAGCAGAAACTCTGCAGGCCAGAAGGGAGAGGCAGGATATAGTTAAAGTGATGAAAGAGAAAAACCTGCAACCAAGATTACTCTACCCAGCAAGGATCTCATTCAAATTTGATGGAGAAATCAAAAGCTTTTTAGACAAGCAAAAGGTAAGAGAATTCAGCACCACCAAACCAACTTTACAACAAATGCTAAAGAAACTTCCCTAGGTGGGAAATACAAGAGAAGAAAAAGACTCAACAAACCCAAAACAATTAAGAAAATGGTAATAGGAACATACACATTGATAATAACATTGAACCTAAATGGATTAAATGCCCCAACTAAAAGACACAGACTGGCTGAATGGATACAAAAACAAGACCCATCTATATGCTGTCTACAAGAGACCCATTTCAGACCTTGGGACACATACAGACTGAAAGTGAGGGGATGGAAAAAGATATTCCATGCAAATGGAAATCAAAAGAAAGCTGGAGTAGCAATACTCATATCAGATAAAATAGACTTTAAAATAAAGACTGTTACAAGAGGTAGGGAGGGATGCTACATAATGATCAAAGGATCCATCCAAGAAGAAGATATAACAGTTGTAAATATTTATGCACCCAATATAGGAGCACCTCAGTACATAAGGCAAATTCTACAAACCATGAAAGGAGAAATCGACAGTAACACAATAACAGTAGGAGACTTTAACACCCCACTTACACCCATGGACACATCATCCAAACAGAAAATAAATAAGGAAACACAAGCTTTAAATGACACAATAGACCAGATAGATTTAATTGATAGCTATAGAACAATCCACCCAAAAGTGGCAGAATACACTTTCTTCTCAAGTGCACATGGGACATTCTCCAGGATAGATCACATCTTGGGTCACAAATCAAGCCTTGGAAAATTTAAGAAAATTGAAATCATATCAAGCATCTTTTCTGACCACAACACTATGAGACTGGAAATCAATTACAGGAAAAAAAAAAAACTGTAAAAAAACACAAATACATGGAGGCTAAACAGTGTGCTACTAAGTAACCAAGAGATCACTGAAGAAATCAAATAAGAAATACAAAAATACCTAGAAACAGATGACAATGAAAACACGATGACCCAAAATCTACAGGATGCAGCAAAAGCAGTTCTAAGAGGGAAGTTTATAGCAATTCAAACTCACCTCAAGAAACAAGAAAAATCTCAAATAAACAATCTAACCCTACACTTAAAACAACCAGAGAAAAAAGACAAAGAAAACCCAAAGTCAGTAGAAGAAAAAAAATCATAAATATCAGAGCAGAAATAAAGGAAATTGAAACTAAGAAAACAGTAGCAAAGATCAATAAAACCAAAAGCTGTTCTTTGAGAAGATAAACAAAATTGATAAACCCTTAGCCAGACTCATCAAGAAGAAAAGGGAGAGGATGCAAATCAATAAAGTTAGAAATGAAAAAGGAGATATCACAACTGACACTGCAGAAATACAAAGATTATAAGCGACTACTACAAACAATTATATGCCAATAAAATGGACAACCATGAAGAAATGGACAAATTCTTGGAAAGGTACAATTTTCCAAGACTGAACCAGGAAAAATTAGAAAATATAAACAGACCTATCACAAGCAATGAAATTGAAACCATAATTAAAAATCTTCCAACAAACAAAAGCCCAGGACCAGATGGCTTCACAGGCAAATTCTAGCAAACATTTAGAGAAGAGCTAACACTGATCCTTCTCAAACTATTCTAAAAAATTGCAGAGGGAGAAACACTCTCAAATTCATTCTACGAAGCCACCACCACCCTGACACCAAAACCAGAAAAAGATATCACAAAAAAAGAAAATTATAGACCAATATTACTGATGAACATAGATGCAAAAATCTTCAACAAGGTACTAGAAAACAGAATCCAACAGCACATTAAAAGGATCATATACTATGATCAAGTGGGGTTTATCCCAGGGATGCAAGGATTCTTCAATATATGCAAATCAATCAATGTGATACACCACATTAACAAATTAAGTAATAAAAACCATATGATCATCTCAATAGATGAAGAAAAAGCTTTTGACAAAATTCAACACTGATTTATGATAAAAACTCTCCAGAAAGTAGGCACAGAGGGAACCTAACTCAACATAATAAAGGCCATATATGACAAACCCACAGCAAGCATCATACTCAATGGTGAAACATTGAAAGCATTTCCACTATCATCAGAAACAAGACAAGGATGTCCCCTCTTGCCACTCCTATTCAACATAATTTCGGAAGTCCTAGCCATGACAATCAGAGAAAAAAAACAAATAAAAGGAATCCAAATTGGAAAAGAAGTAAAACTGTCACTGTTTGCAGATGGCATGATACTATACATAGAGAATCCTAAAGATGCTACCAGAAAACTACTAGAGCTAATCAATGAATTTGGTAAAGTAGCAGGATACAAAATTAATGCACAGAAATCTCTGGTATTCCTATACACTAATGATGAAAAATCTGGAAGTGAAATTAAGAAAACACTCCCATTCACCACTGCAACAAAAAAAGTAAAATATCTAGGGATAAACCTACCTAAGGAGACAAAAGACCTGTATGCAGAAAATTATAAGACATTGATGAAAGAAATTAAAGATGATACAAGTAGATGGAGAGATATACTATGTTCTTGGATTGGAAGAATCAATACTGTGAAAATGACCTTACTACCCAAAGCAATCTATAGATTCAATGCAATCCCTGTCAAACTACCAGTGGCATTCTTCACAGAATTAGCACAAAAATATTTACAATTCATATGGAAACACAAAATACCCCGAATAGACAAAGCAATCTTGAGAAAGAAAAACAAAGTTGGAGGAATCAGGCTCCCTGACTTCAAACTGTAGCACAGAGCTACAGTAATGAAGACGGTATGGTACTGGCACAAAAACAGAAATATAGATCAATGGTACAGGATAGAATGTCCAGAGGTAAACCCAAGCACATATGGGCACCTAATTTATGACAAAGAGGCAAGAACATACAATGGAGAAAAGACAGCCTCTTCAATAAGTGCTGCTGGGAAAACTGGACAGCTACACGCAAAAGAATGAAATTAGAGCACTACCTAACACAGTACACAAAAATAAACTCCAAATGGATTAAAGACTTAAATGTAAGACCAGACACTATAAACTCTTAGAGGAAAACACACTCTTTGACATAAACCACAGCAAGATCTTTTTTGACCAACCTCCTAGAGTAACAGGAATAGAAACAAAAATAAACAAATGGGACTTAATTAAGCTTAAAAAGTTTTGCACAGAAAGGGAAACCATAAACAAGACAAAAAGACAACCCTCAGAATGGGAGAAAATATTTGCAAATGAAACAACAGACAAAGGATTAATCTCCAAAATACACAAACAGCTCATGGAGCTCAATATCAAAAAAACAAACAATCCAGTTAAAAAATGGGTGGAAGACCTAAATAGACATTTCACCAAAAAAAGACATACAGATGTCCCAGAGGCACATGAAAAGATGCTCGACATTACTAATTATTAGAGAAATGCAAATCAAAACTACAATGAGGTTTCACCTCGTGCTGGTCAGAATGGTCATTATCAAAAAATCTAGAAGCAATAAATGCTAGAAAGGGTGTGGTGAAAAGGGAACCCTCCTGCACTGTTGGTGAGAATGTAAATTGATACCACCACTATGGAAAACAGTATGGAAGTTCCTTAAAAAACTAAAAATAGAACTACCATGTGACCCAGCAATCCCACTACTGGGCATATACCCTGAGAAAACCATAATTGAAAGAGACATGTACCACAATGTTCATTGCAGCACTATACAATAGCCAGGACATGGAAGCAACCTAAATGTCAATCGACAGATGAATGGATAAAGAAGATGTGGCACATATATACAATGGAATATTACTCAGCCATAAGAAGAAATGAAATTGAGTTATTTGTAGTGAGGTGGATGGACTTAGAGTCTGTCATACAGAGTGAAGTAAGTCAGAAAGAGAAAAACAAATACCGTATACTAACGCATATATGTGGAATCTAAAAAAAAAGAAATAGTACTAATGAACCTAGTTACGGGGCAGGATTAAAGATATAGACATAGAGAATGGACTTGAGGGCAAAGGGTGGGAGGGGGAAGCTGGGACGAAGTGAGAGTAGCATCAACATATATACACTACTGAATATAAAAAAGCTAGTGGGAAGCAGCAGCATTGCACAGGGAGATCAACTTTGTGCTTTGCAATGACCTAGAGGGGTGCGATAGGGAGGATGGGAGGGAGGCTCAGGAGGGAGGGGATATGGGGACATATGTATGTATATGGCTGATTCACTTTGTTGTACAACAGAAACTAACACGGTATTGTGAAGTAATTATACCCCAATGAAGATCTATTAAAAAAAAATAGTCAATTAACACTGCCATTAACTTCTATCTGGTGCTGAGCAAGATGTGCATTTTAAAGCTTATCTGTTTGTAAAACTTGGCTTATAATGTCTACCTCATAGATCAAATGAGATAATGCAGGTGAGAGCATTTTTATATCCTACTTTAACATCTATTCACTCAACAACTATGAATTTAGAGCCTTCTATGGACCAGAAACTCTGCTGAGAATAAAGATGCAGTTGTGACTCTGTCTTTAGGAACTTACAACTTCTTTTTTTGCAGTACGCGGGCCTCTCACTGCTGTGGCCTCTCCCGTTGCGGAGCACAAGCTCTGGATGCACAGGCTCAGCGGCCATGGCTCACGGGCCCAGCCGCTCCGCGGCATGTGGGATCCTCCTGGACCGGGGCACGAACCCTTGTCCCCTGCATCGGCAGGCGGACTCTCAACCACCGCACCACCAGGGAAGCCCAGGAACTTACAGCTTCTTGGCGGAGTCAGTATGAGCCAAATAATTTTACAGAAAGATGTATAGTTGCAACTGTGATAAGTTCTGGAAAGGGAAAACATAAGGTGCTAGGAGAGGACTTAGTGGGAGGATTTGATCCACCCAATCAGAGAAGTATAAAGGGCTTCCCTGAGGAGTGACCCCTGAATTGTGAATGATGTGTAGAGGGCAACTAGGTGAAAAGAGGAAAGCAAATGTTCTCAGGCAGGGCAAAGGCCCTGAGGAGGGAAGGAACCTAGCAGGCCCGGGGATGGAAAGATGGCCACTGGGGCTGAAGTGCAGAGGGAGGAAGAAGGTGGTGAGGTAGGTGAGGACCAGAATTTGCGGGGATTTGTAGGCCATTGAATTTGGTATTATCCTAAGAGTGATGGGAAGCCATTGGAATGCCTTTAGTGGTTGAATGCTGGGCATTGCCAGTGTCAGATATGTGTAGCTCAGATCTGACTCGCAGTGTGGAGGGGCTTGGAAGGTCACAGTGGACCCAAGGTCACTGCTTCTTATTCTTTCCTTGTAATGATTGCTCTTCCTTATCTTGACCCCTAAATGTACTCCCTCCCTTCATGGTTTTTGGCCTTTATATCCTAATTTAAAAATTTTTTAAATTGAAATATAGTTGATTTACAATGTTGTGTTAATTTCTGCTGTACAGCAAAGTGATTCAGGTATACAAATACACACATTCTTTTTTATATTCTTTTCCATTATGGTTTATCACAGGATATTGCATAAAGTTCCCTGTGCTCTACAGTAGGGCCTTATTGTTTATCCATTCTCTATATACTAGTTTGCCTCTGCTAATCCCAAACTCCCACTCCATCCCTCCCCCACCCCATCTCCCCCTCAGCAACCACAAGTCTGTTCTCTGTATCTGTGAGTCTGTTTCTGTTTTGTAGATAAGTTTGTGTCATATTTTAGATTCCACATATAAGTGACATCATATAGTATTTGTTTTTCTTCTTCTGACTTACTTCACTTAGTGTGATAATCTCTAGGTCCATCCATGTTGCTGCAAATGACATTATTTCATTCTTTTTTATGGCTGTGTAATATTCCATTTTATATCTATATCTATCTCTATCTATCTATCTATCTATATCACACCTTCTTTATCCATTCATCTGATGATGAACATTTAGACTGTTTCCATGTCTTGGCTATGGTGAATAGTGCTGCTATGAACATAAGGGTGCATGTATCTTTTTGAATTACAGTTTTGTCTGGATTCTGTATCCTAATTTTAACCACTGGCTGGATATGTCTATCTGGCAGCTCAGAAATTTGAGCTCATTCCTTTAGTCTCTGTAGATGGAGCCTAGGAAAATACCTTCAACTGTCTAACTACCTTGGCCCTCGTATCCCATCAGTCACATACATACCTAGTGGGTGATGGTCAACCATAGCACCTGTGTAAAGACTTTCTGGTTAATCAGGAGACTATCTTCCTGAGCCCCATCTTGATCCTCAGATTTGCTTGGTTCCAGTCTGTCATATGCAGTGCTGCTGTCAGATCAGTATTCCAATGGGCAACTCCAATTTCGACTTTTCTCTGCTTAACCTCCACAAACTCTTTACATCTCTGCTACATTCTAGTCAAATGGGTTTATTCACCATCTCCAACTTTTCTACCTCCATCTGTAGATGCTATGTGTGTGCTGATGCTTTCCATCCCAATGCCATTCTGCCTTTATTTCCATCTGTTGGAATCCTCGTCATCTTTTATGTCTCAGCTGAAATACCACTGTTGACAGGAAACCTTCACAGACTCGTCCAATCTTACATGAAGTGTTCTTCTTCTGAACCTCTTATAGTATTGAAATAAAGTACTCTCTTCAATGACACATGTCACACTGGGATATGTACTATGCACATATTGTATATATGTGCATACTAAGTCTCTCTACTTACCTCTTTTCCCCTTGAGACCTGGGACCACATATTACTCACCTGTGTATTAGTTATAACACTCATATCCATGCCTCGTGCAAGGAAGATGCTCAATAAATATTTATCAAATCAGCATATCTATTATGATAATTATGCATATGATTCAAACTCACTTTTCTTTCTTTACTGCTGTGGTGTGTTTGCTGCATCCTTTTGGAAGTTTGGAGAAAATAATTTTTTTTATTATTCTCCCTCGACTGCTCCCTAACTCTTTCACATTTCCAAGTGTACAAATATGAGAAAGATATTCTTGAACTCTATGTTGTAAAGAGGAGAAAGCAAGAGGCAAACCAAACAATTCCTTTTACATTTCATTCTGGTTAGAAGCCAACGTAAATGCTCGTGCTTCAGAACAAGCGTATTTCCTGCTGTGAAGGTTTGGCTGTTTATCCTGGGACCCCTATTCACCACTGGCCGCCCTCGAACGACTATTAACCCCTACTTTGAGCCAGCAAACCAGATGTGGGTTTTTTAAGCAAATTATTGGTTACTTCACCACATGTAGTTTTCTCAGTTAAGTGTTTCCAGCTTCTCAGAGCATTCCACAGGAATAACATCATATTTTCCCTCCAACCTGTTAATTAACATAATTATTTATCATCCTGAAACCACAGCTCAAGTTTGTTAAGTGGCTGGCAGAACATATATTCACTGGATGGAACCCAGTGCTGCTGGAGAGTGAAGAATTCAGCAATTAAAAAAAAAGGGAAGTCGTGTGGGCGATGGAGACACACTTCATTCCTCCTGTTTCTTAGGAGGCCCATCATTCTCTGCTTGGACTACACCCCAGCTATTGGCTAGATTTCACCAATAACTAGTCATTGAGTCAACATTTTTTTTTAGAATGAAGTTCTTTTCATGTGATCTTTAAGTTCCCACCAAGCTCCAGTATTTGAAATCTGTCTTTGTAGACCCAAAGGGTTCAATGGTGAAATGGGGTTAAACCCGATTTTTCCTGCCGCTTCCCCAATCTCACGGCACTTTCTTGGGATTAGCAGTGAGTTCCTCTTGACATTCTGCCCACCATACTCCTTCCTCAAGTTGCTGCTTTCCCATCAACTGGGAAAGAAGAATAGCACCTTTCCCTTTCAACAGCAGTTCTCAAAGTGTCTTCCAGGAACTCAGAGTGTCCCAGAGATCCTTACAGGGGATCTGCTAGGTCAAAACTATTTTTATCTAAATGATCAAGCATTATTTGTCTTCTTCCCTCTTGTTCTCTCACAAGTGTACAGAGGAGCCTTCCAGCAGTTCTACACGAGCAGATTGAAAACAGAAACAGAAGGAGAACCCAGCTATCTTCTATGAAGCCAGATATGACATTAAAGAGACTCATGAAACTGCAAAACATGCCACCCTTATCACTAAATTTTTTTTTAATTTTGGAAAATATATCTATTGTACATAAAGTGTGATTTTTATATGAACATGTAATGTTTTATTGTTATTTTTTAAGTAAATTAAGACAATTCTTAGTTTTAATTTCTGACATAGTAATCATCAATAAATATTATTTCCCACATAAACAAAAGTACTTTGGGAGTCTTAATAATTTTAAGACCGTGAAGTATTGAGACCAAATAGTCTGAGAACCACTCTCTTTCACGTATCATTTAATTGAAAAGTCCTTATGCTACCAAGCTCCCATTATTGTATTAGGTAAATAGCATGTTCCTTAGAAGTCAAGCACACCAGGAATACATAAATGTTTTAACACTTTGGCAAGGGTCACAACAAATGGTTCCATCCATAAGTTATCACAGTCAACTGAAATACCTCTCACAGGCCTGAAACCTGCTTGCTCTAGAAACCAACCTCTGGCATAGTTACAGTCAAAGCGCTATTAGAGGAAGCAGCTAAAGGGCTTGGATGAGAGTAGCTGGTGGCTATGGGCTAAAGAGAAAGAAAAGAGAGTCTTGGAATCAAGTTGATGTTTGGGGGAACACTCATGAGTAGGAATACTAGCTATCTACAAATTTTCTCCCTTCAGTATTATTCCTTGAGAGCAGAAAACCCATTTTTGGAATTCAGCTACTGCCTGCACTGTGGTTTTTGTGAAGACAATAATTAGTAGCTTGCAGTGGATTTCATGTGAAAGTCACAGTGGCTCCAGGCAGGACCAGAGATGGATACATGTCCAAAGGTTTAAGTAGAAGTTTAAATGACTGAACCACAGAATGTTTGGATTTGATTCCAATTTCTGCAAAATAGACCCCATCTTGACACTTCCTGTAACTATATTCTGCTTCTCTCAGAGCTCATTGACAAAAAGCCTTTCCAGCAAACAGTGTTGATTAGCACATCAGTACTCACTCTCACCATCCCATTCTAAGACAAACCTCACACACCCACGGCCCAAAGTCATTTCCATTCTGTTTGCAGAAAGCAAATAATAGCTTATTCACACCATTTTGAACAGGGTCATAATCTCCCTAAGGGTAGAAAGAATTGTAGCAACTATTCAGTTAATAAGCTTTTCTTGAACTACTAGAAACATCTCATGATGAGGGTTTGTAATCAGCATTTGGGGGCTGGATTATAAATCCCTTTAAAATTAATATCCAGATTTCAATGACATATTGTTCCTTCCTACTCATGTATTACTACAGCCTCCTTCAAAATTACCCTCAATAATTTTAGAAGTCATCAAGGGGTTGTCTTAGTTATGCTAAGGAAGATGCCCAATCAGCCTAGATATTAACTCCTGAGTGTATTTGTTAGCCATCTAACCCAAAATAGTACTCCTCCATCTTCAGTACTTTAAAAATGTTATTTATCATTATTTGAAGTTGTCTTTTTTACGTGTGTGTGTGTGTGTGTGTGTGTGTGTGTGTGTGTACTTACTCCCTCCTTCCATTAGGATAAAACTCCATGAGGCAGGAACTTGTCTTGCCTGTACTATATTCCTAGCACCTAGAACAATGCCTGGTGGCTCTCAGTATTTGTTGATCATGAGACTAAAGTCACAATACCTTCTCTGAAAATTCTTTTTCTCCAGGCACAATCACTCTTCTTTGATGGGGTCCACTTTGAACCTCAGAGTTTTAAGCTCTACTAACATTTTTGTTTGTATCTTAGCAGGGATGGATTCACAGACAAGCAAAAGGCAGGATTTCTGTCACTTAGGTGTCCATAGTCATCTGGGGTGCTGTATCAGTCAGGGTTCTGTGGGAAACAAGATAATTGGGTAACTTGAGTTAAGGCTAATAAAGGGACTATCTGTAAAGGTGTGGACACGGTTTAAAGAATCAAATGAAGGATGCTACCATCCACTTTGGTTAGTAAAGCCAGAGAGCTGTTATTACCCCAAAACCCCAAGAATGTGACCATAAAGAGAGGGCTACCTGAGAGGTAGGACCTGGGATGTTCAGGAGAGGAAATACAGCCACCTTTGCAAAGTGCTGCTGGAATAGAGTCAGAATCAAGAAGTGGAGACAGAGAGGTAGAAGACTGAGGTGGGGGAGAGGGGAGGGAAGAGGAAGGGAGAATAAAGGACTCATGGACCTGCATGGTAGGAAAAGAAACGACATGCAGCACAACATCTTCTGGATTCAATGTGTGTTTGTGATTGCTTGATGGTAACATTGCAATGTTCTCAAAATCATGGCAACCATAATTTCTGGCTCTATCCTGAAAAAGTACCTTGTAGATCCTTAGGTCTTTGGAGTATTTGGAGCAGAGCGTTTTCTAATATTAATCGTCTTTGTAGAAGAACTTGCAGGAGTCATTATGCTAAGTAGCCTGTGTACATGACGGTAACAAAGATCTGCCCCACCCTCTACCAAGGATGAGAAGGACAGAATAGGTTGTGGGCAAGAGACAGAAAACCCTGTCCTGCCCCATATAGAAAACACGTTTTACAAAGTCTGGCACACAGTGAGTGACAAACACATGGTTGGTAATAAGTATATTAGATTCCCAACAGATAGCTTGAGTTTTTTTAGATTTTCAAGGCCCCTCTTTGGAATCTTGAAGCAAGTAAAACTGGAATAAGTAGTCAGAACCCTTTCAGTGGTACCTCCCAGAGTTATTCTCAAAAGCGGCACATTCAGCCAAATTCACACGTAGGCAGTCCAGCTGTAATCCTTGGTTCTCAAAGCACTGTGGGTGCCCCAGTGTATCTCCTCAGTACTTGCTGACCTCAGGAACACCAAAGCCTGCTTCCTGCCGGCCATATGCTCTCTCTCTTTCTCTCTCTCCTGATGGCTGTCTCTGACTGTAGGCACAGGTAGACCAGAAGTACTGAGGAGTTAAACCTCAGGAGCATCCCTCCACCAATAGCCTAGACTCAGTGGATAAGTACTCCAGCCACTCAACCCTCAAGTGGGATAACCCCAAACCTGTTCTTCATAACCCCTTACCGTTTCCTAGCAGCCCTGGGAATGCTAGTTTCTCCCAGCATGGCCCTGCTCGCTAATGCACCCTGCACTGGCTTTCTTCCTTTCCCTGGCCCACTGTCCACTCCTTTCCTGGTTCTTTCTAGAATTAAGCCTGTTTGTACTCAAGCTCTTGTCTGAGGGCTGCCTTGGGAGCAATCCAAGCCTAAGGTACTTCTTACTCTGATCTCCTTACCTTAAATTTCCCCCTTGCTTTAATATGGCTATCACTCTCATATTGATTATTTATACCACAAAGTGAATTTAAGCCAATGTATCACCATTTCCAAAGTTTCTTACATTTTTAATGGGGAGGTCACCCAAATGCAGTCAATTGTTCTTCTCCATGAGCTGTAGGGGAGTGTTCAACAGATCTGACCTCCTTTTACCTAAGTCACTCCTCTGCCTTGCATTCCAAAGTGTTGCAAAACAGTCCCTCCTCTCTCACCAATAACCCATTGATTCTATCCTTTGGAAAACGGTGGCCTTTTGGAAAAAAGAGGAAGAGAGAACACCCATATGATTCTTGTACTTCTGCTCTTTTTTTCCAGTGCTAAGGTAGGTAGTCCATTGATTTTGTGGCAGCAAAAGCATCGACGGGTTTTGCTATCACATTTGTGTGGATAACCTCTAAATGTGTACCTCTGCCATTGATTTCTCATCCAAACCCTGGTCTCCCACTGTCTACTTGAACATTTTTACTTATATGTCCTTTATTCTCAAATACAGCCTACTGTATTCACATCTACTGATGCAAAAGGCAATTCTTCAACTTCACTTCAAAATGTCCCCTCTTCCTAAGTTGCTTATTTATACCAAAGATAACACTATTCCTACAATCTTTCAGTTTTAAAATCTGGTCACATGTGATTCTTCCTTCTGCTTTGGCTCCTCAACCCTTTACTGCTTCCTAAGTCTTCTCGAACCATACACCCATCCTTTTCAGGTTGCTTTATAAGGGGCTGGGCTAATTCCCCCCCTCACCCTGCCCAAATTCTTCATTCACTTGTCATTCTTCAGCTCAAAAAGAATGCCAGTAGCTCTCAGCTGACTTCAAGATAAAATCCAAACCGTGCATGCTTCTGTTTTTCTTCTTAAAAAAAATTTTTTTTTAAATCTCCTCTAGTCTGACCAAAAACTCTTTACTCAGTTGACCTTTCTCTATTTCCCAAAGTAAATTGTCCTCTCCAACCGGACTTCAGTGCTCCCTAAACATGGTCATTCTTGTTCTGGGTTTTGCTCAAGACCCTTCCCTATGTTGGTAGGTGACATATCTTGAGTATACCAGGGGTTATGCAAACACTTACATTGTATGTTATCTCATTTGATCTTTACCACAACTCTAAGTGTTAAAAATTATTATTGCCTACGTGTTATAAGTAAAGAAACGGAGGAACCAAGAAAGCTAAGGTACAAGGCTACATTATGCAGCTGGCAAAGGTAAAACAGGATGAGAACTCCCTTCTGCCTGAATACTGTTAAGAAAAAACCCAACACTTGGAGATCCTTTCAATATGGAATCATTTCAATGTCACATTTGAGCACTAACAGCCTTCGACAGGAAGTACTTCAGTCTTCAGGGAAATGTTCCCTTGTTTGACTTACAACTGAATATTTATTAGAACCCAGGTGCTGAAGTTATTTTAAATTAGTGAAGATTGTCAAGTTGCAAATGATTTTTATGCAGATTTTTGTCCATTGGAAAAGGGAAGCCCCAAAGTCACAGCTTTGTTGTACTGTAAAACATTAACCAGTTTTGTTTTTAACTTAGCAAGTTTATTTCAGTATTCTGGCCCTCATTAGCAATATATATTTTGATTTCTCCTTTATTCAGTTGAGTCAGCTTTATTATACTACTGATTCCCTCATTAATAGGCTAAAAAAAAAAAAAAATAGGCTAAGTGGATCTTTGCAAAGTGTATACTATAAATTTTTATGAGTCATGCTTTTAACTTTTAGAAAATTATACTTTGACAACACAGAGCCTACACACTTAATTATTGTGCTTAATAATTTAGTGCTTCCCAGTTTCAGAATACCTACCCCTTATACATATATCCAAACTTTCAAAATTAAACAAAGACTCATCAGTCCTCTTGAAATCTTCTCTGAATATTCTAGCTCATGCCCATCATTGTCTTCTTAGAACTTCTAGAAAACTCATTGGTCTTAATGACACGCTACTTTAATTTTTACATTGTTGCGTATTTATCTCTCTGTATCTATATCCAGCTATCCATTTATCTATTATCTCCCTTTCCAGGTGGATGGAGAACCTTATGAAGCATTCCTTCAAGAAGGCTTTGAAAGTATTAATATATTCTCCCATCCCTATGCTGCCCCCAAGGTGCTTAGAATAGTTTTGGGCACATAGTATATGTTCAATAAATAGACATGGAATAAAATTTAATTGAGCTTTGCAGAGTAGCCTTTGCCACAGCTCAGAATTCTCCTGATTTATATTTAAGCAACTCCAGACAAAACAGAGAGGTACTGTATCCAAGAACGAGTAGCCTTTAGGAAAAAATAGTAGTGACTAGGAAATTCTGCTATCATGCAAGGAGGGGAAAAATGTCTTGAGCAAGCCTAAGGTTAACTTTAGAATTTATCCACATAGTTAAACCTCATTCCACATGCCACTTTTCCAAAAAGCCAGCCTAGTGGCAGTCTGTGCCTTCTCTTTTCAACCACAACTCTGTTTAATTTCAAAACAAGGGCAGATAAAATATGCTAATACACAGCAAGTCTCCCCATTGCTATTCATTAGGAAGCCCTTTTCCAGTGTGCAAGTCCAGTCTTCCGTGAATTCACAAACAAATGATTGCCCTTGTTACTGGCATTCCACACCGGTGATAAAACATTTGAGTGAATCAGCCTTGGCCCAATTGTGTGAGTTTTCTTCTGGAAGGTGCTGCGTTCTTTGTCTTGAATATATGGGAGTGGATCTATGTGCACTTGTAGGTTGTTTTAAAATAAATGCCCTTCAACATACAGGGACATTAATGGGAAGTCCTCTGAGACTTCCTTTGGGAGGTGGTGGTGGTGTTGGTGATGGTGGTGGTGGTGGTGTGTTTTATGAGTTCAAAGTCTTTGCACTTAAGCTGGAGGAGCCTGCTGTAAGCAGTGAACTGTTTAACATGTCATGTGTTCCACAGCCCCTGACATCTTCTAACTAGAATAGCAGAGGGCTGGGAAAAGGAGCACGATGGAGTACTAGCCGCCAAGAGAGAGCAGGATTGGAATGCTGGCTCTGACCACAAATTAGTACGTGGAACTTGTGTTTTTCATTAGGGTTGCTGTAGTAATGCTGGTTTCTAGCATTCCAAAGGATATTCATACTTATATCAAATTAAGTTCTCCTTTAAAAACATCACTCTGTATTGGAACAACATGAAGGATTAGACTGCAATCAAGAAAACTTAGGAAATATAAAAAACTAAAGCACACTCTGGCCTTTGCTTATGCCATTGGTGTGAATGTACAGTGTACATTGTCCATGACTCAGTAGGTAATCTGCAATGCATCTGAAAGATGCAGTATCACCTTGGGCTTTTAATTGACTACTTAGCTCAAGGGTTTTTTTTTGTTTTCTTTTTTGATATTATTAGTGGATTGTAGAAGACAATTCTGAGTGACCATAAGAAATTTATATACCAGAGCACAAATAAAGACATGAGAATATATTTAATACTCTGTGTAAATAAACACTTATGTAAACCATGTATTTATTTAAATGTGCTTATACATTCATTTGTGCAACCTACAGCTAAAATCCCAACTGGCAAAAATCAAGTAGTTAAGAAACTTGTCTCTAATTCTATAATCAAACTCTCATAATAAATCACTTCTCTCTCTCTCTTTCTATTTCTCAAACATACACACACCATACCACATACATACACATTTATAACTGCATAATAATATTTCTGAGCTCCCAAATAAGCTTATATACTAGTCAAGAGAGGCTAGGCATTGCTGCAGTAACAGACAACCCCCTAACCTCAGTAGGTTAACACAATCAAATTTTATTTCTCCCTCGTAAAATCCTCCGTGAGTATGGACAAATCTTCAGGACAGTTGTCTTCTGTGAGTTGGCTGAGCAATCCAGGCTTTTTCAATCTTATTTCACTTCCATATCAGCACGTGCATCCAGGACTGTAGCAGCAGGGAAAGAATAGTCTGGAGAGTCAAGCACAGTGATGATCACATGTTGTTTCCATGAACATTTCATTGATAAAGGTAAGTCACACTCCCATGCATAACTTCAAAGAGGTGGAGAAAAGAGAGCCTCCCATGGGTCTGAAAGTAGATATTGGTGAGTAACAAAAAAATCTTATAACATGATCAATGTAATCTAATGAGTACAACTGATTTTGAAATCAATCAGCTAATCTCTCTTTCTTACACACACACACACACACACACACACACATACACCTGTGTATGAGGAGATTTCAGGAGCACAAATGAAGGCCTTCCCTACTTTCCTCAAAACAGACCTACCCAGATTGATTGCTGAGGCCACTGCATTATTTCCCTGCAGGTGGGATATTTCTTTAACTGAAAGTTTACCATTCTTTAGGTGTTTCACATCACATCAATATCCAGTCTTTAATGAGGCAGATTTTCTATTCCTTTCTTGAAATTAAGCTTCAATAAAAGGGAATAACACAGGATTCTCTTTCTGAGTAAGAGTGAAGGGTGAAAAGAAGGAAAGAAAAAACTATGGACAAGAGTGTGGGTGTTCGCCAAGCAGGACTCAGGGAACATATTTTGCTTCAGGCCAACATCCCTGGTGTAGACTTCCAAGTCCTTAAAAGGAACAAAGTGCATTTTCAGCTCTGATGGGATCAGTAGATGTGGGGAATGCAGCGGGCTTTCCAGGATCTAGAAAGGAGCAGTGAGGGATTCCATTTACAAAAGGCTTTCTTGGCAATGCCTCACCATGAAGGTTAAGAGAGAGGATTGTTGGGTAAGAAGAGAGGTGCTCTGTGTTTGGAAGGACTCGTTCATGATGTCCAGATGCATTGCCAACAATGGCAAGCAGATGCATTGCCAACAATGGCAAGCAGTTTTGTGTATGTCCATGACCCTGTGTGATCCAGCCCCTGCCTCCCTCTCTCCAGCATTGTCTCAGGCCACTCTCCATCCCCTCATCACCTGACTATGTTCCCACCATCCTGGACCTTATTTTCTTCCTTGAGTGAGTAAGTCTCCCTCCTGCATAAGCAGTTCCTATAAGCACTTCTTCATCTCTCCTCCCCTGAGGAAAGCCTGTTCATTCTTCAGACCTCAGTTCAAATGCCACTTCTCAGGGAAGCCTTCTTTGATGATCAGGACCACCATTACCTTCATTCACAGCACTGTATGCCCTTCTTCCTAACAACTTCTACAGTTCGTGATTATACTGTTGTGATGGACAGTTACAGTGGTTGGAAGAATATGTCTTTCCTACTAATTTATAAGCTCCTTGGGGACCACATCAGTTTTTCTTCACCATTGTATTTTTATTCCCTATCCTAGTGCCCTGAACATATTAGTATGTCAATAAATATTGGTTAAATAAATGCAGTATTATACACATGAATGATCACAATCTCTCATAATTATATATCCTTATTTAGGTATCAAGTACCTTTACCTCCATTTTCTAATTGTATATCATAATAGACAAGTTGAATGGTGAGAGATGCACTCTGGTTGTGACTTGGGGCTGAGGTGGATGGTACTCCATAGCTATGACTGTCCATCCAGTGCTCTGACCCTGTGAAAGTTACCACACTCCCTTGGATCCTACCCCTGTGTATGTGAAATAAGTGGTAGATTCAACATATATAAAGAGGTCCTCCAAATAAAGAAGAAAAAAATTAACACTCAATAAGCAAATGGACAAATATATCAACAGGAAATTGGTAGGAGAGGAAATATAAGTAACTAAAAATACATTAGAGGACATTATTCAATGGTGAAATGCAAACAAAGGTGGATCACAAAAGTATTCATAATTCCACTGTCCAGAGTAAATTGTTTTTTTTAATTCTAAAATGTGATCTGGCCTTCCTCTAACTCACTCACTGTACGGCAAGAAAAAATTACATTAAAAAATACTTATCCCCATCTAGTACCTATATTCTATGCTGAAGAAATAATTTAAACAGTCCATCACAGTTATGCTTAATGGTTCTAGGTAGAAATGCTAGTGTCTTAGAGTTCTACCCACTTCCCTTATTTCTCTGCAAGAACTTTGGGTGTATAAAGAACATTATTGGGTCTTCATGGTGTGAGGTTAGTAAGGAGGAAGCCATAAATCTGAATGCTATGTCCATGTAAAGTCTTCTTCCCAGTCTCTCTGTCTACCTGTTTGGTGGGCACCCTGCTGCTGAAGTCTGTAGACCATGAACTTGTTTGATTGCTCTGCTGACTTGGTCGTAGCCAGGTAAACTCAGGTTCTAGCTGTACCACATCTAGGCTCTCACTGACCCTCTCTGTGCCTCCCCACTACACCTCCCACCTGGACTTCTGGCCTACTCCTTGCTGCTGCCGAGAGGCCACTTTGCCAGGCCAGAGTTGACCCCACAGCAAAACTGCTGGCTGCCGACTCAGCATCTGTGCTATGCTGGAACCATGGGAGGCTCAGAATACCAACCCCAAAGACAACACCCTCCAGGCTCTTATGTGAAAGTCTAGACTCAATAATGGAATTTTGCTGGATTGACCCAAAAGGGGTGGGACTAGAGGAAAGTATTTCAAGCTCAAGAAGAAAAAAAACGCTGATACCTGAGAAAAAAGAGGCAATATTTGGCCAGCCTAAAAGAAAGAAGGGGCTCCTTAAGGATGTCTGTGTAGGGATGACATCTGGATTCTGCTTCTATACAATACCTGGATGGGAGCTGAACTGGGATGCTTGGAGGTTGGGTGGGGAGTGTGACTTAAGAGTGGTGACATTGAGAGCTGTTGTGAAGGACGCTTATGCCCACCTTTGTCCCATAAATTTCAGTGTGTTGCCTGTGTTCAAGGGAGATACAGACTGCGGGGTGGGCAATGAACGTGTCAACATGATAGATCAGCAAGAAATAACAAGAGAGAGCCCTGCTAGAATGCTCTGGAAGACACAAAAATTAGTCCCGATGGTGTAAGGGTATCAGATACCAATATAGTAATAATTAATTAAAGGTATAATATCTCAGTATCTCCTGGAATGGAATTTCCTACCAGCCCAGTGGGATGGAATTCAGAACAGAGTACACTGTTCAGAAAGAGAAAACAAATGTGTTATTTCTTTCACTCTAGTATGTGGACGAAAGTTTTTGCCCACACATAGGAATGTAAATATATAAAGAGAGGTCAGGAAAAGAGAAGAATGAAATGGTTTTCAATAGTAACTTTTGTGGGTTGGGGTGGGTGGGTGGAATGGGGAGTGACGATAAGGGCTTTTGTGGGTTTTATTCTGTATTTATCTTTATTGTTTGGATCATTGACCTCAAGACTTCATTCTTGCCTTACTTGTATAATAAGAACATACATTCAAAAGAGAAAGATTGAGCCAGATGATATTTACATGTTTCTGGCAGCTCTGTGAGTCTATGGTGCTATATGATGACTTCTTCCAAGCCCAACTACAAACGAGAGTGGTCCAGCCAAGCACACCCAACTCCTCACGTCCCCGTTCATCACCCTCTACAACAGGACCTCGTTGTTTTTCCAGATTTTACCTGCTAACCTCCCTATCTGTCCCTTAAAATCACCTGGGGGAGTTTTCAAAACACACCAGATACTTAGATCCCACCCCAGAGATTCTGAGTCAGTTGGTCTAGGGAAGGGCCCAGGCCTCTGTATCATTCAAAGCTCCCAGCCAAACACAAAACCATGCTGGACACTTTCTGGGGATCAGCATGGACACAGCAACTGTTACCCACCTCTGCCTTTGTCCTGCTAGACCCTCTGCCCCCAACACAGTCCCTTCTATCTCCTTCTATCAACATCCTATTTATCCTGGAAGGCTCTTCCCAAATCCCACCTCCTCTGAGAAGGCTTTGTCTCTCAGCTGTGATCTTTCCTTCCTAAGAACCCTCATTGGACTTTATTAGTCGTTCTTATGTGATCTTTATTTTGGCACATTTTATACTGTAGGTAGTTGGGTGTTTGCTTATACACCAGACTGAAAGTGGTTTGAGACCAGTGGCCGGGGTGTCCTCATATTTTCCCAGTACCTCAGGGGATAGAGAGGGCTCTGTACGCAAACAGTGGGGAATTGAATTGCACTGAACTTTCACAATTATTTTATCCAAACTACATACACGTGGACTACATTACCTAAAGGTTTGTGGGAAATGAAAGGATCAATAGATCATATTAGTTTTCAGAAAAAGCACAGCTAAACACGTCTTTGAAAATGTTTTCTGAAGAGCCACAATCTTGGTGCACTTACTGTTGTCACTGAGAGTTAGATGGAGAAACTGTCTGCTGCTGAGACAGTTAAGTATCTATTTGAATGGAGGGTCTTGGATTTAGGAATTCTGATTTCACTGAAATGAGCTCATAAATCTAATCTTCTTAATGTCCTCTCGGAGGAAAAAATAACCAAAATTTTCATCCAGAAAGTACAGAAGAAGTGAGTCCCAAAGAATTTATGTATGTCAGTTAAGTGGAAAAGAAGAAGAAAACAAACAAACAAACAAACAAATATATATATATATTCTTTCCAAAATATGTACACACCTCACACTCTCATTCCTGGAAATGAAAGTGCTAATGGGAGCATTCCCATAAAGAGGTATTGTCACCTGGTCCATATTAGGATGTGAACTTAAATTGTACAAGCCTCTGGATTTAACTACCAATTTATAGGGAGCACAGGGACAGATAAATATGTTAAACAACAGAACAGGGGTGCAATTGGTGAAATCCAGACTGAGAAACTCTACAGTATCCTGACCTGGTTGTGTCAAAAGATAAATTGCAAAAGGGCATAAAAAAGGTAGAGGGGTAAATTATAGATTAAAAGAGAACTTAAGAGACATTATCAACTCATTGCAATGTATTGCCTTTATTACGATCCTGATTCAAGCACTAAACTGTAAAACAAAAAGCATTTAAGAGACAATTAGGGAAATTTGAACACTGAAGACGTATTTGATAAATGTAAAAATATTACTAGTTTTGTGATAATGGTATTATAAATATTATATTATATTATTGTGTATTATAATACCATGTAAAATGTATTATGAAGTTTAAATAAAGAGACAAATCTTTATATTTAGGAGCAACAATGTAGACTTAAAATTATATATCATCTGAGATTTGCTTCAAAATAACCCTGGGTTCTGTGAGTGAGGGTACAGATGAAATAAAATAGGACATGAGTTAATTCTTGAAGGAATACATGGAGTTCATGATATGAATCTCTTCTTGTGTCATATTTTGTAAAACTATCTAAAGTATTAACAAAAATATATAAGTATATATTATTCTAATTTCAGTAAAAGCAAATGACTAATAAATTCATACAATCATTACACTTTTTAAAATATCTGGGAATGGGTTTAATCATGAGAACTGACTGGTTTGCCCAACTTCTATTTCCTTGCAGAGTAAAAACATAGTACATATACAAGATAATAACAGAGGGCAGGGTGGAGGGAGAAGTGGTTTTGATTTAGGAAAGTGTTAGATTTGTGATCTTGTTAGATTTTTGGCCTAAAAGCTGATTAAAAGAGAAACTAGGGTTTCAAAAATTTAAGGCAATTTGCCTCATGGTAAAAAACACTGCCTGGTAGTGATAAGCAAACATCTGGAGGTTACAGACTGAAAAACTGAGCAGAGAACAACTGGCTTACATAGACTTTTAAGCTTCCTGGGAACTATAAAGGAGTTTGACAGAAATATAAGATCAGATGGAAATGCCAAATCAGAAGGTGAGAGGCTGGACTGCATGCAGCTGGGACACTTTACATATGGGTGAGACGTTGGTTGCTGTTCCATGATGACCAGGGCAAAGATGCCCACAAGCTCTATTTCTTCAGTTTAGTCATGCATATAAGATGAGAAGGAATCCTTAATCCACCTGTGAACATGAACTTCTGGAAAGTGAGAAACAATGAAGGAAATAATGATTAAAATGAATGCTGAGCTGGGATGGAGCAGGTAGACAGGAAAGAAGTCAGCATGACTCCATGCAAGAGAATTTATAATTCCTTCCAATACTCCCTGGATTTTCCATTGCTCCTGCCTATTCTCACAGCAGGGCATCAGCTATACTGATCAATGATGACTATCCCAGGAAAGGATTATTACCAAAAAAATGAACTGAGAAAAGAGAACTGACTGTGGGTGATTCAGGACAAAGAAAATACTCGTGGGGTAGCACTGCATCTGCATCATCAGACACAGACACTGTGAGAATGGGTGTCTGGGGCTTCAGGGAGTAGGGAAGGCAGCCAGAGAGGGTGAGTAAAGGGGGAGAGGCAGAGCCCAGCAAAAGTCACAGAAACGTGGTCGAGGTGACATCAGAGACTGCCCAGATTCCCTTCAAGCATCCACCCCAAAAAGCACACCTGGGGTCCCTTGAAGTCATAGCTTCACCATGCATCTTCTACATCAAGGAGTTCTCGTGAGGTTGTCCCTTCTAAAGCCGTGGAACCTCAGAAAAGTCTCAGGAATTAGAGCACTAGGAATGTCTTAAAGGTAGGGGACAGTGGAGGGTTGAGAGGCTTGGTCGAAAATTTGTAAAGAAGCAGTCAGACATCTAGATTCAACTGATAAATTGCCTGATGTGTACAGACTGGACATGGGTTCTTAGAAATCTAAAAAAACTAAAAAGTTAATTCCAGGTAAAGCAAAATTTCGTATAAGAATGTCCTTTCATTACATTACACGGCTCAGTGTGAATAATATTTACATAGCCGTAATAATGTAAGTAATGAAAGTCCATTTATTTTTTTTTAAAAAGTAACATATTCTATTGGGAAGAAGGGTGGAATGTATATAGGAGCGGTGCATGGAGCTAAATCTGCAACTTCTACAGCATGAAGACAATGACTATTCAAAGGTGACTGGAATCAGGAAACAGTAGTATTTCAGCCAGTTATTTTGAAATATGGACATAAATATCACAACAAACATTAAAAATAGTTGGAAGTGACAACTATTTCCCCCTACAAAATGAGGGGAAACTTATTCAGTTCTAGCCACGTTCTTCTTCCATAAATGCCGACACAATGAGAGACTCACTTATTAACTGGTGTTTTCTTCAGGAACAAAGAATCTGAGATGGGGATTTGGTAGAAGAGTAGAAGACCACAAATAAGGGAAATTATGGCATAAAGAGTAAAAGAGAAAGACAGGATTTTCAGTGACTTCCTCATTTTTGCTTCTTTACTTTTTTCCTGCACAATAGAAAAGACAACCAAGAAGCAATAAAGAAAGTACAGGAAACATTTTTTTTAACTAAAGATAACTGCTGGGTCAAATATAAAAACAATTTATCTACCTATTCTACTTATCCATTTAGAAAATTAAAAACAGGACAAGTTATAAAAATGTTTCATAAATATAAAAATTAAAAATTTAATGATTTGAGGACATAGCCAGTTAAGGAAAGAAAGAGAAAAATAAGGTGAGGAGTGGGGAGTGAGAGATTATTGAAGGATGTAAGAGAGGGCCAGTGACAGAGAGAGCCAGAGCCAGGGCCAGTGACAGAGAGAGCCAGAGCCAGAGCCAGAGGCAGAGGGAGATAGAGACAGTCAGGGAGTCAGACTATTGCTACCTAGAGGGTAATGCCCCAATTTCAAAACATTTAGGATACTGCTGTGAAAAACTAAACTTCAATCTCACAACTGTTGAGGTACTTGGGTGCTATGGTCTGAATGTCTGTGTCCCCCCACAGATTCTTATGTCAAAATCTTCTTTTTTAAATTGTATTTTATTTTATATTTTTTGGCTGCATTGGGTCTTCGTTGCTGCACACGGGCTTCCTCTAGTTATAGCGAGCACGGGGCTACTCTTCGTTGCAGTGTGAGGGCTTCTCATTGTGATGGTTTCTCTTGTTGCGGAGAACAGGCTTAGAGTAAATTATACTTAGAGTAAATTATGAGTTAAACAATCATAAGTTGGGGACTGTCTGAATTTTGTTATAGCAGCCGGAACAGACTAAGACACTGTGCATTGTGTTAAGATGTTCTAAAAGGAAATGTCCTCATGAGTTAGAGGAGTCAGAAATTATATTAAAACTATTTAATAACTGATACATTGAGGGCATTGCCACTGGTCAAATGAAATGAAGCTGCAGATGTAGGAAAGGATTGGGTCTAAGCATCCTAAGGCCATCTGGTGCTGGGTGCAGGGATGAACACTCCAGCTTTGGATTTAAGGGAACCTGGATTAGTGATTAGGAACTGAGAAGAAAAGATGATACTAGAGAGAGGAGATGGAGGCACTGGCAGAATCAGAGTTGATATTTTTACCACGCAGACTGTGGTAGCCAGCCTCCAAGATGCCCCCATGATCGCCACCTCCTGGTACTCATACTCTTGTGTAGTTCCCTCCCATGATCAGTTAGTGTTGGTCTGTGTAAGCAACAGTATATGGCAGAAATTATGGTATGTCACTTTTAGTATTCGGTTATAAAAGACTGCAGCTTCTGTCTTGGGTTCTCCCTTGCTCTCTCTCATAAAAGGAAAAAAGAAATGTTGGAAGTGGTTGCCTCTGGAAAACTGAAATTGAGGTTAGAAAGCATGAGGCAGGGTTTGTTAGATTTCCTTCTTCATTCGGGAGAGGGGGTGGTTATATCTGACCCTTAAGACATACACATATAATACTTAGAGTAAATAAATTAAATTTTAAAAAGTATACTTGTGTGTCAGTTAGATGATGGAACTAGTAGTTAATCAAGAAGAACTTACCTATGAGAGGTATTTTCAACCTAGATATACCACCAAGCTCAAGATAGATATTGGGAAATAATAGACGTATGTAAACTAAAATAGTACAAATTTTCTGTAATACACATGGTATACCATTCCATATTTTCCCTATTTTAAAACATAAATGTAACTACTGACTTTTTAAAATTTGGTATTACTAAAATATGTATATTATTTGACATTTGAGACTACTTTGAGGGCTTTTAAAAAATTCATACAAATGTGTATTAGTAACTTTCTTCTATTATTCTTTATATTGTCCCACACAAAGATAGCTGGTGAATAAGACATCAATTAAGCATTATTTCTGCAAGAATAAGGTATAGCAAAGCATCTGTTTATATCACCCATTTGAAGTCATAACTGTAAGTAATTAATGTAAATGTTTTAAAAAGCATGCTGGTTTTAATGTTATAAATAAGTGCTTATATATTCCAGTAGGCATCCATAATCACTTTATTTTTCTGAAGCAATAAACTACTTTACTGGCATTTCCTACTCTTTATTTCCTTGTCTTCCTTTTTAGATTTTAATAGATTGTAGGTAGCTATAACATATAGACATCTACCTTTTACAGGTCTTAGGTAGTTGTAATACACGCACTTTGTTTCCTAAACACTTTTGCTAAAAAGACATGGAAACTGACTAACAAAATATTGGTTAACTCAGGGAAGAATGTGTGTGGGTACCAGTGTGAGTTTAATATCATGCTGCAGGTTAGAAGTATGGTCTCTGAACATGACTCACAAATAATTATTGTGCTATGAAATGAATACAGGCAAGTGAAAGATAATGGGTCATTTACATGTATTTATAAATGTGACTAGTATGAACTGCTATTCTCTGTTGGCCACTGAAATCACAGGCTTGGCAAATGGCTGGCTGTGCATGGATTGGCAAGTTGAATATTTCATTATGTGGGATGAATACTGTTTTCTCTTTGGACTTTTATGCCTTTATAAAAAAACGTCAGTGAAGTGAATGCTGGATTTTTAAAAAAGAAATTAACTGTTGCCTTCTTTAGTAAACTTGGTAAGAAAATCAACTGCAATTTTTTCAGGAGATGGCTCCTTTTTTGATATGTCTTTCTGTGTTCTACTGTATGAAATAAATGAGTGGTATGAAATTAAAAAAAGAACTTACCTATGAAAGAAAGTGTAATTTGCTACCAGAATATGTAGGAAGCCCCTAGCACAGTACCCGGGGCAGAGTGTGCTTAGCCATTGTTTTAGTTCCCCAAATCTGGAGGATTCAAATATATTCTGCCTCTACTGGGAGTGTCTTTGTTGAGGATGTGCTTTCACATTTGACATGAAAATCTGCCTTAGTTTTCCACTTTGCCTTTGTATGCATGTGTGTATTGGTGTGTTACACCACTGCCAACCAAAGAAGACTATTAAAAGTAATTTTGCTATTGAAGCATAACATACATATGGTGAAGTACACAGATCTTAAGGGCACAGCTTGATGAAATTTTGCAAAGTGAACATACCCACATAATCAGTACTGTGATCAAGAAACAACATTACCAGCAGCCCTACCAAATAACTGTTCTCTCCATCTTCTCCAAGGTAGACTTCTAACTTCCAAACCAAATACAGTATGTATTCTTTTGTGTCTAGACTTCCCCTTCCCTCAATTGTTTGCTTATGTGATTCATCAATTGCCAGTTACCACAATTTATTTATCTATTCTACTGTTGATAGATGAATAATGCTGCGGTGAATATTCTTGTCCGTATCTTTTGGTGCATTTTTGTTGAGCAATTACCTATAGGGGGAGCCACTATGTCATAGGTTGTATACTTTATGGTCAGCCTTGTAACATTCACCAAGCAGTCTTCCAAAGTGATTTTTCCCAATTTGCAGTCCCAAGAGCTGTATATATGGCCATGAACTTCAATTTTGCCCAAAATTGTATCATCAGCTTAAAAAATAGTAGGCACCTTGGTGAGTTGTATCTTATTATGGTTTTAATTTGCATTTCCTTTTTGACTAATAAGTAGAGAAATTTTTCATAAATCTCATGGTATTATTTTTTGACTTGGCAAACATGGTGCTTCTTGAATCCATGATTTGCTATCTTTACTCAGGTTTGGAAAATTCTCAACTGCTCTCATTTAAAATAATACTTTTGGGAAGGCTTCAAGATGGCGGAAGAGTAAGACACGGAGATCACCTTCCCCCCTACAAATACATCAGAAATACAACTACATGTGGAACAACTCCTACAGAACACCTCCTGAGCGCTGGCAGAAGACCTCAGACCTCCCAAAAGGCAAGAAACTCCCCCACGTACCTGGGTAGGGCAAAAGAAAAAAGAAAAAACAGAGACAAAAGAATAGGGGCGGGACCTGCACCAGTGGGAGGGAGCTGTGAAGGAGGAAAGGTTTCCACACACTAGGAAGCCCCTTCGCGGGCAGAGACTGCGGGAGGCGGAGGGGGAGCTTCGGAGCCACGGAGGAGAGCGCAGCCACAGGGGTGCGGAGGGCAAAGCGGAGAGATTCCCGCACAGAGGATCGGTGCCGACCGGCACTCACCAGCCCAGGAGGCTTCTCTGCTCACCCGCCGCGGGGGGGCGGGGCTGGGAGCTGAGGCTTGGGCTTCGGTCGGATCCCAGGGAGAGGACTGAGGTTGGCGGCGTGAACACAGCCTGAAGGGGGCTAGTGTGCCACGGCTAGCCGGGAGGGAGTCCGGGAAAAGGTCTGGAACTGCAGAAGTGGCAAGAGACTTTTTCTTTTCTCTTTGTTTCATGGTGCGTGAGGAGAGGGGATTAAGAGTGCCGCTTAAAGGAGCTCCAGAGACGGGCGCGAGACGCGGCTATCAGCGTGGATCACAGAGACGGCCACGAGACGCTAAGGCTGCTGCTGCTGCCACCAAGAAGCCTGTGTGCAAGCACAGGTCATTATCCACACCGCCCCTCCCGGGAGCCTGTGCAGCCCGCCACTGCCAGGGTCCCGTGGTCCAGGGACAACTTCCCCGGGAGAACGCACGGCGTGCCTCAGGCTGGTGCACCGTCACGCTGGCCTCTGCAGCTGCAGGCTCGCCTTGCATCCATAACCCTCCCTCCCCCCGGCCTGAACGAGCCAGAGCCCCCAAATCAGCTGCTCCTTTAACCCCATCCTGTCTGAGCGAAGAACAGACGCCCTCAGGCGACCTACACGCAGAGGCGGGTCCAAATCCAAAGCTGAAACCCAGGAGCTGTGCGAACAAAGAAGAGAAAGAGAAATCTCTCCCAGCAGCCTCAGAAGCAGTGGATTAAATCTCCACAATCAACTTGATGTACCCTGCATCTGTGGAATACCTGAATAGACAGCAATCATCCCAAATTCAGGAGGTGGACTTTGGGAACAACGATATATATATATTTTTTCCCATTTTTCTCTTTTTGTGAGTGTGTATGTGTATGCTTCTGTGTGTGATTTTGTCTGTATAGCTTTGATTTTTACCATTTGGCCTAGGGTTCTGTCTGTCCGTTTTTTTTTTTTTTTAATTACGTAAAAATTTTTTTTCTTAATATTATTTTTTATTTTAATAACTTTTTTATTTTATTTTATTTTATTTTATTTTATTTTATTTTATCTTCTTCTTTCCTTCTTTCTTTTTTTCCTCCCTTGTATTCCAAGCCGTATGGAGACAGGCTCTTGGTGCTCCAGCCAGGCATCAGTGCTGTGCCACTGAGGTGGGAGAGCCAAGTTCAGGACAATAGTCCACAAGAGACCTCCCATCTCCACATAATATCAAACAGCGAAAATCTCCCAGAGATCTCTATCTCAACGCCAAGACCCAGATCCACTCAATGACCAGCAAGCTGCAGTGCTGGACACCCTATGCCAAACAATTAGCAAGACAGGAACACAACCCCATCCATTAGCACAGAGGGTGTCTAAACCCATAATAAGACCACAGACACACAAAACGCACCACCAGATGTGGACCTCCCCACCAGAAAGACAAGAGCCAGCCTCATCCACCAGAACACAGGCACTAGTCCCCTCGACCAGGAAGCCTACACAACCCACTGAACCAACCTTAGCCACAGACACCAAAAGCAATGGGAACTACAAGCCTGCAGCCTGCGAAAAGGAGACCCCAAACACAGTAAGTTAAGCAAAATGGGAAGATAGAGAAACACAAAGCAGATGAAGGAGCAAGATAAAAACCCACCAGACATAACAAATGAAGAGGAAACAGGCAGTCTACCTGAAAAAGAATTCAGAATAATGATAGAAAAGATGATCCAAAATCTTGGAAATAGAATGGAGAAAATACAAGAAACGTTTAACAAAGACCTAGGAGAACAAAAGAGCAAACAGTGATGAATAGCACAATAAATGAAATTAAAAATTCTCTAGGAGGGATCAATAGCAGAATAACTGAGGCAGAAGAACGGATAAGTGACCTGGAAGATAAAATAGTGGAAATAACTACTGGAGAGCAGAATAAAGAAAAGAGAATGAAAAGAATTGAAGACAATCTCAGAGACTTCTGGGAAAACATTTAACACACCAACATTCAAATTATAGGGGTCCCAGAAAAAAGACAAAAAGAAAGGGACTGAGAAAATATTTGAAGACATTATAGTTGAAAACTTCCCTAATATGGGAAAGGAAATAGTTAATCAATCCAGGAAGCACAGAGAATCCCATACAGGATAAATCCAAGGAGAAACAGGCCAAGAAACATATTAATCAAACTATCAAAAATTACATACAAAGAACAAATATTAAAAACATCAAGGGAAAAGCAACAAATAACACATAAGGGAATCCCCATAAGGTTACAGCTGATCTTTCGGCAGAAACTCTGCAAGCCAGAAGGAGTAGCAGGACATATTTAATGTGATGAAGGAGAAAAAACTACAACAAAGATCACTCTACCCAGCAAGGATCTCAATCAGGTTTGACAGAGAAATTAAAACCTTTACAGACAAGCAAAAGCTAAGAGAATTTAGCACCACCAAACCAGCTTTACAACAAGTGCTAAAGGAACTTCTCTAGGCAGGGAACACAAGACAAGGAAAAGACCTACAATAATAAACCCAAAACAATTAAGAAAATGGTAATAGGAATATACATATCAATAATTACCTTAAATGTAAACGGATTAAATTCTCCAACCAAGACATAGATTTGCTGAATGGATACAAAAACAAGACCCATATATATGCTGTCTACAAGAGATGCACTTCAGACCTAGGGACACGTACAGACTGACAGTGAGAGAATGGAAAAAGGTATTCCATGCAAATGGAAACAAAAAGAAAGCTGGAGTAGCAATTGTCATATCACACAAAAGAGACTTTAAAATAGAGAGTATTATAAGGCACAAAGAAGGATACTACATAACGATCAAGGGATCAATCAAAGAACAAGAAATAAGAATTGTAAATATTTATGCACCAAACATAGAAGCACCTCAATACCTAAGGCAAATGCTAACAGTCATAAAAGCGGAAATAGACAGTAACAGAATCATAGTAGGAGACTTTAACACCCCACTTTCACCAATGGACAGATCGTCCAAAATGAAAATAAATAAGGAAACACAAGCTTTAAATGATACATTAAACAAGATGGACTTAATTGATATTTATAGGACATTCCATCCAAAAACAACAGAATACACATTCTTCTCAAGTGCTCATGGAACATTCTTCAGGATAGGTCATATCCTGGGTCACAAATGGAGCCTTGGTAAATTTAAGAAAATTAAAATCATATCAAGTATCTTTCCCGACCCCAATGCTATGAGACTACATATCAATTACAGGAAAAAATTTGTAAGAAATACAAACACATGGAGGCTATACAACACACTACTTAGTAACCAAAAGATCATTGAAGAAATAAAAAAAACCTAGAAACAAATGACAGTAAGAAAAATATGACCCAAAACCTATGGGATGCAACAAAAGCAGTTCTAAGAGGGAAGTATATAGCAATAAAATCCTACCTTAAGACACAAGAAACATCTCATATAAACAGCCTAACTTTACACCTAAAGCAATTAGAGAAAGAAGAACAAAAAAACCCCAAAGTTAGCAGAAGGACCGAAATCATAAAGATCAAATCAGAAATAAATGAAAAAGAAATGAAGGAAATGATAGCAAAGATCAATAAAACTAAAAGCTGGTTCTTTGATAAGATAAACAAAATTGATAAACCATTAGTTAGACTCATCAAGAAAAAAAGGGAGAAGACTCAAATCAATAGAATTAGAAATGAAAAAGGAGAAGTAACGACTGACACTGCAGAAATACAAAAGATCATGAGAGATTACTACAAGCAACTCTATGCCAATAAAATGGACAACCTGTAAGAAATGGACAAATTCTTAGAAATGCACAACCTTCTGAGACTGAACCAGGAAGAAACAGAAAATATGAACAGACCAATCACAAGCACTGAAATTGAAACTGTGATTAAAAATCTTCCAACAAACAAAAGCCCAGGACCAGATAGATTCACAGGCGAATTCTATCAAACATTTAGAGAAGAGCTAAAACCTATCCTTCTCAAGCTCTTCCAAAATATAGCAGAGGGAGGAACACTCCCAAACCCATTCTATGAGGCCACCATCACCCTGATACCAAAACCAGACAAGGAGGTCACAAAGAAAGAAAACAATAGGCCAATATCACTGATGAACATAGATGCAAAAATCCTCAACAGAATACTAGCAAACAGAATCCAGCAGCACATTAAAAGGATCATACACCATGATCAAGTGGGGTTTATTCCAGGAATGCAAGAATTCTTCAATATACGCAAATCAAGCAACGTGATACACCATATTAACAAATTGAAGGAGAAAAACCATATTGTCCTCTCAATAGATGCAGAGAAAGCTTTTGACGAAATTCAACACCGATTTATGATAAAAAACTCTCCAGAAATTAGGCATAGAGGGAACTTTCCTCAACATAATAAAGGCCATATATAACAAACCCACAACCAATATCATCCTCAATGGTGAAAAACTGAAAGCATTTCCCTAAGATCAGGAATAAGACAAGATTTCCAACTCTCATCACTATTATTCAACATAGTTTTGGACATTTTAGCCACAGCGATCAGAGAAGAAAAAGAAATAAAACGAATCCCAATCGGAAAAGAAGAGGTAACACTGTCACTGTCTGCAGATGACATGATACAATACATAGAGATTCCTAAAGATGCTACCAGAAAATTACTAGAGCTAATCAATGAATTTGGTGAAGTAGCAGGATACAAAATTAATGCACAGAAATCTCTTGCATTTCTATACACTAATGATGAAAAATCTAAAAGTGAAATTAAGAAAACACTCCCATTTACCACTGCAGTAAAAAGAATAAAATATCTAGGAATAAACCTACCTATGGAGACAAAAGACCTGTGTGCAGAAAATTATAAGACACTGATGAAAGAAATTAAAGATGATACAAATAGATGGAGAGATATACCATGTTCTTGGATTGGAAGAATCAACATTGTGAAAATGACTCTACTACCCAAAGCAATCTACAGATTCAATGCAATCCCTATCAAACTACCACTGGCATGTTTCACAGAACTAGAAGAAAAAATTTCACAGTTTGTATGGAAACTCAAAAAACCCCAAATAGCCAAAAGAATCTTGAGAAAGAAAAATGGATCTGGAGGAATCAGGCTCCGTGACTTCAGACTATACTACAAAGCTACAGTAATCAAGACAGTATGGTACTGACTCAGAAACAGAAATATAGATCAATGGAACAGGATAGAAAGCCCAGAGATAAACCCACTCACATATAGTCACCTTATCTTTGATAAAGGTGACAAGAATATACAGTGGAGAAAAGACAGCCTCTTCAATAAGTGGTGCTGGGAAAACTAGACAGGTACATGTAAAAGTATGAGATTAGATCACTCCCTAACACCATACATAAAAATAAGCTCAAAATGGATTAAAGACCTAAATGTAAAATCAGACACCATCAAACTATTAGAGGAAAACATAGTCAGAACACTCTATGACATAATTCACAGCAAGATCCTTTTTGACCCACCTCCTAGAGAAATGGAAATAAAAACAAAAATAAACAAATGGGACCTAATGAACCATAAAAGCTTTTGCACAGCAAAGGAAACGGTAAAGAAGACCAAAAGACAACCCTCGGAATCGGAGAAAATGTTTGCAAATGAAGCAATTGACAAAGGATTAATCTCCAAAATTTACAAGCAGCTCATGCAGCTCAATATTAAAAAAAAAAGCAAACAACCCAATCCAAACATTGGCAGAAGACCTAAATAGACATTTCTCCAAAGAAGATACACAGATTGACAACAGACACATGAAAGAATGCTCAACATCATTAATCATTAGTGAAATGCATATCAAAACTACAATGAAATATCATCTCACACTGGTCAGAATAGCCATCATCAAAAAATCTACAAATAATTAATGCTGGAGAGGGTGTGGAGAAAATGGAACCCTTGTGCACTGCTGGTGGGAATGTAACTTGATACAGCCACTATGGAGAAAAGTATGGACGTCCCTTAAAAACTAAAAATTGAACTACCATATGACCCAGCAATCCCACTACTGGCCATATACCCTGAGAAAACCATAATTCAAAAAGAATCATGTACCAAAATGCTCATTGCAGCTCTATTTACAATAGGCAGGACATGGAAGCAACCTAAGTGTCCATCATCGGATGAATGGATAAAGAAGATGTGGCACATATATAATGGAATATTACTCAGCCATGAAAAGGAATGAAACTGAATTGTTTGTAGTGAGGTGCATACAGAGTTTGTCATACAGAGTGAAGTAAGTCAGAAAGAGAAAAACAAATACCATATGCTAACACATATATATGGAATCTAAAAAAAAAAAAGTCATTAAGAACCTAGGGGCAAGACAGGAATAAAGATACAGACCTACTAGAGAATGGACTTGAGGATACGGGGAGGGGGAATGGTAAGCTGGGACAAAGTGAGAGAGTGGCATGGACATACCATGTCACTACCAAACGTAAAATAGATAGCTAGTGGGAAGTAGCCGCATAGCACAGGGAGATCAGCTCGGTGCTTTATGACCACCTAGAGTGGTGGGATAAGGAGGGTGCAAGGGAGGGTGATGCAAGAGGGAAGAGATATGGGGACATATGTATATGTATAACTGATTCACTTTGTTATAAAGCAGAAACTAACACACCGCACTAAAGCAATTATACTCCAATAAAGATGTTAAAAAAATAGTAAATAAAATAAAATAATAAAATAAAAATAATAAAAAAATAAAATAAAATAAAAATAATAAATAAAAAAATAATAAAAAATAAAATGAAATAAAATAATACTTTTATAATTTTCTTTTTCCTTTCCTCCTGGGTCTGCAATTACTTAGAGGTTGAAAATTTCTACCATGTCTCATGTCTTGCTCTCTTTCCTATATTTTCTATTCTCTTGTCTCCTTGTGCTTCATTTTCAATATTTTTTTCTGACCTAAATTATTCCCTTATGATGTTAAAACCATTTGATGAGCTTTTAATATCAGTTATTGTATCTTTCAGTTCTAGGAATTCCATGTTTAAAGTATTTTCCAATTTACAGAAAAATTTTATCTCATTTCATTCTTTGAACATATTCAGCATCATGTTTTCAACTCCAGTTTCTGGTTACCATTTTCTCTTTGTTTCAGTCAACTGATTTCAAGTATATTCTTGTATTCTTGCATGCCTGTTTTTAAAAAATAAACTTTTTACTTTGGAATATATGTAGATGTACAGAGAAGTTGTAAAGGTAATACAGAGAATTCATATATAGCCCTCATCCAATTTCAGTTTCTCCTAAGTAGGAAATCTTAGGAGAAGATTACATCTCCTACCTTACAATTGTCAAAGCTAAGACACCAACGTGGTACATTACTATCAACTGAATTCTAGACTTTACCTGGCTTTTTTTGACAGTGTGCCAGGCATTTTAACTGATAAATTGTAAAGATAATTTGAAACTCTGGATATCACTATCTTTCTTCAGTGAAAATTTACTTTCCCTTCTTCTGGCAGGCTGCTGGACTAGGGGAAGATCATTTTATTCCACACAGGAATAGACATAATCTGAATATATATTTCTGTTATCCTAAGGGCTGACCCGTTTCTGGTTTGCCTTTATCTGTTGGTGTAGCCTTTTGGAGACCCAACTAAAGCCTGGGATGTTTATCAAAGCTACTCCCCCCTTGATGGACCATGGACTTCTTTTTTTCCCTTCATATATGTGAGACTCTTGAAAGTTCTGTCCTGCTTTTCAGCCTCTCAGCCACCATGTTCACTTTCAGAATTAGTAGTCAGCTTGAGGGGAAATGTGGCCCCATATATGTACATCTTACTTGCCTCAGCTTCTTTCTTTCAGATCTTGAATCTGCAAGTTCTCCCTGTCTTGGTTACTCTCTGATGCTTTCAAGTGGAATATATATGTAATATTTTAAATCCAAATTTTCTAGTTTTTCTTGGAAGGATGGTCAGCCCAAAATAACCTACTCAGCCATTACTAGAAGTTAAACTCTCAAAACATTTTTTTAATTTAAAAAATTTGTGGTAAAATATGAATACCATAAAATTTACCATCTTAACCATGTTTAAGTGTTATAGTTCAGTGACATTAAGAATATTCACATTGTTATGCTATCATCACTATCATCCATCCACAGAACTCTTATTATCTTGCAAAACTGAAACTCTGTATCCATGAGGCAACAATCCCCATTCTCCCCTCCCACCAGCCCCTGGCACAACACTTCCACTTTCTGTCTTTATGAATCTGACTACTCTAGGTAATTTCTACTCTGGTCTCCTGGTGGCTGGCTTATTTCACTTAGCATAATGTCCTCAAGTTTCATCCATGTTGTAGCATATGTCAGAATTTCCTTCTTTTTAAATGCTAAATAATATTCTATTGTATGTATACACCACATTTTATTTATTCAGTTATCCGTTGATGATGTGTTGGTTTGCTTCCAACTTTTGGCTCCTATGAATGCTGCTATGAACATGAGGGTACAAATATCTGCTCGAGTCCCTGCTTTCAATTCTTTTGGGTACTTACCCAGAACTGAAATTGCTACATCATGTGATAAATCTGTTTACTTTTTTGAGGAACTGCCATAACTGCCATATTGTTTTCCACAGTGTCTGCACCATTTTATACGTCCACCAGCACCGCAGAAAAGTTCCATTTTCTCAACAGTTTTGCCAATATTTATTTTCTTTCTTTCCTTCTTTCTTTTTCTTTCCTTTCTTTTCTTTCTTTCTTTCTTTCTTTCTTTCTTTCTTTCTTTCTTTCTTTCTTTCTTTCTTTCATTTTTCTTTCTTTCTCTCTCTCTCCCTTCTTTCCTTTTTCTAAAATATAGATGAGCCATCCTAATGGGTGTCAGATAATTTCTCACTGTGGTTTAATCAAAATGGTACTGAGTCCAAGCTCATTCTGCTCACTACAAGACAGGCCAATAAATTAGGGACAAGCTGTTAGGGCAAGGAATAATGACTTTATTTGGAAAGCCAGCAGACCAAGAAGATGGTGGACTAGTGTCCCAAAGAACCACCTTACGTGACTTAGAATTCAGGCTTATTTCATATTAAAAGGGGAGGGGATATTGTTGGTTGCTGCAAATTTCTTAGTGTCAGAATCCTTTGTTCTTGTAGCTGTCCACGTAGGGTCAGGATGTTCCTGTGAACCTCCAACAAGGCAAATGTTATTCTCTGTTCTGCAACTTGTTATGTTGATATGAATGGAAAATTACTATACCCTTACAGGTCAGAGCCTTGAGAATGGGTTATCCTGTATTTTTTAGGCTAGAGGCAACATTCTTAACTTGTAGCAAAAAAAAAAAAGTATACAAAGGTTAAAGTAAAATAAACATATCCAATATGAAGTCAGATTTGTTCTTCCCTATTACAAAAACACTGTTGATGTTTATTTTTTAAATTTACAGTTTGGACTTTATTTTATATGTGTACATTATCTTTAAATGCAACATATATGTGTCTCCATAAATAGTGGGTAGCAGGGGCTTAGCTTGAGCTGAGCCCCTGAAATTTTACTTGTCAGGGTCTTCCAGGTAAACTAATGTGACAGACCTGCTGGAAGTCTGTTTGTCTTGATGACACGAAGCTTCAGTTGAGGTCTCAAGTTGGTCCAATGCTGTCTGTCACTAATTTCTTTTTTTTCTTTTTTTAACATCTTTATTGGAGTATAATTTCTTTACAATGGTGTGTTAGTTTCTACTTTATAACAAAGAGAATCAGTTAGACATATACATGTGTTCCCATATCTCTTCCCTCTTGCGCCTCCCTCCCTCCTACCCTCCCTATCCCACCCCTCCAGGCAGTCGCAAAGCATGGAGCTGATCTCCCTGTGCTATGCGGCTGCTTCCCACTAGCTATCTACCTTACGTTTGTTAGTATATATATGTCCATGCCTCTCTCTCGCCTTGTCACAGCTCACCCTTCCCCCTCCCCATATCCTCAAGTCTGTTCTCCAGTAGGTCTGTGTCTTTATTCCTGTCTTACCCCTAGGTTCTTCATGACATTTTTTTTTCTTAGATTCCATATATATGTGTTAGCTTACGGTATTTGTCTTTCTCTTTCTGACTTACTTCACTCTGTATGACAGACTCTAGGTCCATCCACCTCATTACAAATAGCTCAATTTCATTTCTTTCTATGGCTGAGTAATATTCCATTGTATATATGTGCCACATCTTCTTTAACCAATCGTCTGATGATGGACACTTAGGTTGTTTCCATCTCCTGGCTATTGTAAATAGTGCTGCAGTGAATGTTTTGGTACATGACTCTTTTGAATTATGGTTTTCTCAGGGTATATGCCCAGTAGTGGGATTCCTGGGTCATATGGTAGTTCTTTTTTTAGTTTTTTAAGGAACCTCCATACTGTTCACCATAGTGCCTGTACCAATTCACATTCTCACCAGCAGTGCAAGAGTGTTCCCTTTTCTTCACACCCTCTCCAGCATTTATTGTTTCTAGATTTTTTGATGATGGCCATTCTGACCAGTGTGAGATGATATCTCACTGTAGTTTTTACTTGCATTTCTCTAATTAATGATGTTCAGCATTGTTTCATGTGTTTGCTGGCAGTCTGTATATCTTCTTTGGAGAAATGTCTATTTAGGTCTTCTGCCCATTTTTGGATTGGGTTGTTTGTTTTTTGGCTATTGAGCTCCATGAGCTGCCTGTAAATTTTAGAGATTAATCCTTTGTCAGTTGATTCATTTGCAAATATTTTCTCCCATTCTGAGGGCTGTCTTTTGGTCTTGTTTATGGTTTCCTTTGCTGTGAAAAAGCCTTGAAGTTTCATTAGGTTCCATTTGTTTATTTTTTTTTAATTTCCATTTCTCTAGGAGGTGGGTCAAAAAGGATCTTTCTGTGATTTATGTCATAAAGTGTACTGCCTATGTTTTCCTCTAAGAGGTTCATAGTTTCTGACCTTACATTTAGGCCTTTAATCCATTTTGAGCTTATTTTTATGTATGGTGTTAGGGAGTGATCTAATCTCATACTTTTACATGTACCTGTCTAGTTTTCCCAGCACCACTTATTGAAGAGGCTGTCCTTTCTCCACTGTACATTCCTGCCTCCTTTATCAAAGATAAGGTGACTTTATGTGTGTGGGTTTATCTCTGGGCTTTCTATCCTGTTCCATTGATCAATATTTCTGTTTTCGTGCCAGTACCATACTGTCTTGATTACTGTAGCTTTTTTTTTTGGTCTGAAGTCAGGCAGCCTGATTCCTCCAGCTCCATTTTTTGTTCTCAAGATTGCTTTGGCTATTCGGGGTCTTTTGTGTTTCCATACAAATTGTGAAATTTTTTGTTCTAGTTCTGTGAAAAATGCCAGTGGTAGTTTGATAGGGATTGCATTGAATCTATAGATTGCTTTGGGGAGTAGAGTCATTTTCACAATGGGTTTATCTCTGGGCTTTCTATCCTATTCCATTGATCTATCTTTCTGTTTTTGTGCCAGTACCATACTGTCTTGATTACTGTAGCTTTGTAGTATAGTCTGAAGTCAGGGAGCCTGATTCCTCCAGCTGCATTTTTCTTTCTTAAGATTGCTTTGTCTATTCCATGTCTTTTGTGTTTCCATACAAATTGTGAAATATTTTCTTCTAGTTCTGTGAAAAATGCCAGTGGTAGTTTGATAGGGATTGCATTAAATCTGTAGATTGCTTTGGGTAGTAGAGTCATTTTCACAATGTTGATTCTTCCAATCCAAGAACATGGTATATCTCTCCATCTATTTGTATCATCTTTAATTTCTTTCATCAGTGTCTTATAATTTTCTGCACACAGGTCTTTTGTCTCCATAGGTAGGTTTATTCCTAGATATTTTATTCTTTTGGTTGCAATGGTAAATGGGAGTGTTTTCTTGATTTCACTTTCATATTTTTCATCATTAGTGTATAGGAATGCAAGAGATTTCCATGCATTAATTTTGTACCCTGTTGCTTTACCAAATTCATTGATTAGCTCTAGTAATTTTCTGGTAGCATCTTTAGGAATCTCTATGTATTGTATCATGTCATCTGCAGACAGTGACAGTGTTACCTCTTCTTTTCCGATTTGGATTCCTTTTATTTCCTTTTCTTCTCTGATTGCTGTGGCTAAAACTTCCAAAACTTTGTTGAATAAGAGTGGTGAGATTGGGCAACCTTGTCTTGCTCCTGATCTTAGTGAAAATGCTTTCAGTTTTTCACCATTGAGGATGATATTTGTTGTGGGTTTGCTATATATGGCCTTTATTATGTTGAGGAAAGTTCCCTCTATGCCTAATTTCTGGAGGGTTTTTATCATAAATTGGTGTTGAATTACGTCAAAAGCTTTCTCTGCATCTATTGAGATGATCATATGGTTTTTCTCCTTCAATTTGTTAATATGGTTAATCACATTGATAGATTTGCGTATATTGAAGAATCCTTGCATTCCTGGAATAAACCCCACTTGATCATGGTGTATGATCCTTTTAATGTGCTGTTGGATTCTGTTTGCTAGTATTTTGTTGAGGATTTTTGCATCTATGTTCATCAGTGATATTGGCCTGTAGTTTTCTTTCTTTGTGACATCCTTGTCTGGTTTTGGTATCAAGGTGATGGTGGCCTCGTAGAATGAGTTTGGGAGTGTTCCTCCCTCTGCTATATTTTGGAAGAGTTTGAGAAGAATAGGTGTTAGCTCTTCTCTAAATGTTTGATAGAATTCGCCTGTGAAGCCATCTGGTCCTGGGCTTTTGTTTGTTGGAAGATTTTTAATCACAGTTTCAATTTCAGTGTTTGTGATTGGTCTGTTCATATTTTCTATTTCTTCCTGATTCAGTCTTGGCAGTTTGTGCATTTCTAAGAATTTGTCCATTTCTTCCAGATTGTCCATTTTATTGGCATAGAGTTGCTTGTAGTAATCCCTCATGATTTTTTTTATTTCTGCAGTGTCAGTTGTTACTTCTCCTTTTTCATTTCTGATTCTATTGATTTGAGTCTTCTCCCTTTTTTTCTTGATGAGTCTGGCTAATGGTTTATCTATTTTGTTTATCTTCTCAAAGAACCAGCTTTTAGTTTTATTGATCTTTGCTATTGTTTCCTTCATTTCTTTTTCATTTATTTCTGATCTGATTTTTATGATTTCTTTCCTTCTGCTAACTCTGGGGTTTTTTTGTTCTTCTTTCTCTAATTGCTTGAGGTGCAAGGTTAGGTTGTTTATTCGAGATGTTTCCTGCTTCTTAAGGTGGGCTTGTATTGCTATAAACTTCCCTCTTAGAACTGCTTTTGCTGCATCCCATAGGTTTTGGGTCGTTGTATCTCCATTGTCATTTGTTTCTAGGTATTTTTTAATTTCCTCTTTGATTTCTTCAGTGATCACTTCGTTACTAAGTAGTGTATTGTTTAGCCTCCATGTGTTTGTATTTTTTACTGCTCTTTTCCTATAATTGATATCTAGTCTCATGGCGTTGTGGTCGGAAAAGATACTTGATATAATTTCAATTTTCTTAAATTTACCAAGGCTTGATTTGTGACCCAAGATATGATCTATCCTGGAGAATGTTCCATGAGCACTTGAGAAAAATGTGTATTCTGTTGTTTTTGGATGGGAATGTCCTATAAATATCAATTAAGTCCATCTTGTTTAATGTATCATTTAAAGCTTGTGTTTCCTTATTTATTTTCATTTTGGACGATCTGTCCATTGGTGAAAGTGGGGTGTTAAAGTCTCCTACTATGATTCTGTTACTGTCTATTTCCGCTTTTATGGCTGTTAGCATTTGCCTTATGTATTGAGGTGCTTCTATGTTTGGTGCATAAATATGTACAATTGTTATATCTTCTTCTTGGATCGATCCCTTGATCATTATGTAGTGTCCTTCTTTGTCTCTTGTAATAGTCTTTATTTTAAAGTCTATTTTTTCTAATATGAGAATTGCTACTCCGTCTTTCTTTTGGTTTCAATTTGCATGGAATATCTTTTTCCATCCCTTCACTTTCAGTTGGTATGTGTCTCTAGGTCTGGAGTGCATCTCTTGTAGACAGCATATATATGGGTCTTGTTTTTGTATCCATTCAGCCAGTTTGTGTCTTTTGGTGGGAGCATTTAATCCATTTACATTTAAGGTAATTCTCAGTATGTATGCTCCTATTCCCATTTTCTTAATTGTTTTGGGTTTGTTATTATAGGTCTTTTCCTTGTCTTGTGTTTCTTGCATAGAGAAGATCCTTTAGCATTTGTTGTAAAGCTGGTTTGGTTGTGCTGAACTCTCTCATATTTTGCTTGTCTGTAAAGGTTTTAATTTCTCCATGAAATCTGAATGAGATCCTTGCTGGGTAGAGTAATCTTGGTTGTAGGTTTTTCTCCTTCATCACTTTAAATATGTCCTGCCAGTCTCTTCTGGCTTGCAGAGTTTCTGCTGAAAAATCAGCTGTTAAACTTATGGGTGATTCCCTTGTGTGCTATTTGTTGTTTTTCCCTTGCTGCTTTTAATGTGTTTTCTTTGTATTTAATTTTTGACAGTTTGATTAATATGTGTCTTGACATGTTTCTCCTTGGATTTATCCTGTATGGGACTCTCTGTGCTTCCTGGACTTGAGTAACTATTTCCTTTCCCATATTAGGGAAGTTTTCAACTATAATCTCTTCAAATATTTTCTCAGTCCCTTTCTTTTTCTCTTCTTCTTCTGGAACCCCTATAATTCGAATGTTGCTGCATTTAATGTTGTCCCCGAGGTCTCTGAGATTGCCCTCAGTTCTTTTCATTCTTTTTTCTTTATTCTGCTCTGCAGTAGTTATTTCCACTAATTTATCTTCCAGGTCACTTATCCGTTCTTCTGCCTCAGTTATTCTGCTATTGATCCCTTCTACAATATTTTTAATTTCATTTATTGTGTTATTCATCATTGCTTGCTTCATGTTTAGTTCTTCTAGGTCCTTGTTAAATGTTTCTTACGTTTTCTCTATTCTATTTCCAAGATTTTGGATCATCTTTACTATCATTATTCTGAATTCTTTTCCAGATAGACTGCTTATTTCCTCTTCTTTTATTAGGTCTGGTGGGTTTTTATCTTGCTCCTTCATCTGCTGTGTGTTTTTCTGTCTTCTCATTTTGCTTATCTTACTGTGTTTGGGGTCTCCTTTTTGCACGCTGCAGGTTCATAGTTCCCGTGTTTTTGGTGTCTGTCCCCAGTGGCTAAAGTTTGTTCAGTTGGTTGTGTAGGCTTTCTGGTGGAGGGGACTAGTGCCTGTGTTCTGGTAGATGAGGCTGGATCTTGTCTTTCTGGTGGGCAGGTCCACGTCTGGTGGTGTGTTTTGTGGTGTCTGTGGACGTATTATGATTTTAGGCAACCTCACTGCTAATGGGTAGGGTTGTGTTCCTGTCTTGCTAGTTGTTTGGCATAGGATATCCAGCCCTGTAGCTTGCTGGTCGTTGAGTGAAGCTGGGTGTTGGTGTTGAGATGGAGATCTCTGGGAGATTTTTGACGTTTGATATTATGTGGAGCTGGGAGTTCTCTTGTGGACCAGTGTCCTGAAGTTGTCTCTCCCACCTCAGCGGCACAGCACTGACTCCTGGCTGCAGCACCAAGAGCCTTTCAACCACACGTCTCAGAATAAAAGGGAGAAAAAGTAGAAAGAAAGCAAGAAAGAGGATAAAGGAAAATAGAATAATGTAAGGTAAAATAAAATAAAGTTATTAAAATAAAAAAATAATTATTAAGAAAAAAAAATTTTTAAGTAAAAAAACAAACAAACAAAAAAAGTACGGATTGAACCCTAGGACAAATGGTGAAAGCAAAGCTATACAGACAAAATCACACACAGAAGCATACACATACACACTCACAAAAAGAGGAAAAGGGGAAAAAATAATAAATCTTGCTCTCAAAGTCCACCTCCTGAATTTGGGATGATTCGTTGTCTATTCAGGTATTCCACAGATGCAGCGTCCATCAAGTTGATTGTGGAGATTTAATCCACTGCTCCTGAGGCTGCTGGGAGAGATTTCCCTTTCTCTTCTTTGTTTGCACAGCTCCCGGGGTTCAGCTTTGGATTTGGCCTGGCCTCTGTGTGTAGGTCGCCGGAGGGCGTCTGTTCTTTTGGGAGGTCTGTGTTCTTCTGCCAGCATTCAGTAGGTGTTCTGTAGGAGTTGTTCCACGTGTAGATGTATTTCTGATGTATCTGTGGGGAGGAAGGTTATCTCCACGTCTTACTCTTCCACCATCTTCCCCCTCTCTCCTGTCACTAATTTCTGCTCCAGGTCCAGTCTCTCTTAGGATCCATCTGGATCCTAAGAAAAAGCTCACATTAAGTACAAACTAAAAAAGTGATTTTGATTAAAATCTGTTTATGACATTGCTTTGTGTCTCCCTAAAGAGTAAATGTGCACACCCAGCAAGAAAGGAAGTCACCTGGCTCTGAGCACAACTTTCAGTGTGGGAGCAGCTCTGATTGTGAGACACAGAACATGTGGTCAGAGCCTGAGGGGAACCTGCCCACGTACTTGCTCTCCTTGCGTGGAAGCTGACGGCCTTCCGAGGGGCAGTGGGTCTGGTAGGAATCGTGCTTTGTGCTGCAAGTGACAGCAGCGCCTGGGGGATGTCAAGATAGTTCTGACCAGACTTGTTAGTAAGCTCATTCGAGCCACCCTGGATTATCTCAGAAATATTTAGGGGAACTTTTTATGGAAAATAAATTTAGAACCAGGAGCAGAGGACCAGTTGGGTGAAATACGGAGTGTTATTGTTAATGTGACTCCACTTGTGAGTCTGGTGAAATATAGGGAAACTTAAGATGCATGCAGGTAAGAGTTTTTGGATCTAGTTGCTAAATGCCTGCTAGCTGGAGCCTGCTGGTTTTAGCAGCTATTTGAGGAAATCTATCCTCTCATCCTTCACACACATTCCTGAGATATAAATCAACCACATTTCTGGAGGCCATTTCTTCCACAGCATTTCATACTTTGTTGTACTAAAACAACACCAACAACCCCCCCCCCACCACCACCACGTTCGTATATTTTCAAGAAGGGATATCATATGTACCTAATGCTAAAATCAGCCTCAGGAGTTTACTTTCTTGAAACACTACAAAAGAAAGATTTGTCACAAATTACTTGCAAACTTATTATTGGTGCCACGTAACTGCATAAGCAATGATTTCAGCAGAAAAACAATAATCGTATGCAGTTATGTCTAACTACCAGCACAACCCCCGTAATTATCAATAATAATGGTAATCAAACTAGCTTACTGTTAGGTCCTTAAAAGTTCTTGGTTTAGATGTAATGTATATGTTAACTGTCTAAATACACTTCGAAACAGGCCAACTTTTAATGGCCAGTGTGAATAGAGAGGAAAATGGTGGTGGTGGTGGTAGTGGTGGTATGTGTGTGTGTGTGTGTGTGTGTGTGTGTATCCAAGTTACAAGAAGTACTTTTTATATATGGGCAAAAACATGTGAATACAGACATACACACACTTTTATTAAGAACTTAGTATATATATGTGTAGGGCACAGTTTTTGCCCTCAATGGACATAGAAGCTAATTATATCTGGACACAGTGGGAGAACAGACCTTCCTAGGAGTGAGAAAAAAAGTTGGGTTATAACTTGAAGTACCAGATGAGGTGGGGCTCAGATTTGTTTAGGCCTGAAGGGTTAGCAAGAATGCCAGCACCAAAGGTTAAGGCAACAAGGTGGAAAACTAGAACTGGTTGGGTTGAGATATCCCAAGAAAACCAGAGGGAGAATCTTTGAGATAAATCTCCAGTTACCTTGGCAAAGAAAATGGCCAGAAGATTTCTCAGAGCAAGGGAAGGAGCTGACCTTTAAAAGTAGGACAACTGAGTTGAAATTTATGCATTAAGTAACGTACGTGCCCAATATTATAGCATCCTTTATTTTCTATTACTGGACTCATCTTTCTCTGGAGTCTTCCAGCTACTGTAAACTTGCCAAATTGAAAGTAACCCAATCTCTGTTGGCTTAACTCAAGTTCAATTCAAGGTTAAAGTCTCTATCAGGATAACGCCTTTCCTTTCCCTCCCTACTCTGAGTTCCCAAACCGGAGGCTCTGGGTGGGGGTAGAAATGGTCCTCCCACTGTCTCCTGGCAATAAGAGCTGAAAGAACCAGAAGTTTGAATGCTATCTGCTTGATCTTCACAGCTTTCTAATGCACTGGGGCCAGAGGATGAGTAAATGGTGCCATCTGGTTCTACTGGGCACTGGCATAGGCAGTTGAAGCCTGCATGGCTGGGATAAGTTGTGGTCTCTTCTCTCCTCATGGATGAGGTGCCATGACTGATTGCTCTTGGGAACTTGTCCATCTCTCCAAGTTGATTAGACCTAGACAGGCTTTCTCTCAACCATCCTTTGTGCACCAACTAAAGCACTTGTAGAAACTGCTGGAGCCCTCACACCAGAAATGAAATGCAGGGAGACTAGGGAATGCCATTTTAGGCTCACCTGTTTAGAAATCTTGTACTGCCCAAGCTGTTCTACTGTGCTTGTGCAATGTTGGTTTCCATAGGAAAGTGGAAAGCCAACTTGGATGTGCTGATTCCTCTCATTTATCTGAGATTTCCATTGGAGTTTCTATTGTCTCACCCTCTCCCTTTGGCTGACACTAAGGCTGTCAGGGGCCCAGGTAGCATTCTAACTCTAGTCTTATCTCCTTCATCTCTCAGTCTCCTCCACCCTTTCCTGTTTATCTTCTAGGTCAAAGAGGCCCTTCCTCTTCTCTTGTGTTGAAACTCCTCTTCCTCATATCCACCTCTTTTTCCACCCCTTATCCCCATGAAAACTCTGTTTTCTGAGTAGACCAGGACTGATATACTGGGATACTTATTAGAGACATAAAGATGTATAAGGAGGAATTTGGAAAAAAAATTCTCCAAAAAGCCTGGCTTTTAGAATATTGTATTCTTATGAATCCAGAATAATTAGCTTTGTGAATTGAAGTGGTATGGTAATCTCATTATTTCAGGGATACCTACCCTTCCTTCCCTAGGACAGTAGTCTCATGAATTATCCACAGTGGCAGGTGGGTCTCAAGGAATTTTACTTATTGGTGTACAAAAGGTACATTGACAATATTGTCTGTGTACCGACATATTCCCAGCTACTGAACAGATACACTTCTGAAGTTACCTCATCCGTCTCTCAACCATGTTCTTCTGTGTGTCAATTTTGAGGTAGACAATAAAAAAGACAACTAATTATACCAAGGAATATGAACAAATACACCTAATATATAATCCCCTGGAGTGATGTGTGAGTGCACATATACCCGTAGGCTCTCAATACATTCTACTCCATGTTATAACTTGATATCAAATAGTACATGTCACTAGTTTACATTTTTAATGCTTTCCCTTGATGTTCAACGTTTATTTCCTTCTTCAAGCAGTGATGCAGATGAGAGAGAATATCAGCTCTACATCAAGGTGAGGCTCTATTTCCCATAGGCCCTTTCTGAGTAATTATTTTTCCACCTGAAAAAAATTTTAAGAAATATAAATTATCTCTAGACATGAATGAATAGTTTTTGTTTTATAGGTGAGTTTAAATTCCAGAATACTCTTGCTTGAAATTCTTCCTATACACTGAATTAGATTTTCTTTTAAAGTGCAAGCCAAAGAGAAGACAACTGGAATTCCTGAAATCTGTCCATAAATAACAACAGTTCCTCTGGAGTTTATGTCTCAATCCTGAGTATTTCTACACTGTCCATCATCCCAGGCATAAAAAAAAAAAAAGAATTTCATGGAGGTAAAAGATAAAAATTTGTTGGGAATAGCAATCAGATTGTAGTGCCATGATGTGCCTTGTATTTGTTTAATTCAAATATATTCAAGAAATATCTATTATGTGCCATGCATTGGGCAAGGAGGATATGCAAAGATGAGTTTATAATATTTTGGAATGATTATTAAAAAAACATCACTTACTAATACATAAATATTTGGACCTGTATTATGATAGCTTATTACAATAAATTCAAATATGTTTATTCAGTAACCATTGATCAGATATGGCTTTGTTGCTAAGGACTTAGGGACAGGAGCAAGTAAGATAGTCTTAATTCATAATTAATTCTATTACTAATCTCATCATTCTTATCCCTCTACATACAGGTTTGATGTGAACCTTTTAAAAATACAAGATTTTGAACTGTTTTAACAAAAGTCAGGATTATTTGCATTTGCCAGTCACTGTTTAATGAGATGAGCTTCATGAATACATTTGAAGGTGTTCTCATTGTTATTTATTTCAGAAGACAACTCATAGTATTTTTAGTCTGGTAGCTACCATTCTCTTCTATTTGAAAACATTTTTTTTAAAGGTTTTAAAATTGTACACTAGAAACAAGAAGACAGAAGCTATTCTGCTCTTGGTGAGGGAAGAGACTTACAGCATATATTAATAATAATAACCATGCACATTTGTATAGGTCTTTTTCTTTCACAATGTATACTTGCATGTATTATTTTATTTTATCTCATAATAAAGAACTCTAGCAATATTAAAAACATTTCAAGTAGGAAATGGACCATTGGTGTGGTAACATCAAAGTCGTAGATTCAGGGTAAGGAACCAATTTCCTTCTAGTCTAAGGAATAATGTCTCCCATCTCCCTTTGGTTTTTTTTGTACATGTCATGCTGACCTTTTTAGTGTATGTGCCTTGTTCTTATTTAGATCATTGGAATACGTACTCTTTGAACCCGTTCAAGAGCAGTTAAATAAAAGGAGATTTGATCCAATAAATCATAAATCTGTGAAGCTTCAAGCCAGGGAGAATTTTCTTCCCATGGAGAATACATAT